>NC_090437.1:782447372-782763141 GCF_031143425.1 Pleurodeles waltl | reverse complement strand
TTTTTGGAAGAAAACAGAGGTGTTTTTTGCGAAGTGCCTACCTGTAGATTTTGGCCTCTAGCTCAGCCGGCACCTAGGGAAACCTACCAAACCTGTGCATTTCTGAAAACTAGAGACCTAGGGGAATCCAAGGAGGGATGACTTGTGGGGCTCGGACCAGGTTCTGTTACCCAGAATCCTTTGTAAACCTCAAAATTTGGCTAAAAAAACTCATTGTCCTCACATTTCTGTGGCAGAAAGTTCTGGAATCTGAGAGGAGCCACAAATTTCCCTCCGCCCAGCGTTCCCCCAAGTCTCCCGATAAAAATGATACCTCACTTGTGTGGGTAGGCCTAGCGCCCGCGACAGGAAACGCCCCAAAGCGCAACGTTGACACATCCAAATTTTTGGAAGAAAACAGAGGTGTTTTTTGCGAAGTGCCTACCTGTAGATTTTGGCCTCTAGCTCAGCCGGCACCTAGGGAAACCTACCAAACCTGTGCATTTCTGAAAACTAGAGACCTAGGGGAATCCAAGGAGGGATGACTTGCAGGGCTCGGACCAGGTTCTGTTACCCAGAATCCTTTGCAAACCTCAAAATTTGGCTAAAAAAACTCATGGTCCTCATATTTCTGTGGCAGAAAGTTCTGGAATCTGAGAGGAGCCACAAATTTCCTTCCACCCAGCGTTCCCCCAAGTCTCCCGATAAAAATGATACCTCACTTGTGTGGGTAGGCCTAGCGCCCGCGACAGGAAACGCCCCAAAGCGCAACGTGGACACATCCAAATTTTTGGAAGAAAACAGAGGTGTTTTTTGCGAAGTGCCTACCTGTAGATTTTGGCCTCTAGCTCAGCCGGCACCTAGGGAAACCTACCAAACCTGTGCATTTCTGAAAACTAGAGACCTAGGGGAATCCAAGGAGGGATGACTTGCGGGGCTCGGACCAGGTTCTGTTACACAGAATCCTTTGCAAACCTCTAAATTTAGCTAAAAAAACTCATGGTCCTCACATTTCTGTGGCAGAAAGTTCTGGAATCTGAGAGGAGCCACAAATTTCCTTCCACCCAGCGTTCCCCCAAGTCTCCCGATAAAAATGATACCTCACTTGTGTGGGTAGGCCTAGCGCCCGCCACAGGAAACACCCCAAAGCGAAACGTGGACACATCCAAATTTTTGGAAGAAAACAGAGGTGTTTTTTGCGAAGTGCCTACCTGTAGATTTTGGCCTCTAGCTCAGCCGGCACCTAGGGAAACCTACCAAACCTGTGCATTTCTGAAAACTAGAGACCTAGGGGAATCCAAGGAGGGGTGACTTGCAGGGCTCGGACCAGGTTCTGTTACCCAGAATCCTTTGCAAACCTCAAAATTTGGCTAAAAAAACTCATGGTCCTCACATTTCTGTGGCAGAAAGTTCTGCAATCTGAGAGGAGCCACAAATTTCCTTCCACCCAGCGTTCCCCCAAGTCTCCCGATAAAAATGATACCTCACTTGTGTGGGTAGGCCTAGCGCCCGCGACAGGAAACGCCCCAAAGCGCAACGTGGACACATCCAAATTTTTGGAAGAAAACAGAGGTGTTTTTTGCGAAGTGCCTACCTGTAGATTTTGGCCTCTAGCTCAGCCGGCACCTAGGGAAACCTACCAAACCTGTGCATTTCTGAAAACTAGAGACCTAAGGGAATCCAAGGAGGGGTGACTTGCGGGGCTCGGACCAGGTTCTGTTACCCAGAATCCTTTGCAAACCTCAAAATTTGGCAAAAAAAACTCATTGTCCTCGCATTTCTGTGGCATTAAGTTCTGGAATCTGAGAGGAGCCACAAATTTCCTTCCACCCAGCGTTCCCCCAAGTCTCCCGATAAAAATGATACCTCACTTGTGTGGGTAGGCCTAGCGCCCGCGACAGGAAACGCCCCAAAGCGCAACGTGGACACATCCAAATGTTTGGAAGAAAACTGAGGTGTTTTTTGCGAAGTGCCTACCTGTAGATTTTGGCCTCTAGCTCAGCCGGCACCTAGGGAAACCTAACAAACCTGTGCATTTCTGAAAACTAGAGACCTAGGGGAATCCAAGGAGGGATGACTTGCGGGGCTCGGACCAGGTTCTGTTACCCAGAATCCTTTGCAAACCTCAAAATTTGGCTAAAAAAACTCATAGTCCTCAAATTTCTGTGGCAGAAAGTTCTGGAATCTGAGAGGAGCCACAAATTTCCTTCCACCCAGCGTTCCCCCAAGTCTCCCGATAAAAATGATACCTCACTTGTGTGGGTAGGCCTAGCGCCCGCGACAGGAAACACCCCAAAGCGCAACGTGGACACATCCAAATTTTTGGAAGAAAACAGAGGTGTTTTTTGCAAAGTGCCTACCTGTAGATTTTGGCCTCTAGCTCAGCTGGCACCTAGGGAAACCTACCAAACCTGTGCATTTCTGAAAACTAGAGACCTAGGGGAATCCAAGGAGGGATGACTTGCGGGGCTCGGACCAGGTTCTGTTACCCAGAATCCTTTGCAAACCTCAAAATTTGGCTAAAAAAACTCATAGTCCTCATATTTCTGTGGCAGAAAGTTCTGGAATCTGAGAGGAGCCACAAATTTCCTTCCACCCAGCGTTCCCCCAAGTCTCCCGATAAAAATGATACCTCACTTGTGTGGGTAGGCCTAGCGCCCGCCACAGGAAACACCCCAAAGCGCAACGTGGACACATCCAAATTTTTGGAAGAAAACAGAGGTGTTTTTTGCGAAGTGCCTACCTGTAGATTTTGGCCTCTAGCTCAGCCGGCACCTAGGGAAACCTAACAAACCTGTGCATTTCTGAAAACTAGAGACCTAGGGGAATCCAAGGAGGGATGACTTGCGGGGCTCGGACCAGGTTCTGTTACCCAGAATCCTTTGCAAACCTCAAAATTTGGCTAAAAAAACTCATAGTCCTCAAATTTCTGTGGCAGAAAGTTCTGGAATCTGAGAGGAGCCACAAATTTCCTTCCACCCAGCGTTCCCCCAAGTCTCCCGATAAAAATGATACCTCACTTGTGTGGGTAGGCCTAGCGCCCGCGACAGGAAACACCCCAAAGCGCAACGTGGACACATCCAAATTTTTGGAAGAAAACAGAGGTGTTTTTTGCGAAGTGCCTACCTGTAGATTTTGTCGTCTAGCTCAGCTAGCACCTAGGGAAACCTACCAAACCTGTGCATTTCTGAAAACTAGAGACCTAGGGGAATCCAAGGAGGGATGACTTGCGGGGCTCGGACCAGGTTCTGTTACCCAGAATCCTTTGCAAACCTCAAAATTTGGCTAAAAAAACTCATAGTCCTCATATTTCTGTGGCAGAAAGTTCTGGAATCTGAGAGGAGCCACAAATTTCCTTCCACCCAGCGTTCCCCCAAGTCTCCCGATAAAAATGATACCTCACTTGTGTGGGTAGGCCTAGCGCCCGCCACAGGAAACACCCCAAAGCGCAACGTGGACACATCCAAATTTTTGGAAGAAAACAGAGGTGTTTTTTGCGAAGTGCCTACCTGTAGATTTTGGCCTCTAGCTCAGCCGGCACCTAGGGAAACCTACCAAACCTGTGCATTTCTGAAAACTAGAGACCTAGGGGAATCCAAGGAGGGGTGACTTGCAGGGCTCGGACCAGGTTCTGTTACCCAGAATCCTTTGCAAACCTCAAAATTTGGCTAAAAAAACTCATGGTCCTCACATTTCTGTGGCAGAAAGTTCTGGAATCTAAGAGGAGCGACAAATTTCCCTCCACCCAGCGTTCCCCCAAGTCTCCCGATAAAAATGATACATCACTTGTGTGGGTAGGCCTAGCGCCCGCGACAGGAAACGCCCCAAAGCGCAACGTGGACACATCCAAATTTTTGGAAGAAAACAGAGGTGTTTTTTGCGAAGTGCCTACCTGTAGATTTTGGCCTCTAGCTCAGCCGGCACCTAGGGAAACCTACCAAACCTGTGCATTTCTGAAAACTAGAGACCTAAGGGAATCCAAGGAGGGGTGACTTGCGGGGCTCGGACCAGTTCTGTTACCCAGAATCCTTTGCAAACCTCAAAATTTGGCTAAAAAAACTCATGGTCCTCGTATTTCTGTGGCAGAAAGTTCTGGGATCTGAGAGGAGCCACAAATTTCATTCTACCCAGCATTCCCCCAAGTCTCCCGATAAAAATGATACCTCACTTGTGTGGGTAGGCCTAGCGCCCGCGACAGGAAACACCACAAAGCGCAACGTGGGCACATCCACATTTTTGGAAGAAAACAGAGGTGTTTTTTGCGAAGTGCCTACCTGTAGATTTTGGCCTCTAGCTCAGCCGGCACCTAGGGAAACCTACCAAACCTGTGTATTTCTGAAAACTAGAGACCTAGGGGAATCCAAGGAGGGGTGACTTGCGGGGCTCGGACCAGGTTCTGTTACCAAGAATCCTTTGCAAACCTCAGAATTTGGCTAAAAAAACACATATTCCTCGGATTTCTGTGGCAGAAAGTTCTGGAATCTGAGAGGAGCCACGAATTTCCTTCCACCCAGCGTTCCCCCAAGTCTCCCGATAAAAATGATACCTCATTTGTGTGGGTAGGCCTAGCGCCCGCGACAGGAAACACCCCAAAGCGCAACGTGGACACATCCAAATTTTTGGAAGAAAACAGAGGTGTTTTTTGCTAAGTGCCTACCTGTAGATTTTGGCCTCTAGCTCAGCCGGCACCTAGGGAAACCTACCAAACCTGTGCGTTTCTGAAAACTAGAGACCTAGGGGAATCCAAGGAAGGGTGACTTGCGGGGCTCGGACAAGGTTCTGTTACCCAGAATCCTTTGCAAACCTCACAATTTGGCTAAAAAAACACATGTTCCTCGCATTTCTGTGGCAGAAAGTTCTGGAATCTGAGAGGAGCCACAAATTTCCTTCCACCCAGCGTTCCCCCAAGTCTCCCGAGAAAAATGATACCTCACTCGTGTGGGTAGGCCTAGCGCCCGCGACAGGAAACACCCCAAAGCGCAACGTGGACACATCCAAATTTTTGGAAGAAAACAGAGGTGTTTTTTGCGAAGTGCCTACCTGTAGATTTTGGCCTCTAGCTCAGCCGGCACCTAGGGAAACCTACCAAACCTGTGCATTTCTGAAAACTAGAGACCTAGGGGAATCCAAGGAGGGATGACTTGCGGGGCTCGGACCAGGTTCTGTTACCCAGAATCCTTTGCAAACCTCAAAATTTGGCTAAAAAAACTCATAGTCCTCATATTTCTGTGGCAGAAAGTTCTGGAATCTGAGAGGAGCCACAAATTTCCTTCCACCCAGCGTTCCCCCAAGTCTCCCGATAAAAATGATACCTCACTTGTGTGGGTAGGCCTAGCGCCCGCCACAGGAAACGCCCCAAAGCGCAACGTGGACACATCCAAATTTTTGGAAGAAAACAGAGGTGTTTTTTACGAAGTGCCTACCTGTAGATTTTGGCCTCTAGCTCAGCCGGCACCTAGGGAAACCTACCAAACCTGTGCATTTCTGAAAACTAGAGACCTAAGGGAATCCAAGGAGGGGTGACTTGCCGGGCTCGGACCAGTTCTGTTACCCAGAATCCTTTGCAAACCTCAAAATTTGGGTAAAAAAACACATGTTCCTCGCATTTCTGTGGCAGAAAGTTCTGGAATCTGAAAGGAGCCACAAATTTCCTTCCACCCAGCGTTCCCCCAAGTCTCCCGATAAAAATTATACCTCACTTGTGTGGGTAGGCCTAGCGCCCGCGACAGGAAACACCCCAAAGTGCAACGTGGACACATCCAAATTTTTGGAAGAAAACAGAGGTGTTTTTTGCGAAGTGCCTACCTGTAGATTTTGGCCTCTAGCTCAGCCGGCACCTAGGGAAACCTACCAAACCTGTGCATTTCTGAAAACTAGAGACCTAGGGGAATCCAAGGAGGGGTGACTTGCAGGGCTCGGACCAGGTTCTGTTACCCAGAATCCTTTGCAAACCTCAAAATTTGGCTAAAAAAACTCATGGTCCTCACATTTCTGTGGCAGAAAGTTCTGGAATCTGAGAGGAGCCACAAATTTCCCTCCACCCAGCGTTCCCCCAAGTCTCCCGATAAAAATGATACCTCACTTGTGTGGGTAGGCCTAGCGCCCGCGACAGGAAACGCCCCAAAGCGCAACGTGGACACATCCAAATTTTTGAAAGAAAACAGAGGTGTTTTTTGCGAAGTGCCTACCTGTAGATTTTGGCCTCTAGCTCAGCCGGCACCTAGGGAAACCTACCAAACCTGTGCATTTCTGAAAACTAGAGACCTAAGGGAATCCAAGGAGGGGTGACTTGCGGGGCTCGGACCAGGTTCTGTTAGCCAGAATCCTTTGCAAACCTCAAAATTTGGCTAAAAAAACTCATGGTCCTCGCATTTCTGTGGCAGAAAGTTCTGGAATCTGAGAGGAGCCACAAATTTCCTTCCACCCAGCGTTCCCCCAAGTCTCCCGATAAAAATGATACCTCACTTGTGTGGGTAGGCCTAGCGCCCGCGACAGGAAACACCCCAAACCGCAACGTGGACACATCCAAATTTTTGGAAGAAAACAGAGGTGTTTTTTGCAAAGTGCCTACCTGTAGATTTTGGCCTCTAGCTCAGCCGGCACCTAGGGAAACCTACCAAACCTGTGCATTTCTGAAAACTAGAGACCTAGGGGAATCCAAGGAGGGGTGACTTGCGGGGCTCGGACCAGGTTCTGTTACCAAGAATCCTTTGCAAACCTCAAAATTTGGCTAAAAAAACACATGTTCCTCGCATTTCTGTGGCAGAAAGTTCTGGAATCTGAGAGGAGCCACAAATTTCCTTCCACCCAGCGTTCCCCCAAGTCTCCCGATAAAAAAGATACCTCTCTTGTGTGGGTAGGCCTAGCGCCCGCGACAGGAAGCACCCCAAACCGCAACGTGGACACATCCAAATTTTTGGAAGAAAACAGAGGTGTTTTTTGCGAAGTGCCTACCTGTAGATTTTGGCCTCTAGCTCAGCCGGCACCTAGGGAAACCTACCAAACCTGTGCATTTCTGAAAACTAGAGACCTAGGGGAATCCAAGGAGGGATGACTTGCGGGGCTCGGACCAGGTTCTGTTACCCAGAATCCTTTGCAAACCTCAAAATTTGGCTAAAAAAACTCATGGTCCTCACATTTCTGTGGCAGAAAGTTCTGGAATCTGAGAGGAGCCACAAATTTCCTTCCACCCAGCGTTCCCCCAAGTCTCCCGATAAAAATGATACCTCACTTGTGTGGGTAGGCCTAGCGCCCGCGACAGGAAACACCCCAAAGCGCAACGTGGACACATCCAAATTTTTGGAAGAAAACAGAGGTGTTTTTTGCGAAGTGCCTACCTGTAGATTTTGGCCTCTAGCTCAGCCGGCACCTAGGGAAACCTACCAAACCTGTGCATTTCTGAAAACTAGAGACCTAGGGGAATCCAAGGAGGGGTGACTTGCGGGGCTCGGACCAGGTTCTGTTACCCAGAATCCTTTGCAAACCTCAAAATTTGGCTAAAAAAACTCATGGTCCTCACATTTCTGTGGCAGAAAGTTCTGGAATCTGAGAGGAGCCACAAATTTCCCTCCACCCAGCATTCCCCCAAGTCTCCCGATAAAAATGATACCTCACTTGTGTGGGTAGGCCTAGCGCCCGCGACAGGAAACACCCCAAAGCGCATCGTGGACACATCCTATTTTTTGAAAGAAAACATTGCCTACCTGTGGATTTTGGCATGTAGCTCAGCCGGCACCTAGGGAAACCTACCAACCCTGTGCATTTTTGAAAACTAGAGACCTAGGGGAATCCAAGGAGGGGTGACTTGCGGGGCTCGGACCAGGTTCTGTTACCCAGAATCCTTTGCAAACCTCAAAATGTGGCTAAAAAAACACATGTTCCTCGCATTTCTGTGGCAGAAAGTTCTGGAATCTGAGAGGAGTCACAAATTTCCTTCCACCCAGCGTTCCCCCAAGTCTCCCGATAAAAATGATACCTCACTTGTGTGGGTAGGCCTAGCGCCCGTGACAGGAAACGCCCCAAAGCGCAACGTGGACACATCCAAATTTTTGGAAGAAAACAGAGGTGTTTTTTGCGAAGTGCCTTCCTGTAGATTTTGGCCTCTAGCTCAGCCGGCACCTAGGGAAACCTACCAAACCTGTGCATTTCTGAAAACTAGAGACCTAGGGGAATCCAAGGAGGGGTGACTTGCGGGGCTCGGACCAGGTTCTGTTACCAAGAATCCTTTGCAAACCTCAAAATTTGGCTAAAAAAACACATGTTCCTCGCATTTCTGTGGCAGAAAGTTCTGGAATCTGAGAGGAGCCACAAATTTCCTTCCACCCAGCGTTCCCTCAAGTCTCCCGATAAAAATGATACCTCACTTGTGTGGGTAGGACTAGCGCCCGCGACAGGAAACACCCCAAAGCGCAACGTGGACACATCCAAATTTTTGGAAGACAACAGAGGTGTTTTTTGTGAAGTGCCTACCTGTAGATTTTGGCCTCTAGCTCAGCCAGCACCTAGGGAAACCTACCAAACCTGTGCATTTCTGAAAACTAGAGACCTAGGGGAATCCAAGGAGGGGTGACTTGCAGGGCTCGGACCAGGTTCTGTTACCCAGAATCCTTTGCAAACCTCAAAATTTGGCTAAAAAAACTCATGGTCCTCACATTTCTGTGGCAGAAAGTTCTGGAATCTGAGAGGAGCCACAAATTTCCCTCCACCCAGCGTTCCCCCAAGTCTCCCGATAAAAATGATACCTCACTTGTGTGGGTAGGCCTAGCGCCCGCGACAGGAAACGCCCCAAAGCGCAACGTGGACACATCCAAATTTTTGAAAGAAAACAGAGGAGTTTTTTGCGAAGTGCCTACCTGTAGATTTTGGCCTCTAGCTCAGCCGGCACCTAGGGAAACCTACCAAACCTGTGCATTTCTGAAAACTAGAGACCTAAGGGAATCCAAGGAGGGGTGACTTGCGGGGCTCGGACCAGGTTCTGTTACCCAGAATCCTTTGCAAACCTCAAAATTTGGCTAAAAAAACTCATGGTCCTCGCATTTCTGTGGCAGAAAGTTCTGGAATCTGAGAGGAGCCACAAATTTCCTTCCACCCAGCGTTCCCCCAAGTCTCCCGATAAAAATGATACCTCACTTGTGTGGGTAGGCCTAGCGCCCGCGACAGGAAACACCCCAAAGTGCAACGTGGACTCATCCAAATTTTTGGAAGAAAACAGAGGTGTTTTTTGCAAAGTGCCTACCTGTAGATTTTGGCCTCTAGCTCAGCCGGCACCTAGGGAAACCTACCAAACCTGTGCATTTCTGAAAACTAGAGACCTAGGGGAATCCAAGGAAGGGTGACTTGCGGGGCTCGGACCAGGTTCTGTTACCCAGAATCCTTTGGAAACCTCAAAATTTGGCTAAAAAAACTCATGGTCCTCACATTTCTGTGGCAGAAAGTTCTGGAATCTGAGAGGAGCCACAAATTTCCCTCCACCCAGCATTCCCCCAAGTCTCCTGATAAAAATGATACCTCACTTGTGTGGGTAGGCTTAGCGCCCGCGACAGGAAACACCCCAAAGCGCATCGTGGACACATCCTATTTTTTGAAAGAAAACATTGCCTACCTGTGGATTTTGGCATGTAGCTCAGCCGGCACCTAGGGAAACCTACCAACCCTGTGCATTTTTGAAAACTAGAGACCTAGGGGAATCCAAGGAGGGGTGACTTGCGGGGCTCGGACCAGGTTCTGTTACCCAGAATCCTTTGCAAACCTCAAAATGTGGCTAAAAAAACACATGTTCCTCGCATTTCTGTGGCAGAAAGTTCTGGAATCTGAGAGGAGTCACAAATTTCCTTCCACCCAGCGTTCCCCCAAGTCTCCCGATAAAAATGATACCTCACTTGTGTGGGTAGGCCTAGCGCCCGCGACAGGAAACGCCCCAAAGCGCAACGTGGACACATCCAAATTTTTGGAAGAAAACAGAGGTGTTTTTTGCGAAGTGCCTACCTGTAGATTTTGGCCTCTAGCTCAGCCGGCACCTAGGGAAACCTACCAAACCTGTGCATTTCTGAAAACTAGAGACCTAGGGGAATCCAAGGAGGGGTGACTTGCGGGGCTCGGACCAGGTTCTGTTACCAAGAATCCTTTGCAAACCTCAAAATTTGGCTAAAAAAACACATGTTCCTCGCATTTCTGTGGCAGAAAGTTCTGGAATCTGAGAGGAGCCACAAATTTCCTTCCACCCAGCGTTCCCCCAAGTCTCCCGATAAAAATGATACCTCACTTGTGTGGGTAGGCCTAGCGCCCGCGACAGGAAACGCCCCAAAACGCAACGTGGACACATCCAAATTTTTGGAAGAAAACAGAGGTGTTTTTTGCGAAGTGCCTACCTGTAGATTTTGGCCTCTAGCTCAGCCGGCACCTAGGGAAACCTACCAAACCTGTGCATTTCTGAAAACTAGAGACCTAGGGGAATCCAAGGAGAGATGACTTGCGGGGCTCGGACCAGGTTCTGTTACCCAGAATCCTTTGCAAACCTCAAAATTTGGCTAAAAAAACTCATGGTCCTCACGTTTCTGTGGCAGAAAGTTCCGGAATCTGAGAGGAGCCACAAATTTCCTTCCACCCAGCGTTCCCCCAAGTCTCCCGATAAAAATGATACCTCACTTGTGTGGGTAGGCCTAGCGCCCGCGACAGGAAACGCCCCAAAGCGCAACGTGGACACATCCAAATTTGTGGAAGAAAACAGAGGTGTTTTTTGCGAAGTGCCTACCTGTAGATTTTGGCCTCTAGCTCAGCCGGCACCTAGGAAAACCTACCAAACCTGTGCATTTGTGAAAACTAGAGACCTAAGGAAATCCAAGGAGGGGTGACTTGCGGGGCTCGGACCAGGTTCTGTTACCCAGAATCCTTTGCAAACCTCAAAATTTGGCTAAAAAAACTCATGGTCCTCGCATTTCTGTGGCAGAAAGTTCTGGAATCTGAGAGGAGCCACAAATTTCCTTCCACCCAGCGTTTCCACAAGTCTCCCGATAAAAATGATACCTCACTTGTGTGGGTAGGCCTACCGCCCGCGACAGGAAAAACCCCAAAGCGCAACGTGGACACATCCAAATTTTTGGAAGAAAACAGAGGTGTTTTTTGCGAAGTGCCTACCTGTAGATTTTGGCCTCTAGCTCAGCCGGCACCTAGGGAAACCTACCAAACCTGTGCATTTCTGAAAACTAGAGACGCAGGGGAATCCAAGGAGGGGTGACTTGCGGGGCTCGGACCAGGTTCTGTTACCCAGAATCCTTTGCAAACCTCAAAATTTGGCTAAAAAAACTCATGGTCCTCACATTTCTGTGGCAGAAAGTTCTGGAATCTGAGAGGAGCCACAAATTTCCCTCCACCCAGCATTCCCCCAAGTCTCCCGATAAAAATGATACCTCACTTGTGTGGGTAGGCCTAGCGCCCGCGACAGGAAACACCCCAAAGCGCATCGTGGACACATCCTATTTTTTGAAAGAAAACATTGCCTACCTGTGGATTTTGGCATGTAGCTCAGCCGGCACCTAGGGAAACCTACCAACCCTGTGCATTTTTGAAAACTAGAGACCTAGGGGAATCCAAGGAGGGGTGACTTGCGGGGCTCGGACCAGGTTCTGTTACCCAGAATCCTTTGCAAACCTCAAAATGTGGCTAAAAAAACACATGTTCCTCGCATTTCTGTGGCAGAAAGTTCTGGAATCTGAGAGGAGTCACAAATTTCCTTCCACCCAGCGTTCCCCCAAGTCTCCCGATAAAAATGATACCTCACTTGTGTGGGTAGGCCTAGCGCCCGCGACAGGAAACGCCCCAAAGCGCAACGTGGACACATCCAAATTTTTGGAAGAAAACAGAGGTGTTTTTTGCGAAGTGCCTACCTGTAGATTTTGGCCTCTAGCTCAGCCGGCACCTAGGGAAACCTACCAAACCTGTGCATTTCTGAAAACTAGAGACCTAGGGGAATTCAAGGAGGGGTGACTTGCGGGGCTCGGACCAGGTTCTGTTACCCAGAATCCTTTGCAAACCTCAAAATTTGGCTAAAAAATCTCATGGTCCTCGCATTTCTGTGGCAGAAAGTTCTGGAATCTGAGAGGAGCCACAAATTTCCTTCCACCCAGCGTTCCCCCAAGTCTCCCGATAAAAATGATACCTCACTTATGTGGGTAGGCCTAGCGCCCGCGACAGGAAACACCCCAAAGCGCAACGTGGACACATCCAAATTTTTGGAAGAAAACAGAGGTGTTTTTTGCAAAGTGCCTACCTGTAGATTTTGGCCTCTAGCTCAGCCGGCACCTAGGGAAACCTACCAAACCTGTGCATTTCTGAAAACTAGAGACCTAGGGGAATCCAAGGAGGGGTGACTTGCGGGGCTCGGACCAGGTTCTGTTACCAAGAATCCTTTGCAAACCTCAAAATTTGGCTAAAAAAACACATGTTCCTCGCATTTCTGTGGCAGAAAGTTCTGGAATCTGAGAGGAGCCACAAATTTCCTTCCACTCAGCGTTCCCCCAAGTCTCCCGATAAAAATGATACCTCACTTGTGTGGGTAGGCCTAGCGCCCGCGACAGGAAACGCCCCAAAGCGCAACGTGGACACATCCAAATTTTTGGAAGAAAACAGAGGTGTTTTTTGCGAAGTGCCTACCTGTAGATTTTGGCCTCTAGCTCAGCCGGCACCTAGGGAAACCTACCAAACCTGTGCATTTCTGAAAACTAGAGACCTAGGGGAATCCAAGGAGAGATGACTTGCGGGGCTCGGACCAGGTTCTGTTACCCAGAATCCTTTGCAAACCTCAAAATTTGGCTAAAAAAACTCATGGTCCTCACATTTCTGTGGCAGAAAGTTCCGGAATCTGAGAGGAGCCACAAATTTCCTTCCACCCAGCGTTCCCCCAAGTCTCCCGATAAAAATGATACCTCACTTGTGTGGGTAGGCCTAGCGCCCGCCACAGGAAACACCCCAAAGCGCAACGTGGACACATCCAAATTTTTGGAAGAAAACAGAGGTGTTTTTTGCGAAGTGCCTACCTGTAGATTTTGGCCTCTAGCTCAGCCGGCACCTAGGGAAACCTACCAAACCTATGCATTTCTGAAAACTAGAGACCTAGGGGAATCCAAGGAGGGGTGACTTGCAGGGCTCGGACCAGGTTCTGTTACCCAGAATCCTTTGCAAACCTCAAAATTTGGCTAAAAAAACTCATGGTCCTCACATTTCTGTGGCAGAAAGTTCTGGAATCTGAGAGGAGCCACGAATTTCCCACCACCCAGCGTTCCCCCAAGTCTCCCGATAAAAATGATACCTCACTTGTGTGGGTAGGCCTAGCGCCCGCGACAGGAAACGCCCCAAAGCGCAACGTGGACACATCCAAATTTTTGGAAGAAAACAGAGGTGTTTTTTGCGAAGTGCCTACCTGTAGATTTTGGCCTCTAGCTCAGCCGGCACCTAGGGAAACCTACCAAACCTGTGCATTTGTGAAAACTAGAGACCTAAGGAAATCCAAGGAGGGGTGACTTGCGGGGCTCGGACCAGGTTCTGTTACCCAGAATCCTTTGCAAACCTCAAAATTTGGCTAAAAAAACTCATGGTCCTCGCATTTCTGTGGCAGAAAGTTCTGGAATCTGAGAGGAGCCACAAATTTCCTTCCACCCAGCGTTCCCACAAGTCTCCCGATAAAAATGATACCTCACTTGTGTGGGTAGGCCTAGCGCCCGCGACAGGAAAAACCCCAAAGCGCAACGTGGACACATCCAAATTTTTGGAAGAAAACAGAGGTGTTTTTTGCAAAGTGCCTACCTGTAGATTTTGGCCTCTAGCTCAGCCGGCACCTAGGGAAACCTACCAAACCTGTGCATTTCTGAAAACTAGAGACCTAGGGGAATCCAAGGAGGGGTGACATGCGGGGCTTGGACCAGGTTCTGTTACCCAGAATCCTTTGCAAACCTCAAAATTTGGCTAAAAAAACACATGTTCCTCGCATTTCTGTGGCAGAAAGTTCTGGAATCTGAGAGGAGCCACAAATTTCCTTCCACCCAGCGTTCCCCCAAGTCTCCCGATAAAAATGATACCTCACTTGTGTGGGTAGGCCTAGCGCCCGCGACAGGAAACACCCCAAAGCGCAACGTGGACACATCCAAATTTTTGGAAGAAAACAGAGGTGTTTTTTGCGAAGTGCCTACCTGTAGATTTTGGCCTCTAGCTCAGCCGGCACCTAGGGAAACCTACCAAACCTGTGCATTTCTGAAAACTAGAGACCTAGGGGAAACCAAGGAGGGGTGACTTGCGGGGCTCGGACCAGGTTCTGTTACCCAGAATCCTTTGCAAACCTCAAAATTTGGCTAAAAAAACTCATGGTCCTCACATTTCTGTGGCAGAAAGTTCTGGAATCTGAGAGGAGCCACAAATTTCCCTCCACCCAGCATTCCCCCAAGTCTCCCGATAAAAATGATACCTCACTTGTGTGGGTAGGCCTAGCGCCCGCGACAGGAAACACCCCAAAGCGCATCGTGGACACATCCTATTTTTTGAAAGAAAACATTGCCTACCTGTGGATTTTGGCATGTAGCTCAGCCGGCACCTAGGGAAACCTACCAACCCTGTGCATTTTTGAAAACTAGAGACCTAGGGGAATCCAAGGAGGGGTGACTTGCGGGGCTCGGACCAGGTTCTGTTACCCAGAATCCTTTGCAAACCTCATAATTTGGCTAAAAAAACTCATGGTCCTCGCATTTCTGTGGCAGAAAGTTCTGGAATCTGAGAGGAGCCACAAATTTCCTTCCACCCAGCGTTCCCCCAAGTCTCCCGATAAAAATGATACCTCACTTGTGTGGGTAGGCCTAGCGCCCGCGACAGGAAACACCCCAAAGCGCAACGTGGACACATCCAAATTTTTGGAAGAAAACAGAGGTGTTTTTTGCAAAGTGGTTACCTGTAGATTTTGGCCTCTAGCTCAGCCGGCACCTAGGGAAACCTACCAAACCTGTGCATTTCTGAAAACTAGAGACCTAGGGGAATCCAAGGAGGGGTGACTTGCGGGGCTCGGACCAGGTTCTGTTACCCAGAATCCTTTGCAAACCTCACAATTTGGCTAAAAAAACACATGTTCCTCGCATTTCTGTGGCAGAAAGTTCTGGAATCTGAGAGGAGCCACAAATTTCTTTCCACCCAGCGTTCCCCCAAGTCTCCCGATAAAAATGATACCTCACTTGTGTGGGTAGGCCTAGCGCCCGCGACAGGAAACACCCCAAAGCGCAACGTGGACACATCCAAATTTTTGGAAGAAAACAGAGGTGTTTTTTGCGAAGTGCCTACCTGTAGATTTTGGCCTCTAGCTCAGCCGGCACCTAGGGAAACCTACCAAACCTGTGCATTTCTGAAAACTAGAGACCTAGGGGAATCCAAGAAGGGATGACTTGCGGGGCTCGGACCAGGTTCTGTTACCCAGAATCCTTTGCAAACCTCAAAATTTGGCTAAAAAAACTCATGGTCCTCACATTTCTGTGGCAGAAAGTTCTGGAATCTGAGAGGAGCCACAAATTTCCTTCCACCCAGCGTTCCCCCAAGTCTCCCGATAAAAATGATACCTCACTTGTGTGGGTAGGCCTAGCGCCCGCGACAGGAAACACCCCAAAGCGCAACGTGGACACATCCAAATTTTTGGAAGAAAACAGAGGTGTTTTTTGCGATGTGCCTACCTGTAGATTTTGGCCTCTAGCTCAGCCGGCACCTAGGGAAACCTACCAAACCTGTGCATTTCTGAAAACTAGAGACCTAGGGGAATCCAAGGAGGGGTGACTTGCGGGGCTCGGACCAGGTTCTGTTACCCAGAATCCTTTGCAAACCTCAAAATTTGGCTAAAAAAACTCATGGTCCTCACATTTCTGTGGCAGAAAGTTCTGGAATCTGAGAGGAGCAACAAATTTCCCTCCACCCAGCATTCCCCCAAGTCTCCCGATAAAAATGATACCTCACTTGTGTGGGTAGGCCTAGCGCCCGCGACAGGAAACACCCCAAAGCGCATCGTGGACACATCCTATTTTTTGAAAGAAAACATTGCCTACCTGTGGATTTTGGCATGTAGCTCAGCCGGCACCTAGGGAAACCTACCAACCCTGTGCATTTCTGAAAACTAGAGACCTAGGGGAATCCAAGGAGGGGTGACGTGCGGGGCTCGGACCAGGTTCTGTTACCCAGAATCCTTTGCAAACCTCAAAATGTGGCTAAAAAAACACATGTTCCTCGCATTTCTGTGGCAGAAAGTTCTGGAATCTGAGAGGAGTCACAAATTTCCTTCCACCCAGCGTTCCCCCAAGTCTCCTGATAAAAATGATACCTCACTTGTGTGGGTAGGCCTAGCGCCCGCGACAGGAAACGCCCCAAAGCGCAACGTGGACACATCCAAATTTTTGGAAGAAAACAGAGGTGTTTTTTGCGAAGTGCCTACCTGTAGATTTTGGCCTCTAGCTCAGCCGGCACCTAGGGAAACCTACCAAACCTGTGCATTTCTGAAAACTAGAGACCTAGGGGAATTCAAGGAGGGGTGACTTGCGGGGCTCGGACCAGGTTCTGTTACCCAGAATCCTTTGCAAACCTCAAAATTTGGCTTAAAAAAAAATTCATGGTCCTCGCATTTCTCTGGCAGAAAGTTCTGGAATCTGAGAGGAGCCACAAATTTCCTTCCACCCAGCGTTACCCCAAGTCTCCCGATAAAAATGATACCTCACTTGTGTGGGTAGGCCTAGCGCCCGCGACAGGAAACACCCCAAAGCGCAACGTGGACACATCCACATTTTTGGAAGAAAACAGAGGTGTTTTTTGCAAAGTGCCTACCTGTAGATTTTGGCCTCTAGCTCAGCCGGCACCTAGGGAAACCTACCAAACCTGTGCATTTCTGAAAACTAGAGACCTAGGGGAATCCAAGGAGGGGTGACTTGCGGGGCTCGGACCAGGTTCTGTTACCCAGAATCCTTTGCAAACCTCAAAATTTGGCTAAAAAAACTCATGGTCCTCACATTTCTGTGGCAGAAAGTTCTGGAATCTGAGAGGAGCAACAAATTTCCCTCCACCCAGCATTCCCCCAAGTCTCCCGATAAAAATGATACCTCACTTGTGTGGGTAGGCCTAGCGCCCGCGACAGGAAACACCCCAAAGCGCATCGTGGACACATCCTATTTTTTGAAACAAAACATTGCCTACCTGTGGATTTTGGCATGTAGCTCAGCCGGCACCTAGGGAAACCTACCAACCCTGTGCATTTCTGAAAACTAGAGACCTAGGGGAATCCAAGGAGGGGTGACTTGCGGGGCTCGGACCAGGTTCTGTTACCCAGAATCCTTTGCAAACCTCAAAATGTGGCTAAAAAAACACATGTTCCTCGCATTTCTGTGGCAGAAAGTTCTGGAATCTGAGAGGAGTCACAAATTTCCTTCCACCCAGCGTTCCCCCAAGTCTCCTGATAAAAATGATACCTCACTTGTGTGGGTAGGCCTAGCGCCCGCGACAGGAAACGCCCCAAAGCGCAACGTGGACACATCCAAATTTTTGGAAGAAAACAGAGGTGTTTTTTGCGAAGTGCCTACCTGTAGATTTTGGCCTCTAGCTCAGCCGGCACCTAGGGAAACCTACCAAACCTGTGCATTTCTGAAAACTAGAGACCTAGGGGAATTCAAGGAGGGGTGACTTGCGGGGCTCGGACCAGGTTCTGTTACCCAGAATCCTTTGCAAACCTCAAAATTTGGCTAAAAAAACTCATGGTCCTCACATTTCTGTGGCAGAAAGTTCTGGAATCTGAGAGGAGCCACAAATTTCCTTCCACCCAGCGTTCCCCCAAGTCTCCCGATAAAAATGATACCTCACTTGTGTGGGTAGGCCTAGCGCCCGCGACAGAAAACACCCCAAAGCGCAACGTGGACACATCCCATTTTTTAAAAGAAAGCAGTGCCTACCTGTGGATTTTGGCATGTAGCTCAGCCGGCACCTAGGGAAACCTACCAACCCTGTGCATTTTTTAAAACTAGAGACCTAGGGGAATCCAAGGAGGGGTGACTTGCGGGGCTCGTACCAGGGTCTGTTACCCAGAATCCTTTGCAAACCTCAAAATTTGGCTAAAAAAACACATGTTCCACACATTTCTGTGGCAGAAAGTTCTGGAATCTGAGGAGAGCCACAAATTTCCTTCCACCCAGCGTTCCCCCAAGTCTCCCGATACAAATGATACCTCACTTGTGTGGGTGGGCCAGGTGCCTGCAACAGAATAAGGCCCAAAACTTGAAGAGATAGAAGGGATAGCACAGCGAGTTTATAAGGGCATATTCTTTTATACATCTTTAGACGGACTCTGCTTTGGGGACCCACATATGTGAGGTGTCATTTTACTTGGGAGACTGAGGGGAAAACTGAGGAGTAGGAATTTTGTGCTGGAGCGGTGATCCTACTAAGAAAAGTCAGGAAAATATGCTTTTTTATGCAAATTTTGAGGTTTACAGAGGAGTCTGGGTAAGAAAATGTTGGGGGAGCCACGCAAGCCACACCTCCCTGGACTCCTTGGGGTGTCTAGTTTTAAAAAATTTCTGGGTTTTGTAGGTTTTCCTAGATGAAGGCCGCACCCAGGACCAAAAACATAGGTGGGCCCTCCCCCCCAAAAACAGGTATTTTTGTAATATATCATATTGATGTGTGCACATACGTCCATGATGTGCCAAACACTCAAATTGTGAAAAGAAAGACACTTAGGTTATGTGAAGAAGACCCCTCACCCACCAACCAAGTTGGTGGCATGCTTCATCATCGGGGTCCCACCCGAGGCACCTAGCGTGTCACAGGTGTGCTGCGACGCCTGAATACAGCAGAGCAGGTTTTGTCATTTTTACCACACATACTGGTTGGATTTGGCACGAGGGTGAGTGATGGTTCAGTGGATCAAATTTTATTAACAAGAGATTTCACAAAAATGAAATGCACTGCTAATAACTGAAAGGCAAAAAACTGAACCAATGACTCACAGCTCGTGAGCTGTAAAGCCGCGACAAGGCACCAACCGCTTTACAGTCCATTCACACACCTTTCATACATGACACGCACAAGACCATTCACACCGCCAGCCACGGGCCCAGCACATTACAACACTCACATCGACAGACCGCACCACTCAAGGGCCCATCACTTACATACGCCCACATGCCTGATACAAGAATCACACCAGCTGATGGGAGTGTGGATTGGCGTTGGGCTGGCACCGCCAGCCAAGCGCCACCCCACGCACAACGCCAGCCAAGCGCCACCCCATGCACACCACCAGCCAAGCGCCACCCCAAGCACACCGCCAGCCAAGCGCCACCCCACGCACACTGCCAGCCAAGCGCCACCCCACACACATCGCCAGCCAAGTGCCACCCCACGCACACCGCAAGCAAGCGCCACCCCAAGCACACCGCCAGCCAAGCGCCACCCCACGCACACCGCCAGCCAAGCGCCACCCCAAGCACACCGCCAGCCAAGCGCCACCCCACTCACACCGCCAGCCAAGCGCCACCCCAAGCACACCGCCAGCCAAGCGCCACCCCACGCACACCGCCAGCCAAGCGCCACCCAAGCACACCGCCAGCCAAGCGCCACCCCACGCACAACACCAGCCAAGCGCCACCCCACGCACACCGCCAGCCAAGCGCCACCCCAAGCACACCGCCAGCCAAGCGCCACCCCACGCACACCGCCAGCCAAGCGCCACCCCACGCACACCGCCAGCCAAGCGCCACCCCAAGCACACCGCCAGCCAAGAGCCACCCCACGCACACCGCCAGCCAAGCGCCACCCCACGCACACCGCCAGCCAAGCGCCACCCCAAGCACACCGCCAGCCAAGCGCCCAGCCAAGCGCCACCCCAAGCACACCGCCAGCCAAGCGCCACCCCACGCACACCGCCAGCCAAGCGCCACCCCAAGCACACCACCATCACTTTTTTTGTTTATGAACAACAAAGAAACCACTAATTATAAAATAAGCACAAAACTACAAACACAAAAGCTCTAAATAAATACATGACAGAGATGCCAACCGTGAAACATATGAAAATATAAAACAGACAGCTTACGCTCAAGGTATTTCCCAGATTTTCTTTGGGGTATGGTAACTTCTGTAACAGCCGGGCACACACAGCCCAGGCTTTGAAGGGCATTCGGGGCAGTACATCCGGCTCTCCCTCCAGATTGATCTCCGGGCACATACTCTACATTTCTTTGTGGGCATGTCTTTTTTGGGAGTGGGAGGAATGTGATCTGGAAAGTGCCGATCTTTCAATCTAGCCACATCCTCCACCACTTCTACTCTAGGAACTCTTGCCGGTTCAACCACAATAAGGCTTTCTATCACCGACTCCTGAAATTTAACAAATGTCATCCTTGACTCAGGTGAACAATCCTTGCATACAATAAAGGCATTAAAAGTTGCCAAATGAAATAAATGTAGGGCCAACTTTTTATACCACACATAAGACTTACGAAGAGCAGTGTAATGTTCCAACCTCTGATCTACTCTATCAACATCACCCATGTGCCTATTGTAGTCCAAAATGCACGCAGGTTTGCGCACTTCTGCAACCTGACCCCAAACAGCCACAGGGGAAGTACTCTCATCATGGATGGTCGATAGCATGTACACATCCCTCCTGTCTGAAAATTTCAGAGCTAGCAGCTCATTATTCCGCAAGGCACTGCACTGTCCCCTCTCAAGTTTTTTACAGACAAGCTCCCTTGGATAGCCTTTCCGGTTAGAACGGATTGTGCCACAAGCAACAGTGTCCACCCTAAACAACTCCTTGAACAACTGCACTCCAGTGTAGAAATTATCTACGTCCAAATGGTGACCTTTGTTGAACAGCCGTCTGGCAAGTTCCCACACAATTTTTTCGCTAACTCCAAAAGTGGCCGGACAACCAGGAGGGTCAATACTGGAATCCCTACCAGTGTAGACCCGGAAATTATACACATATCCTGTACTGCTTTCTGACAGCAGATACAATTTAATCCCATACCGTGCCCTCTTACTAGGAATGTACTGCTTAAAAACTAAACGCCCCTTGAAAAGGACCAAAGACTCGTCCACACTTATCTCTTTGCCTGGAACATAGACCTCTGAAAACCGATCCACAAAATGATCAAGGACAGGCCTAATCTTAAAAAGGCGGTCACAATCAGGGTGATCTCGTGGCAAGGCTAAAGCATTGTCTACAAAATGCAGCATACGAAGAAGAAGCAAATACCGATTACGTGTCATAGTTGCAGGAAATATAGCAGTTGCCATCAAGGGACTAGTAGACCAATAAGAAGCCAGTGACGGCTTCCTGATCAACCCCATCAAAAAAGACAAACCTAAAAACCTTTTCATCTCTTCCAGATATGTGGGAACCCAATGAGTAGCTCTAGACTGAGGCTTAAGTCTGGCAGCGTTGTCCCGCAAATATTGCTCTGCATACACATTTGTCTGCTCCACAATCTCTTCCAAAAATACATCGTCCATAAACAAGTGAAAGAAATGGACAGGCAGAAAGTTTTCTGTATTAACTCTACACCCTGGGAGACCAGTAAATGCAGGTAACTGTGGCTGCTCCATGTTTGGGGCAATCCAGGTGTCAGGTCTTCCAATGGGAAACCCTTCAGCCCAAGGCTGCTGCACTCTTGGCACATCAATGTCCTCCTCTAACACAGGCCCTTCATCTGCACTGAGAGTAGCTTCCTCATCAGAAGAATACTCTCGGACAGAAAACTCACTTCCAGAATCTCCTGCTTCCTCCTCTGCCTCAGATGCAGAGTCTGTGTCGTAATCATGGTCTGAAGACGACTCAAAGAGCATGCGAACAACCTGCTGAGCGGTCACTTTGCGGCTAGCCATGATCCTAAGAACAAATGGATTGCCAACAACAACTAGCACTAAAATAAGTAATAAACAAAGTGTAGCTTTATCACAAAGAGTTATGTACTACAAAAAACTATACCACTCAGTTGCCTGAAATAGCTACTCACCAAGCAACTACTCTGCACAGACACAGCAATCACCAATGATATCCCACTAAAAAGAAAAAAGAAAAAAGCAAATTAGACATATGACAACACAAGCATCACTGAGCTCAAATCTAAGGACAATGTCAAACACACAATACTGCATTTAGTACACCACCTACAAACATGTCATTCATGCATGTCAACAATACTCCTTTGGAGTAAATTGTTTTCACTTACCTAAAACATGCAATTATGCAAACCACAGGACAACTACTGCCAAAACCGCAAAGATCCACAGCAAAGGAAGCAAAAGCGTTGAACTAGAAGAAAAAGAAGAAATACATTGTTATAATCACAAATACAAATACTTTGCCAGTTGACAAACACCCCACCACCAAGAACTTAGAAGTTGTCCCTGTTACCTAAGTGGATCCTGCCCCCCTCGGGGGTAGATGGGCGTAAAAAAATTGGCCAATCTGCCCCCAAAGGGGGCAGAAATGGGCAACACTTCTGTGCCCCCTTTCAGGGGGCGACCCTTCCCAAAGGGGGCACCCCCAGCACAACACAAAACAAAACAAAACAATCCCTGCCGTATTGGTGGTTTCTGCCCTCCTTGGGGGCAGATGGGCCTACAAAATTAGGGGCAGAGATGGCCAATGCGAATTTTCCCCACCTTAGGGGGGCGACCGTTGCCCAAGGGGTGCCCCCAAACACACACCACACACACACACACACACAACACAATCCCTGGCGCCTAGTGTGCTTCCACCGCCCCGGGGCCAGATCGTCCAAAAAATGGCTGGTCTGCCATCGGGGGGACCGAAACAGAAAAAAAAAATAGCTCCCCAGGGGAGCGGCCCTTGCCCAAGGGGTCGCCCCCAAAATACACATAAATAACAATATCCCTGGTGTCTAGTGGTTTTCGCCCCCCCCTGGGGGCAGATCCGCCGGAAAATCGGCGGATCTGCCCCCAGGGAGAGGGGGCGAAATACAAAAAAAAATTGCCCCGGGGGGGGCGACCCTTGCCCAAGGGGTCGCCCCCAAAATACACATAAATAACAATATCCCTGGTGTCTAGTGGTTTTCGCCCCCCCCCCCCCGGGGGCAGATCCGCCGAAAAATCGGCGGATCTGCCCCCAGGGGGGGCGAAATACAAAAAAAAATTGCCCCCGGGGGGGGGTGACCCTTGCCCAAGGGGTCGCCCCCAAAATACACAGAAATAACAATATCCCTGGTGTCTAGTGGTTTTCGCCCCCCCCCCCCTGGGGGCAGATCCGCTTAAAAATCGGCGGATCTGCCCCCAGGGGGGGGGCGAAATACAAAAAGAAATTGCCCACGGGGGGCGACCCTTGCCCAAGGGGTCGCCCCGAACATAAACAACAAAGAAAATCCCTGGTGGCTAGAGGAGATTCCTGCTCCACGATCGCGGGCCCTGCCCGCGATCGTGGAGCAAGAATCTTGTGAAAACAGGCACAGGGGGAAAGGAAAAACCCTTTCCTTTCCCCCGTGTCTGTTTTCACCAGCCCCCACCCCCCTAAAACGGAGAGGACTCACCTTAGACGTCCTTCTCCGAAGACGCGCTGGAAGCAAATGGCTTCCAGCGCACCCGGCAACACGAGATGACGTCAGCGCGCTGTGCGCGTGCTGACGTCATCGGATTGCCGTGGGGGGGGCGGGGGTGGAAGGGGAAGGTCTTCCCCTTCCATCCCCGCCTGGGGGGGTGGGGGGGTGCGCTAGCGCTCCCCCAAGTTCCCCTGTGCCTAGGGGAACTGTAGCCTTGGACGAGATCATCTCGTCCAAGGCACAGAACCGGTTAATGTGGTATTCCAGCGTTAATGATGAGCTTTCATCTACCGACCTGCAGACAGAAGAGGCCCATAAAAACACTACCCCAGCTCTAACAGCTAAAGTGTGTGTGTGTGTGGGGGGGCAGTGCTTAATTTGAAAATAAAAAGGTGCTGGTGCTCAAAGCCCTCCTCTTAAATGTGTGAACACAGAATACTCAGGCAGCGTAATCCTGAAGCTATCTCGGGCCTCTTCAATTCATTTAAAGCCACTCCCTGCCCCTTCAGCTCACTCCTGCAGCTTTCTACTTTTTCCCTTTGTGGCGCTTTTTAATTTTTCTCTTCCGCCGTCTTTCCCATATGTGTCATTTGCTTGCAGCAAATGCTTGAGGCAGAAGAATAAGCCCTGGCCCTAAAAAATAAGTGCTGGTGCACAGCACCGGAAACAACAAGCACAAATTAAGCACTGGTGGGGGGGCAACGACATCTCTGATTCAGGGGATGTTGAGCGCTTTTGTACGGGCGAGTTAAGGAAGCTGACTCAGCTGGAAAAGCTTAGAAAGAGAATGTATAAAGGTGGTCTAGCCCTTCCCGATCTGTAGATGTCTAATTTAGCCTTCCAATTTAAAAATTGCAGAATGCTCCTTTCTAGATCTGGCAAGATGTTATTAGCCTTACTACAGAAGAATGAGCAAGAGGGGTTCATATACAAATTTGGAGACCTGAGTTTGTTTTATAAAAGGTGCGACTAAAGGTTCTCAGATCTGCCTTGAAAGTATAGCATAGCATGGGGAAAATCTTAGGGGACTATTATACAATATACACCCCCATTTGGGATTCTGCCGGTACCCCATAATGTTTGAAAGGCAAGGTTAGCCCCCACTAAGGAAGGCAGGAGTGTTACGCTTCTGCTTCTGTTCTGTGGACACTGTGTATGAGACAGTCACTTATCCACAGGTGCCACTCCTCACAGGCCTGTGCATCTCTTGGAGTGGAAGGGTGAGTGTAGCACAATTAAAGGTAGGTTAGGTTCATACTGGGGCCAGATGAAAGATCAGTCATGCTTATTGGCATGGGAGACGTTATTAAGTATCCCAGTAGGGGCAATTTCTAGATTTAAATTATACCAGCTAATATCCTGGTGGGGTAGAAGCAAAAGTACAATTGGGAATGAGTGAAAGTATAAAGGAAGATCACAAGATTAAGCACCTTTTAAGGAAGGAGGTGTTGTTGTGGTACTGGGAGCTGATAAAGGCAGATGATAACAAGGTGAAGACCCTGGCAAAATCTTGGGAATAATTTCAATACGGTTCCCACTGAAAAGGCAGGACTGCGTATTAGGGTGACAGAACTTCAGGACAAAAGGACTGAGTATGTCTAGATCATCAGAGACTGTTGCCCAATTCCTAACTAGCTCACAGTTCTTCACCTAAAGCCCCAACCTTCCCAGGGCAACAGATGATTTTGGCAACCTTGCAAATGACCTTCTGACTCCCAAGAAGTCGTGGAAACAGATCTTACTCCTTTTGTTGTTTTATTCATGCATGCCCAGGGCAAACAGAAGAATTAATCAAATTAAAGGTTTCAAACATTTATTGTAACAGTCTATTCTTGAATAGCAAAAATGAGCTGCGATTATAAGGCAGATTAAACAAAGTATTAGAACCAGCATTACTAACATGGTGAAAATAATAAACAGTCCAACCTTGGTGGTCTTAAATTGATATCTTCTTATCTATTACTACCTAAACTCTGAGAGCATAGCTGGTGTACCCTCTGCCTCTGCCCAATCTAGTATGATAGCTGGAGACCCCCCTACCTGGAGAGCTGAGCAAGGGAGCCGGTCTAGACTAGAGTTGGCAATTCTTCTCTGCAAGATGGAAGATCAGCATCAGCAAAGCTGCATGTCTAATACAGGATTCGTTCTAGGAACATAGTGGCCAGAGTGTTCCTCTGACCCCTCTGTGTCAGTACACCATTTATATAATCAAACTACACTATGTTAGAGGCACAACTCTGATACAATGATATGCCTAGATGTTAGAGGCTGTCTTCGAATGGGCAACGCAAGTACTAGGATATCTTGTTCTGTGTTCCTAGTCTTGAACTGAGGGTACAGATTATATGTCGAGGAAGGCTAACTAAAAACAAGCAGCATATATAATGTATTCTCAGAATTATATAGTGCAAGCATAAAGTATGTTAAATGACATTGCTTAAGCGATGGCATCCTAAAACGTACAAAATATAAAATGTAAGTCTTAAGCTAAGACAGAGAACCAGAGTGGGCTCAAGAAGGCCTAACAACAGAATACTTACTGATGTCAGAGCAACCAGATTTATGGCAAGTATCATAGAAGCTTCTTTATTGCACTGTGAAAGCTGCTATAGAGGAATCATTTCTATACTCTGCACAGAATGTATATGATGCAGAAAAAAAAAGAGTACATTTGCAAGAGAGGTGGTCCCGAGATGTGGGAGGTGCGGTGAGGAGAATGCCAATTACATCCACATGTTTATGCTATGGCCAGCATTAAACAGTTTTTTGGAAGATGTAAATTTCATTTGCTCAGAGATCTTGGGGCAAACAATTAAGGTAAGCATGAATCTTATATTTTGTGGTGTGGATCTTGAAATTGCAAAGCCCACTGCAAAACTGAAAATAAAATTATTTTTCTTCTGATACTCTTAGCAAGGAAGGAAATAGGTAGGAAATGGCTGGAACCTAATCTCCCGGTTGGCCAAGACTGGTGAGTGGCAGTTGAAAAGACAAGTAGACTTAATCTGGGTCCTTGCCCCACCGCAAATTCTTTGGAGATGTGGTCACATGTCTTGAGGTGGTGACCTAGTCCCCATAAGCAGTAACATCTGGTAGTGAGTCCTATGATTAAATCATGTTAGGTGAGACTGTTGGAACTCCAAAGAGAGTCAGAACATACCATCCCAGTGAATCTGTGAAAATGGCAATGGGTAGTTGAGGGACCCTTGAAGCCCTCCCTTCTATCAGACAATGGCCGACAGACACCCTGGGGATGGAGTGCAGCCATCAGCCAATGGTCAATGCACACACTAAAAGCTAATAATATTAAATGTATTTATTTAATTTCAGCATTGCAACCCCTCTGATGTGACTCTGTTGTGTAGTAGATAGTACTAAATAACTCTAACTGCATTAATATTGTGCATTGCTTACTTGCAATATGTGTTTCAAGTAAACATACTTTATTTGCCTCAACCTGACTTAATCATTCTTTAGTGTACCACAAGAAGAGAGCAAGAGGATTCTCTTTATCGTAAGTCCTGCTTAAAAAAACATACACCACATATCAACCCACTCTAATAAAGCTACTGGGGGCATAGGAGAACATCATTATAGGTAATGAAAAAGAAAAGCCTCACCTACGCTTTTGTGGCATGCTTCATGGTAGCATGCCATTAATAGTAATGTACCTGGATAGATAGACATATGGCTTGTTATGGGAATAATAACATAATTATTCTATTATTAGAAAAAACATTACTTCAACATAAACATTACCTCTGATTAGAATGACTTGGGACATCTGTGTATAAGAATCCTTTGCAAACCTCAAAATTTGGCTAAAAAAACTCATGGTCCTCACATTTCTGTGGCAGAAAGTTCTGGAATCTGAGAGGAGCCACGAATTTCCTTCCACCCAGCGTTCCCCCAAGTCTCCCGATAAAAATGATACCTCACTTGTGTGGGTAGGCCTAGCGCCCGCGACAGGAAACACCCCAAAGCGCAACGTGGACACATCCAAATTTTTGGAAGAAAACAGAGGTGTTTTTTGCTAAGTGCCTCCCTGTAGATTTTGGCCTCTAGCTCAGCCGGCACCTAGGGAAACCTACCAAACCTGTGCGTTTCTGAAAACTAGAGACCTAGGGGAATCCAAGGAAGGGTGACTTGCGGGGCTCGGACCAGGTTCTGTTACCCAGAATCCTTTGCAAACCTCACAATTTGGTCTAAAAAAACACATGTTCCTCGCATTTCTGTGGCAGAAAGTTCTGGAATCTGAGAGGAGCCACAAATTTCCTTCCACCCAGCGTTCCCCCAAGTCTCCCGAGAAAAATGATACCTCACTCGTGTGGGTAGGCCTAGCGCCCGCGACAGGAATCACCCCAAAGCGCAACGTGGACACATCCAAATTTTTGGAAGAAAACAGAGGTGTTTTTTGCGAAGTGCCTACCTGTAGATTTTGGCCTCTAGCTCAGCCGGCACCTAGGGAAACCTACCAAACCTGTGCATTTCTGAAAACTAGAGACCTAGGGGAATCCAAGGAGGGATGACTTGCGGGGCTCGGACCAGGTTCTGTTACCCAGAATCCTTTGCAAACCTCAAAATTTTTCTAAAAAAACTCATGGTCCTCACATTTCTGTGGCAGAAAGTTCTGGAATCTGAGAGGAGCCACAAATTTCCTTCCACCCAGCGTTCCCCCAAGTCTCCCGATAAAAATGATATCTCACTTGTGTGGGTAGGCCTAGCGCCCATGACAAGAAACACCCCAAAGCGCAACGTGGACACATCCAAATGTTTGGAAGAAAACAGAGGTGTTTTTTGCTAAGTGCCTACCTGTAGATTTTGGCCTCTAGCTCAGCCGGCACCTAGGGAAACCTACCAAACCTGTGCGTTTCTGAAAACTAGAGACCTAGGGGAATCCAAGGAAGGGTGACTTGTGGGGCTCGGACCAGGTTCTGTTACCCAGAATCCTTTGCAAACCTCAAAATTTGGCTAAAAAAACTCATGGTCCTCACATTTCTGTGGCAGAAAGTTCTGGAATCTGAGAGGAGCCACAAATTTCCCTCCACCCAGCGTTCCCCCAAGTCTCCCGATAAAAATGATACCTCACTTGTGTGGGTAGGCCTAGTGCCCGCGACAGGAAACGCCCCAAAGCGCAACGTGGACACATCCAAATTTTTGGAAGAAAACAGAGGTGTTTTTTGCGAAGTGCCTACCTGTAGATTTTGGCCTCTAGCTCAGCCGGCACCTAGGGAAACCTACCAAACCTGTGCATTTCTGAAAACTAGAGACCTAAGGGAATCCAAGGAGGGGTGACTTGCCGGGCTCGGACCAGTTCTGTTACCAAGAATCCTTTGCAAACCTCAAAATTTGGCTAAAAAAACTCATGGTCCTCGCATTTCTGTGGCAGAAAGTTCTGGAATCTGAAAGGAGCCACAAATTTCCTTCCACCCAGCGTTCCCCCAAGTCTCCCGATAAAAATGATACCTCACTTGTGTGGGTAGGCCTAGCGCCCGCGACAGGAAACACCCCAAAGCGCAACGTGGACACATCCAAATTTTTGGAAGAAAACAGAGGTGTTTTTTGCGAAGTGCCTACCTGTAGATTTTGGCCTCTAGCTCAGCCGGCACCTAGGGAAACCTACCAAACCTGTGCATTTCTGAAAACTAGAGACCTAGGGGAATCCAAGGAGGGGTGACTTGCAGGGCTCGGACCAGGTTCTGTTACCCAGAATCCTTTGCAAACCTCAAAATTTGGCTAAAAAAACTCATGGTCCTGACATTTCTGTGGCAGAAAGTTCGGGAATCTGAGAGGAGCCACAAATTTCCCTCCACCCAGCGTTCCCCCAAGTCTCCCGATAAAAATGATACCTCACTTGTGTGGGTAGGCCTAGCGCCCGCGACAGGAAACGCCCCAAAGCGCAACGTGGACACATCCAAATTTTTGGAAGAAAACAGAGGTGTTTTTTGCGAAGTGCCTACCTGTAGATTTTGGCCTCTAGCTCAGCCGGCACCTAGGGAAACCTACCAAACCTGTGCATGTCTGAAAACTAGAGACCTAAGGGAATCCAAGGAGGGGTGACTTGCGGGGCTCGGACCAGGTTCTGTTACCCAGAATCCTTTGCAAACCTCAAAATTTGGCTAAAAAAACTCATGGTCCTCGCATTTCTGTGGCAGAAAGTTATGGAATCTGAGAGGAGCCACAAATTTCCTTCCACCCAGCGTTCCCCCAAGTCTCCCGATAAAAATGATACCTCACTTGTGTGGGTAGGCCTAGCGCCCGCGACAGGAAACACCCCAAAGCGCAACGTGGACACATCCACATTTTTGGAAGAAAACAGAGGTGTTTTTTGTGAAGTGCCTACCTGTAGATTTTGGCCTCTAGCTCAGCCGGCACCTAGGGAAACCTACCAAACCTGTGCATTTCTGAAAACTAGAGACCTAGGGGAATCAAAGGAGGGGTGACTTGCGGGGCTCGGACCAGGTTCTGTTACCCAGAATCCTTTGCAAACCTCAAAATTTGGCTAAAAAAACTCATGGTCCTCATATTTCTGTGGCAGAAAGTTCTGGAATCTGAGAGGAGCCACAAATTTCCTTCCACCCAGCGTTCCCCCAAGTCTCCCGATAAAAATGATACCTCACTTGTGTGGGTAGGCCTAGCGCCCGCAACAGGAAACACCCCAAAGCGCAACGTGGACACATCTAAATTTTTGGAAGAAAACAGAGGTGTTTTTTGCTAAGTGCCTACCTGTAGATTTTGGCCTCTAGCTCAGCCGGCACCTAGGGAAACCTACCAAACCTGTGCGTTTCTGAAAACTAGAGACCTAGGGGAATCCAAGGAAGGGTGACTTGTGGGGCTCGGACCAGGTTCTGTTACCCAGAATCCTTTGCAAACCTCAAAATTTGGCTAAAAAAACTCATGGTCCTCACATTTCTGTGGCAGAAAGTTCTGGAATCTGAGAGGAGCCACAAATTTCCCTCCACCCAGCGTTCCCCCAAGTCTCCCGATAAAAATGATACCTCACTTGTGTGGGTAGGCCTTGCGCCCGCGACAGGAAACGCCCCAAAGCGCAACGTGGACACATCCAAATTTTTGGAAGAAAACAGAGGTGTTTTTTGCGAAGTGCCTACCTGTAGATTTTGGCCTCTAGCTCAGCCGGCACCTAGGGAAACCTACCAAACCTGTGCATTTCTGAAAACTAGAGACCTAAGGGAATCCAAGGAGGGGTGACTTGCCGGGCTCGGACCAGTTCTGTTACCCAGAATCCTTTGCAAACCTCAAAATTTGGCTAAAAAAAACTCATAAACTCATGGTCCTCGAATTTCTGTGGCAGAAAGTTCTGGAATCTGAAAGGAGCCACAAATTTCCTTCCACCCAGCGTTCCCCCAAGTCTCCCGATAAAAATGATACCTCACTTGTGTGGGTAGGCCTAGCGCCCGCGACAGGAAACACCCCAAAGCGCAACGTGGACACATCCAAATTTTTGGAAGAAAACAGAGGTGTTTTTTGCGAAGTGCCTACCTGTAGATTTTGGCCTCTAGCTCAGCCGGCACCTAGGGAAACCTACCAAACCTGTGCATTTCTGAAAACTAGAGACCTAGGGGAATCCAAGGAGGGGTGACTTGCAGGGCTCGGACCAGGTTCTGTTACCCAGAATCCTTTGCAAACCTCAAAATTTGGCTAAAAAAACTCATGGTCCTGACATTTCTGTGGCAGAAAGTTCTGGAATCTGAGAGGAGCCACAAATTTCCCTCCACCCAGCGTTCCCCCAAGTCTCCCGATAAAAATGATACCTCACTTGTGTGGGTAGGCCTAGCGCCCGCGACAGGAAATGCCCCAAAGCGCAACGTGGACACATCAAAATTTTTGGAAGAAAACAGAGGTGTTTTTTGCGAAGTGCCTACCTGTAGATTTTGGCCTCTAGCTCAGCCGGCACCTAGGGAAACCTACCAAACCTGTGCATTTCTGAAAACTAGAGACCTAGGGGAATCAAAGGAGGGGTGACTTGCGGGGCTCGGACCAGGTTCTGTTACCCAGAATCCTTTGCAAACCTCAAAATTTGGCTAAAAAAACTCATGGTCCTCATATTTCTGTGGCAGAAAGTTCTGGAATCTGAGAGGAGCCACAAATTTCCTTCCACCCAGCGTTCCCCCAAGTCTCCCGATAAAAATGATACCTCACTTGTGTGGGTAGGCCTAGCGCCCGCGACAGGAAACACCCCAAAGCGCAACGTGGACACATCAAACTTTTTGGAAGAAAACAGAGGTGTTTTTTGCGAAGTGCTTACCTGTAGATTTTGGCCTCTAGCTCAGCCGGCACCTAGGGAAACCTACCAAACCTGTGCGTTTCTGAAAACTAGAGACCTAGGGGAATCCAAGGAAGGGTGACTTGCGGGGTTCGGACCAGGTTCTGTTACCCAGAATCCTTTGCAAACCTCAAAATTTGGCTAAAAAAACTCATGGTCCTCACATTTCTGTAGCAGAAAGTTCTGGAATCTGAGAGGAGCCACAAATGTCCCTCCACCCAGCGTTCCCCCAAGTCTCCCGATAAAAATGATACCTCACTTGTGTGGGTAGGCCTAGCGCCCGCGACAGGAAACGCCCCAAAGCGCAACGTGGACACATCCACATTTTTGGAAGAAAACAGAGGTGTTTTTTGCGAAGTGCCTACCTGTAGATTTTGGCCTCTAGCTCAGCCGGCACCTAGGGAAACCTACCAAACCTGTGCATTTCTGAAAACTAGAGACCTAAGGGAATCCAAGGAGGGGTGACTTGCGGGGCTCGGACCAGTTCTGTTACCCAGAATCCTTTGCAAACCTCAAAATTTGGCTAAAAAAACACATGTTCCTCGCATTTCTGTGGCAGAAAGTTCTGGAATCTGAGAGGAGCCACAAATTTCCTTCCACCCAGCGTTCCCCCAAGTCTCCCGATAAAAATGATACCTCACTTGTGTGGGTAGGCCTAGCGCCCGCGACAGGAAACGCCCCAAAGCGCAACGTGGACACATCCAAATTTTTGGAAGAAAACAGAGGTGTTTTTTGCGAAGTGCCTACCTGTAGATTTTGGCCTCTAGCTCAGCCGGCACCTAGGGAAACCTACCAAACCTGTGCATTTCTGAAAACTAGAGACCTAGGGGAATCCAAGGAGGGATGACTTGCGGGGCTCGGAGCAGGTTCTGTTACCCAGAATACTTTGCAAACCTCAAAATTTGGCTAAAAAAACTAATGGTCCTCACATTTCTGTGGCAGAAAGTTCTGGAATCTGAGAGGAGCCACAAATTTCCCTCCACCCAGCGTTCCCCCAAGTCTCCCGATAAAAATGATACCTCACTTGTGTGGGTAGGCCTAGCGCCCGCGACAGGAAACGCCCCAAAGCGCAACGTGGACACATCCAAATTTTTGGATGAAAACAGAGGTGTTTTTTGCGAAGTGCCTACCTGTAGATTTTGGCCTCTAGCTCAGCCGGCACCTAGGGAAACCTACCAAACCTGTGCATTTCTGAAAACTAGAGACCTAGGGGAATCCAAGGAGGGATGACTTGCAGGGCTCGGACCAGGTTCTGTTACCCAGAATCCTTTGCAAACCTCAAAATTTGGCTAAAAAAACTCATGGTCCTCACATTTCTGTGGCAGAAAGTTCTGGAATCTGAGAGGAGCCACAAATTTCCTTCCACCCAGCGTTCCCCCAAGTCTCCCGATAAAAATGATACCTCACTTGTGTGGGTAGGCTTAGCGCCCGCGACAGGAAACGCCCCAAAGCGCTATGTGGACACATCCAAATTTTTGGAAGAAAACAGAGGTGTTTTTTGCGAAGTGCCTACCTGTAGATTTTGGCCTCTAGCTCAGCCGGCACCTAGGGAAACCTACCAAACCTGTGCATTTCTGAAAACTAGAGACCTAGGGGAATCCAAGGAGGGATGACTTGCGGGGCTCGGACCAGGTTCTGTTACCCAGAATCCTTTGCAAACCTCAAAATTTGGCTAAAAAAACTCATGGTCCTCACATTTCTGTGGCAGAAAGTTCTGCAATCTGAGAGGAGCCACAAATTTCCTTCCACCCAGCGTTCCCCCAAGTCTCCCGATAAAAATGATACCTCACTTGTGTGGGTAGGCCTAGCGCCCGCGACAGGAAACGCCCCAAAGCGCAACGTGGACACATCCAAATTTTTGGAAGAAAACAGAGGTGTTTTTTGCGAAGTGCCTACCTGTAGATTTTGGCCTCTAGCTCAGCCGGCACCTAGGGAAACCTACCAAACCTGTGCATTTCTGAAAACTAGAAACCTAAGGGAATCCAAGGAGGGGTGACTTGCGGGGCTCGGACCAGGTTCTGTTACCCAGAATCCTTTGCAAACCTCAAAATTTGGCTAAAAAAACTCATGGTCCTCGCATTTCTGTGGCAGAAAGTTCTGGAATCTGAGAGGAGCCACAAATTTCCTTCCACCCAGCGTTCCCCCAAGTCTCCCGATAAAAATGATACCTCACTTGTCTGGGTAGGCCTAGCGCCCGCGACAGGAAACACCCCAAAGCGCAACGTGGACACATCCAAATTTTTGGAAGAAAACAGAGGTGTTTTTTGCAAAGTGCCTACTTGTAGATTTTGGCCTCTAGCTCAGCCGGCACCTAGGGAAACCTACCAAACCTGTGCATTTCTGAAAACTAGAGACCTAGGGGAATCCAAGGAGGAGTGACTTGCGGGGCTCGGACCAGGTTCTGTTACCAAGAATCCTTTGCAAACCTCAAAATTTGGCTAAAAAAACACATGTTCCTCGAATTTCTGTGGCAGAAAGTTCTGGAATCTGAGAGGAGCCACAAATTTCCATCCACCCAGCGTTCCCCAAAGTCTCCCGATAAAAATGATACCTCACTTGTGTGGGTAGGCCTAGCGCCCGCGACAGGAAACGCCCCAAAGCGCAACGTGGACACATCCAAATGTTTGGAAGAAAACTGAGGTGTTTTTTGCGAAGTGCCTACCTGTAGATTTTGGCCTCTAGCTCAGCCGGCACCTAGGGAAACCTACCAAACCTGTGCATTTCTGAAAACTAGAGACCTAGGGGAATCCAAGGAGGGATGACTTGCGGGGCTCGGACCAGGTTCTGTTACCCAGAATCCTTTGCAAACCTCAAAATTTGGCTAAAAAAACTCATAGTCCTCATATTTCTGTGGCAGAAAGTTCTGGAATCTGAGAGGAGGCACAAATTTCCTTCCACCCAGCGTTCCCCCAAGTCTCCCGATAAAAATGATACCTCACTTGTGTGGGTAGGCATAGTGCCCGCGACAGGAAACGCCCCAAAGCGCAACGTGGACACATCCAAATTTTTGGAAGAAAACAGAGGTGTTTTTTGCGAAGTGCCTACCTGTAGGTTTTGGCCTCTAGCTCAGCTGGCACCTAGGGAAACCTACCAAACCTGTGCATTTCTGAAAACTAGAGACCTAGGGGAATCCAAGGAGGGGTGACTTGCGGGGCTCGGACCAGTTCTGTTACCCAGAATCCTTTGCAAACCTCAAAATTTGGCTAAAAAAACTCATAGTCCTCGTATTTCTGTGGCAGAAAGTTCTGGAATCTGAGAGGAGCCACAAATTTCATTCCACCCAGCATTCCCCCAAGTCTCCCGATAAAAATGATACCTCACTTGTGTGGGTAGGCCTAGCGCCCGCGACAGGAAACACCCCAAAGCGCAACGTGGGCACATCCAAATTTTTGGAAGAAAACAGAGGTGTTTTTTGCGAAGTGCCTACCTGTAGATTTTGGCCTCTAGCTCAGCCGGCACCTAGGGAAACCTACCAAACCTGTGTATTTCTGAAAACTAGAGACCTAGGGGAATCCAAAGAGGGGTGACTTGCGGGGCTCGGACCAGGTTCTGTTACCAAGAATCCTTTGCAAACCTCAGAATTTGGCTAAAAAAACACATATTCCTCGGATTTCTGTGGCAGAAAGTTCTGGAATCTGAGAGGAGCCACGAATTTCCTTCCACCCAGCGTTCCCCCAAGTCTCCCGATAAAAATGATACCTCACTTGTGTGGGTAGGCCTAGCGCCCGCGACAGGAAACGCCCCAAAGCGCAACGTGGACACATCCAAATTTTTGGAAGAAAACAGAGGTGTTTTTTGCGAAGTGCCTACCTGTAGATTTTGGCCTCTAGCTCAGCCGGCACCTAGGGAAACCTACCAAACCTGTGCATTTCTGAAAACTAGAGACCTAAGGGAATCCAAGGAGGGGTGACTTGCCGGGCTCGGACCAGTTCTGTTACCCAGAATCCTTTGCAAACCTCAAAATTTGGCTAAAAAAACTCATGGTCCTCGAATTTCTGTGGCAGAAAGTTCTGGAATCTGAAAGGAGCCACAAATTTCCTTCCACCCAGCGTTCCCCCAAGTCTCCCGATAAAAATGATACCTCACTTGTGTGGGTAGGCCTAGCGCCCGCGACAGGAAACACCCCAAAGCGCAACGTGGACACATCCAAATTTTTGGAAGAAAACAGAGGTGTTTTTTGCGAAGTGCCTACCTGTAGATTTTGGCCTCTAGCTCAGCCGGCACCTAGGGAAACCTACCAAACCTGTGCATTTCTGAAAACTAGAGACCTAGGGGAATCCAAGGAGGGGTGACTTGCAGGGCTCGGACCAGGTTCTGTTACCCAGAATCCTTTGCAAACCTCACAATTTGGTCTAAAAAAACACATGTTCCTCGCATTTCTGTGGCAGAAAGTTCTGGAATCTGAGAGGAGCCACAAATTTCCTTCCACCCAGCGTTCCCCCAAGTCTCCCGAGAAAAATGATACCTCACTCGTGTGGGTAGGCCTAGCGCCCGCGACAGGAATCACCCCAAAGCGCAACGTGGACACATCCAAATTTTTGGAAGAAAACAGAGGTGTTTTTTGCGAAGTGCCTACCTGTAGATTTTGGCCTCTAGCTCAGCCGGCACCTAGGGAAACCTACCAAACCTGTGCATTTCTGAAAACTAGAGACCTAGGGGAATCCAAGGAGGGATGACTTGCGGGGCTCGGACCAGGTTCTGTTACCCAGAATCCTTTGCAAACCTCAACATTTGGCTAAAAAAACTCATGGTCCTCACATTTCTGTGGCAGAAAGTTCTGGAATCTGAGAGGAGCCACAAATTTCCTTCCACCCAGCGTTCCCCCAAGTCTCCCGATAAAAATGATATCTCACTTGTGTGGGTAGGCCTAGCGCCCGCGACAAGAAACACCCCAAAGCGCAACGTGGACACATCCAACTGTTTGGAAGAAAACAGAGGTGTTTTTTGCTAAGTGCCTACCTGTAGATTTTGGCCTCTAGCTCAGCCGGCACCTAGGGAAACCTACCAAACCTGTGCGTTTCTGAAAACTAGAGACCTAGGGGAATCCAAGGAAGGGTGACTTGTGGGGCTCGGACCAGGTTCTGTTACCCAGAATCCTTTGCAAACCTCAAAATTTGGCTAAAAAAACTCATGGTCCTCACATTTCTGTGGCAGAAAGTTCTGGAATCTGAGAGGAGCCACAAATTTCCCTCCACCCAGCGTTCCCCCAAGTCTCCCGATAAAAATGATACCTCACTTGTGTGGGTAGGCCTAGCGCCCGCGACAGGAAACGCCCCAAAGCGCAACGTGGACACATCCAAATTTTTGGAAGAAAACAGAGGTGTTTTTTGCGAAGTGCCTACCTGTAGATTTTGGCCTCTAGCTCAGCCGGCACCTAGGGAAACCTACCAAACCTGTGCATTTCTGAAAACTAGAGACCTAAGGGAATCCAAGGAGGGGTGACTTGCCGGGCTCGGACCAGTTCTGTTACCCAGAATCCTTTGCAAACCTCAAAATTTGGCTAAAAAAACTCATGGTCCTCGCATTTCTGTGGCAGAAAGTTCTGGAATCTGAAAGGAGCCACAAATTTCCTTCCACCCAGCGTTCCCCCAAGTCTCCCGATAAAAATGATACCTCACTTGTGTGGGTAGGCCTAGCGCCCGCAACAGGAAACACCCCAAAGCGCAACGTGGACACATCCAAATTTTTGGAAGAAAACAGAGGTGTTTTTTGCGAAGTGCCTACCTGTAGATTTTGGCCTCTAGCTCAGCCGGCACCTAGGGAAACCTACCAAACCTGTGCATTTCTGAAAACTAGAGACCTAGGGGAATCCAAGGAGGGGTGACTTGCAGGGCTCGGACCAGGTTCTGTTACCCAGAATCCTTTGCAAACCTCAAAATTTGGCTAAAAAAACTCATGGTCCTGACATTTCTGTGGCAGAAAGTTCTGGAATCTGAGAGGAGCCACAAATTTCCCTCCACCCAGCGTTCCCCCAAGTCTCCCGATAAAAATGATACCTCACTTGTGTGGGTAGGCCTAGCGCCCGCGACAGGAAACGCCCCAAAGCGCAACGTTGACACATCCAAATTTTTGGAAGAAAACAGAGGTGTTTTTTGCGAAGTGCCTACCTGTAGATTTTGGCCTCTAGCTCAGCCGGCACCTAGGGAAACCTACCAAACCTGTGCATTTCTGAAAACTAGAGACCTAGGGGAATCCAAGGAGGGATGACTTGCGGGGCTCGGACCAGGTTCTGTTACCCAGAATCCTTTGCAAACCTCAACATTTTTCTAAAAAAACTCATGGTCCTCACATTTCTGTGGCAGAAAGTTCTGGAATCTGAGAGGAGCCACAAATTTCCTTCCACCCAGCGTTCCCCCAAGTCTCCCGATAAAAATGATATCTCACTTGTGTGGGTAGGCCTAGCGCTCGCGACAAGAAACACCCCAAAGCGCAACGTGGACACATCCAACTGTTTGGAAGAAAACAGAGGTGTTTTTTGCTAAGTGCCTACCTGTAGATTTTGGCCTCTAGCTCAGCCGGCACCTAGGGAAACCTACCAAATCTGTGCGTTTCTGAAAACTAGAGACCTAGGGGAATCCAAGGAAGGGTGACTTGTGGGGCTCGGACCAGGTTCTGTTACCCAGAATCCTTTGCAAACCTCAAAATTTGGCTAAAAAAACTCATGGTCCTCACATTTCTGTGGCAGAAAGTTCTGGAATCTGAGAGGAGCCACAAATTTCCCTCCACCCAGCGTTCCCCCAAGTCTCCCGATAAAAATGATACCTCACTTGTGTGGGTAGGCCTAGCGCCCGCGACAGGAAACGCCCCAAAGCGCAACGTGGACACATCCAAATTTTTGGAAGAAAACAGAGGTGTTTTTTGCGAAGTGCCTACCTGTAGATTTTGGCCTCTAGCTCAGCCGGCACCTAGGGAAACCTACCAAACCTGTGCATTTCTGAAAACTAGAGACCTAAGGGAATCCAAGGAGGGGTGACTTGCGGGGCTCGGACCAGTTCTGTTACCCAGAATCCTTTGCAAACCTCAAAATTTGGCTAAAAAAACTCATGGTTCTCGCATTTCTGTGGCAGAAAGTTCTGGAATCTGAGAGGAGCCACAAATTTCCTTCCACCCAGCGTTCCCCCAAGTCTCCCGATAAAAATGATACCTCACTTGTGTGGGTAGGCCTAGCGCCCGCGACAGGAAACACCCCAAAGCGCAACGTGGACACATCCAAATTTTTGGAAGAAAACAGAGGTGTTTTTTGCTAAGTGCCTACCTTTAGATTTTGGCCTCTAGCTCAGCCGGCACCTAGGGAAACCTACCAAACCAGTGCGTTTCTGAAAACTAGAGACCTAGGGGAATCCAAGGAAGGGTGACTTGCGGGGCTCGGACCAGGTTCTGTTACCCAGAATCCTTTGCAAACCTCAAAATTTGGCTAAAAAAACTCATGGTCCTCACATTTCTGTGGCAGAAAGTTCTGGAATCCGAGAGGAGCCACAAATTTCCCTCCACCCAGCGTTCCCCCAAGTCTCCCGATAAAAATGATACCTCACTTGTGTGGGTAGGCCTAGCGCCCGCGACAGGAAACGCCCCAAAGCGCAACGTGGACACATCCAAATTTTTGGAAGAAAACAGAGGTGTTTTTTGCGAAGTGCCTACCTGTAGATTTTGGCCTCTAGCTCAGCCGGCACCTAGGGAAACCTACCAAACCTGTGCATTTCTGAAAACTAGAGACCTAAGGGAATCCAAGGAGGGGTGACTTGCGGGGCTCGGACCAGTTCTGTTACCCAGAATCCTTTGCAAACCTCAAAATTTGGCTAAAAAAACACATGTTCCTCGCATTTCTGTGGCAGAAAGTTCTGGAATCTGAGAGGAGCCACAAATTTCCTTCCACCCAGCGTTCCCCCAAGTCTCCCGATAAAAATGATACCTCACTTGTGTGGGTAGGCCTAGCGCCCGCGACAGGAAACGCCCCAAAGCGCAACGTGGACACATCCAAATTTTTGGAAGAAAACAGAGGTGTTTTTTGCGAAGTGCCTACCTGTAGATTTTGGCCTCTAGCTCAGCCGGCACCTAGGGAAACCTACCAAACCTGTGCATTTCTGAAAACTAGAGACCTAGGGGAATCCAAGGAGGGATGACTTGCGGGGCTCGGACCAGGTTCTGTTACCCAGAATCCTTTGTAAACCTCAAAATTTGGCTAAAAAAACTCATTGTCCTCACATTTCTGTGGCAGAAAGTTCTGGAATCTGAGAGGAGCCACAAATTTCCTTCCACCCAGCGTTCCCCCAAGTCTCCCGATAAAAATGATACCTCACTTATGTGGGTAGGCCTAGCGCCCGCGACAGGAAACACCCCAAAGCGCAACGTGGACACATCCAAATTTTTGGAAGAAAACAGAGGTGTTTTTTGCAAAGTGCCTACCTGTAGATTTTGGCCTCTAGCTCAGCCGGCACCTAGGGAAACCTACCAAACCTGTGCATTTCTGAAAACTAGAGACCTAGGGGAATCCAAGGAGGGGTGACTTGCGGGGCTCGGACCAGGTTCTGTTACCAAGAATCCTTTGCAAACCTCAAAATTTGGCTAAAAAAACACATGTTCCTCGCATTTCTGTGGCAGAAAGTTCTGGAATCTGAGAGGAGCCACAAATTTCCTTCCACTCAGCGTTCCCCCAAGTCTCCCGATAAAAATGATACCTCACTTGTGTGGGTAGGCCTAGCGCCCGCGACAGGAAACGCCCCAAAGCGCAACGTGGACACATCCAAATTTTTGGAAGAAAACAGAGGTGTTTTTTGCGAAGTGCCTACCTGTAGATTTTGGCCTCTAGCTCACCCGGCACCTAGGGAAACCTACCAAACCTGTGCATTTCTGAAAACTAGAGACCTAGGGGAATCCAAGGAGAGATGACTTGCGGGGCTCGGACCAGGTTCTGTTACCCAGAATCCTTTGCAAACCTCAAAATTTGGCTAAAAAAACTCATGGTCCTCACATTTCTGTGGCAGAAAGTTCCGGAATCTGAGAGGAGCCACAAATTTCCTTCCACCCAGCGTTCCCCCAAGTCTCCCGATAAAAATGATACCTCACTTGTGTGGGTAGGCCTAGCGCCCGCCACAGGAAACACCCCAAAGCGCAACGTGGACACATCCAAATTTTTGGAAGAAAACAGAGGTGTTTTTTGCGAAGTGCCTACCTGTAGATTTTGGCCTCTAGCTCAGCCGGCACCTAGGGAAACCTACCAAACCTGTGCATTTCTGAAAACTAGAGACCTAGGGGAATCCAAGGAGGGATGACTTGCAGGGCTCGGACCAGGTTCTGTTACCCAGAATCCTTTGCAAACCTCAAAATTTGGCTAAAAAAACTCATGGTCCTCACATTTCTGTGGTAGAAAGTTCTGGAATCTGAGAGGAGCCACAAATTTCCTTCCACCCAGCGTTCCCCCAAGTCTCCCGATAAAAATGATACCTCACTTGTGTGGGTAGGCCTAGCGCCTGCGACAGGAAACGCCCCAAAGCGCAACGTGGACACATCCAAATTTTTGGAAGAAAACAGAGGTGTTTTTTGCGACGTGCCTACCTGTAGATTTTGGCCTCTAGCTCAGCCGGCACCTAGGGAAACCTACCAAACCTGTGCATTTCTGAAAACTAGAGACCTAAGGGAATCCAAGGAGGGGTGACTTGCGGGGCTCGGACCAGGTTCTGTTACCCAGAATCCTTTGCAAACCTCAAAATTTGGCTAAAAAAACTCATGGTCCTCACATTTCTGTGGCAGAAAGTTCTGGAATCCGAGAGGAGCCACAAATTTCCCTCCACCCAGCGTTCCCCCAAGTCTCCCGATAAAAATGATACCTCACTTGTGTGGGTAGGCCTAGCGCCCGCGACAGGAAACGCCCCAAAGCGCAACGTGGACACATCCAAATTTTTGGAAGAAAACAGAGGTGTTTTTTGCGAAGTGCCTACCTGTAGATTTTGGCCTCTAGCTCAGCCGGCACCTAGGGAAACCTACCAAACCTGTGCATTTCTGAAAACTAGAGACCTAAGGGAATCCAAGGAGGGGTGACTTGCGGGGCTCGGACCAGTTCTGTTACCCAGAATCCTTTGCAAACCTCAAAATTTGGCTAAAAAAACACATGTTCCTCGCATTTCTGTGGCAGAAAGTTCTGGAATCTGAGAGGAGCCACAAATTTCCTTCCACCCAGCGTTCCCCCAAGTCTCCCGATAAAAATGATACCTCACTTGTGTGGGTAGGCCTAGCGCCCGCGACAGGAAACGCCCCAAAGCGCAACGTGGACACATCCAAATTTTTGGAAGAAAACAGAGGTGTTTTTTGCGAAGTGCCTACCTGTAGATTTTGGCCTCTAGCTCAGCCGGCACCTAGGGAAACCTACCAAACCTGTGCATTTCTGAAAACTAGAGACCTAGGGGAATCCAAGGAGGGATGACTTGCGGGGCTCGGACCAGGTTCTGTTACCCAGAATCCTTTGTAAACCTCAAAATTTGGCTAAAAAAACTCATTGTCCTCACATTTCTGTGGCAGAAAGTTCTGGAATCTGAGAGGAGCCACAAATTTCCCTCCACCCAGCGTTCCCCCAAGTCTCCCGATAAAAATGATACCTCACTTGTGTGGGTAGGCCTAGCGCCCGCGACAGGAAACGCCCCAAAGCGCAACGTTGACACATCCAAATTTTTTAGAGGAAAACAGAGGTGTTTTTTGCGAAGTGCCTACCTGTAGATTTTGGCCTCTAGCTCAGCCGGCACCTAGGGAAACCTACCAAACCTGTGCATTTCTGAAAACTAGAGACCTAGGGGAATCCAAGGAGGGATGACTTGCAGGGCTCGGACCAGGTTCTGTTACCCAGAATCCTTTGCAAACCTCAAAATTTGGCTAAAAAAACTCATGGTCCTCACATTTCTGTGGCAGAAAGTTCTGGAATCTGAGAGGAGCCACAAATTTCCTTCCACCCAGCGTTCCCCCAAGTCTCCCGATAAAAATGATACCTCACTTGTGTGGGTAGGCCTAGCGCCCGCGACAGGAAACGCCCCAAAGCGCAACGTGGACACATCCAAATTTTTGGAAGAAAACAGAGGTGTTTTTTGCGAAGTGCCTACCTGTAGATTTTGGCCTCTAGCTCAGCCGGCACCTAGGGAAACCTACCAAACCTGTGCATTTCTGAAAACTAGAGACCTAGGGGAATCCAAGGAGGGATGACTTGCGGGGCTCGGACCAGGTTCTGTTACCCAGAATCCTTTGCAAACCTCTAAATTTAGCTAAAAAAACTCATGGTCCTCACATTTCTGTGGCAGAAAGTTCTGGAATCTGAGAGGAGCCACAAATTTCCTTCCACCCAGCGTTCCCCAAGTCTCCCAATAAAAATGATACCTCACTTGTGTGGGTAGGCCTAGCACCCGCCACAGGAAACACCCCAAAGCGAAACGTGGACACATCCAAATTTTTGGAAGAAAACAGAGGTGTTTTTTGCGAAGTGCCTACCTGTAGATTTTGGCCTCTAGCTCAGCCGGCACCTAGGGAAACCTACCAAACCTGTGCATTTCTGAAAACTAGAGACCTAGGGGAATCCAAGGAGGGGTGACTTGCAGGGCTCGGACCAGGTTCTGTTACCCAGAATCCTTTGCAAACCTCAAAATTTGGCTAAAAAAACTCATGGTCCTCACATTTCTGTGGCAGAAAGTTCTGCAATCTGAGAGGAGCCACAAATTTCCTTCCACCCAGCGTTCCCCCAAGTCTCCCGATAAAAATGATACCTCTCTTGTGTGGGTAGGCCTAGCGCCCGCGACAGGAAACGCCCCAAAGCGCAACGTGGACACATCCAAATTTTTGGAAGAAAACAGAGGTGTTTTTTGCGAAGTGCCTACCTGTAGATTTTGGCCTCTAGCTCAGCCGGCACCTAGGGAAACCTACCAAACCTGTGCATTTCTGAAAACTAGAGACCTAAGGGAATCCAAGGAGGGGTGACTTGCGGGGCTCGGACCAGGTTCTGTTACCCAGAATCCTTTGCAAACCTCAAAATTTGGCAAAAAAAACTCATGGTCCTCGCATTTCTGTGGCATTAAGTTCTGGAATCTGAGAGGAGCCACAAATTTCCTTCCACCCAGCGTTCCCCCAAGTCTCCCGATAAAAATGATACCTCACTTGTGTGGGTAGGCCTAGCGCCCGCGACAGGAAACGCCCCAAAGCGCAACGTGGACACATCCAAATGTTTGGAAGAAAACTGAGGTGTTTTTTGCGAAGTGCCTACCTGTAGATTTTGGCCTCTAGCTCAGCCGGCACCTAGGGAAACCTACCAAACCTGTGCATTTCTGAAAACTAGAGACCTAGGGGAATCCAAGGAGGGATGACTTGCGGGGCTCGGACCAGGTTCTGTTACCCAGAATCCTTTGCAAACCTCAAAATTTGGCTAAAAAAAATCATAGTCCTCGCATTTCTGTGGCAGAAAGTTCTGGAATCTGAGAGGAGCCACAAATTTCCTTCCACCCAGCGTTCCCCCAAGTCTCCCGATAAAAATGATACCTCACTTGTGTGGGTAGGCCTAGCGCCCGCGACAGGAAACGCCCCAAAGCGCAACGTGGACACATCCAAATTTTTGGAAGAAAACAGAGGTGTTTTTTGCGAAGTGCCTACCTGTAGATTTTGGCCTCTAGCTCAGCTGGCACCTAGGGAAACCTACCAAACCTGTGCATTTCTGAAAACTAGAGACCTAGGGGAATCCAAGGAGGGATGACTTGCGGGGCTCGGACCAGGTTCTGTTACCCAGAATCCTTTGCAAACCTCAAAATTTGGCTAAAAAAACTCATAGTCCTCATATTTCTGTGGCAGAAAGTTCTGGAATCTGAGAGGAGCCACAAATTTCCTTCCACCCAGCGTTCCCCCAAGTCTCCCGATAAAAATGATACCTCACTTGTGTGGGTAGGCCTAGCGCCCGCCACAGGAAACACCCCAAAGCGCAACGTGGACACATCCAAATTTTTGGAAGAAAACAGAGGTGTTTTTTGCGAAGTGCCTACCTGTAGATTTTGGCCTCTATCTCAGCCGGCACCTAGGGAAACCTACCAAACCTGTGCATTTCTGAAAACTAGAGACCTAGGGGAATCCAAGGAGGGGTGACTTGCAGGGCTCGGACCAGGTTCTGTTACCCAGAATCCTTTGCAAACCTCAAAATTTGGCTAAAAAAACTCATGGTCCTGACATTTCTGTGGCAGAAAGTTCTGGAATCTGAGAGGAGCCACAAATTTCCCTCCACCCAGCGTTCCCCCAAGTCTCCCGATAAAAATGATACCTCACTTGTGTGGGTAGGCCTAGCGCCCGCGACAGGAAACGCCCCAAAGCGCAACGTGGACACATCCAAATTTTTGGAAGAAAACAGAGGTGTTTTTTGCGAAGTGCCTACCTGTAGATTTTGGCCTCTAGCTCAGCCGGCACCTAGGGAAACCTACCAAACCTGTGCATGTCTGAAAACTAGAGACCTAAGGGAATCCAAGGAGGGGTGACTTGCGGGGCTCGGACCAGGTTCTGTTACCCAGAATCCTTTGCAAACCTCAAAATTTGGCAAAAAAAACTCATGGTCCTCGCATTTCTGTGGCATTAAGTTCTGGAATCTGAGAGGAGCCACAAATTTCCTTCCACCCAGCGTTCCCCCAAGTCTCCCGATAAAAATGATACCTCACTTGTGTGGGTAGGCCTAGCGCCCGCGACAGGAAACGCCCCAAAGCGCAACGTGGACACATCCAAATGTTTGGAAGAAAACTGAGGTGTTTTTTGCGAAGTGCCTTCCTGTAGATTTTGGCCTCTAGCTCAGCCGGCACCTAGGGAAACCTAACAAACCTGTGCATTTCTGAAAACTAGAGACCTAGGGGAATCCAAGGAGGGATGACTTGCGGGGCTCGGACCAGGTTCTGTTACCCAGAATCCTTTGCAAACCTCAAAATTTGGCTAAAAAAACTCATAGTCCTCATATTTCTGTGGCAGAAAGTTCTGGAATCTGAGAGGAGCCACAAATTTCCTTCCACCCAGCGTTCCCCCAAGTCTCCCGATAAAAATGATACCTCACTTGTGTGGGTAGGCCTAGCGCCCGCGACAGGAAACACCCCAAAGCGCAACGTGGACACATCCAAATTTTTGGAAGAAAACAGAGGTGTTTTTTGCGAAGTGCCTACCTGTAGATTTTGGCCTCTAGCTCAGCTGGCACCTAGGGAAACCTACCAAACCTGTGCATTTCTGAAAACTAGAGACCTAGGGGAATCCAAAGAGGGATGACTTGCGGGGCTCGGACCAGGTTCTGTTACCCAGAATCCTTTGCAAACCTCAAAATTTGGCTAAAAAAACTCATAGTCCTCATATTTCTGTGGCAGAAAGTTCTGGAATCTGAGAGGAGCCACAAATTACCTTCCACCCAGCGTTCCCCCAAGTCTCCCGATAAAAATGATACCTCACTTGTGTGGGTAGGCCTAGCGCCCGCCACAGGAAACACCCCAAAGCGCAACGTGGACACATCCAAATTTTTGGAAGAAAACAGAGGTGTTTTTTGCGAAGTGCCTACCTGTAGATTTTGGCCTCTAGCTCAGCCGGCACCTAGGGAAACCTACCAAACCTGTGCATTTCTGAAAACTAGAGACCTAGGGGAATCCAAGGAGGGATGACTTGCGGGGCTCGGACCAGGTTCTGTTACCCAGAATCCTTTGCAAACCTCAAAATTTGGCTAAAAAAACTCATGGTCCTCGCATTTCTGTGGCAGAAAGTTCTGGAATCTGAGAGGAGCCACAAATTTCCCTCCACCCAGCGTTCCCCCAAGTCTCCCGATAAAAATGATACCTCACTTGTGTGGGTAGGCCTAGCGCCCGCGACAGGAAACGCCCCAAAGCGCAACGTGGACACATCCAAATTTTTGGAAGAAAACAGAGGTGTTTTTTGCGAAGTGCCTACCTGTAGATTTTGGCCTCTAGCTCAGCCGGCACCTAGGGAAACCTACCAAACCTGTGCATTTCTGAAAACTAGAGACCTAAGGGAATCCAAGGAGGGGTGACTTGCCGGGCTCGGACCAGGTTCTGTTACCCAGAATCCTTTGCAAACCTCAAAATTTGGCTAAAAAAACTCATGGTCCTCACATTTCTGTGGCAGAAAGTTCTGGAATCTGAGAGGAGCCACAAATTTCCTTCCACCCAGCGTTCCCCCAAGTCTCCCGATAAAAATGATACCTCACTTGTGTGGGTAGGCCTAGCGCCCGCGACAGGAAACACCCCAAAGCGCAACGTGGACACATCCAAATTTTTGGAAGAAAACAGAGGTGTTTTTTGCGAAGTGCCTACCTGTAGATTTTGGCCTCTAGCTCAGCCGGCACCTAGGGAAACCTACCAAACCTGTGCATTTCTGAAAACTAGAGACCTAGGGGAATCCAAGGAGGGGTGACTTGCGGGGCTCGGACCAGGTTCTGTTACCCAGAATCCTTTGCAAACCTCAAAATTTGGCTAAAAAAACTCATGGTCCTCACATTTCTGTGGCAGAAAGTTCTGGAATCTGAGAAGAGCCACAAATTTCCCTCCACCCAGCATTCCCCCAAGTCTCCCGATAAAAATGATACCTCACTTGTGTGGGTAGGCCTAGCGCCCGCGACAGGAAACACCCCAAAGCGCATCGTGGACACATCCTATTTTTTGAAAGAAAACATTGCCTACCTGTGGATTTTGGCATGTAGCTCAGCCGGCACCTAGGGAAACCTACCAACCCTGTGCATTTTTGAAAACTAGAGACCTAGGGGAATCCAAGGAGGGGTGACTTGCGGGGCTCGGACCAGGTTCTGTTACCCAGAATCCTTTGCAAACCTCAAAATGTGGCTAAAAAAACACATGTTCCTCGCATTTCTGTGGCAGAAAGTTCTGGAATCTGAGAGGAGTCACAAATTTCCTTCCACCCAGCGTTCCCCCAAGTCTCCCGATAAAAATGATACCTCACTTGTGTGGGTAGGCCTAGCGCCCGCGACAGGAAACGCCCCAAAGCGCAACGTGGACACATCCAAATTTTTGGAAGAAAACAGAGGTGTTTTTTGCGAAGTGCCTACCTGTAGATTTTGGCCTCTAGCTCAGCCGGCACCTAGGGAAACCTACCAAACCTGTGCATTTCTGAAAACTAGAGACCTAGGGGAATCCAAGGAGGGGTGACTTGCAGGGCTCGGACCAGGTTCTGTTACCAAGAATCCTTTGCAAACCTCAAAATTTGGCTAAAAAAACACATGTTCCTCGCATTTCTGTGGCAGAAAGTTCTGGAATCTGAGAGGAGCCACAAATTTCCTTCCACCCAGCGTTTCCTCAAGTCTGCCGATAAAAATGATACCTCACTTGTGTGGGTAGGCCTAGCGCCCGCGACAGGAAACACCCCAAAGCGCAACGTGGACACATCCAAATTTTTGGAAGAAAACAGAGGTGTTTTTTGCGAAGTGCCTACCTGTAGATTTTGGCCTCTAGCTCAGCCGGCACCTAGGGAAACCTACCAAACCTGTGCATTTCTGAAAACTAGAGACCTAGGGGAATCCAAGGAGGGGTGACTTGCAGGGCTCGGACCAGGTTCTGTTACCCAGAATCCTTTGCAAACCTCAAAATTTGGCTAAAAAAACTCATGGTCCTCACATTTCTGTGGCAGAAAGTTCTGGAATCTGAGAGGAGCCACAAATTTCCCTCCACCCAGCGTTCCCCCAAGTCTCCCGATAAAAATGATACCTCACTTGTGTGGGTAGGCCTAGCGCCCGCGACAGGAAACGCCCCAAAGCGCAACGTGGACACATCCAAATTTTTGAAAGAAAACAGAGGTGTTTTTTGCGAAGTGCCTACCTGTAGATTTTGGCCTCTAGCTCAGCCGGCACCTAGGGAAACCTACCAAACCTGTGCATTTCTGAAAACTAGAGACCTAAGGGAATCCAAGGAGGGGTGACTTGCGGGGCTCGGACCAGGTTCTGTTACCCAGAATCCTTTGCAAACCTCAAAATTTGGCTAAAAAAACTCATGGTCCTCGCATTTCTGTGGCAGAAAGTTCTGGAATCTGAGAGGAGCCACAAATTTCCTTCCACCCAGCGTTCCCCCAAGTCTCCCGATAAAAATGATACCTCACTTGTGTGGGAAGGCCTAGCGCCCGCGACAGGAAACACCCCAAAGTGCATCGTGGACACATCCTATTTTTTGAAAGAAAACCTTGCCTACCTGTGGATTTTGGCATGTAGCTCAGCCGGCACCTAGGGAAACCTACCAAACCTGTGCATTTTTGAAAACTAGAGACCTAGGGGAATCCAAGGAGGGGTGACTTGCGGGGCTCGGACCAGGTTCTGTTACCAAGAATCCTTTGCAAACCTCAAAATTTGGCTAAAAAAACACATGTTCCTCGCATTTCTGTGGCAGAAAGTTCTGGAATCTGAGAGGAGCCACAAATTTCCTTCCACCCAGCGTTCCCCCAAGTCTCCCGATAAAAATGATACCTCACTTGTGTGGGTAGGCCTAGCGCCCGCGACAGGAAACGCCCCAAAACGCAACGTGGACACATCCAAATTTTTGGAAGAAAACAGAGGTGTTTTTTGCGAAGTGCCTACCTGTAGATTTTGGCCTCTAGCTCAGCCGGCACCTAGGGAAACCTACCAAACCTGTGCATTTCTGAAAACTAGAGACCTAGGGGAATCCAAGGAGAGATGACTTGCGGGGCTCGGACCAGGTTCTGTTACCCAGAATCCTTTGCAAACCTCAAAATTTGGCTAAAAAAACTCATGGTCCTCACATTTCTGTGGCAGAAAGTTCCGGAATCTGAGAGGATCCACAAATTTCCTTCCACCCAGCGTTCCCCCAAGTCTCCCGATAAAAATGATACCTCACTTGTGTGGGTAGGCCTAGCGCCCGCGACAGGAAACGCCCCAAAGCGCAACGTGGACACATCCAAATTTGTGGAAGAAAACAGAGGTGTTTTTTGCGAAGTGCCTACCTGTAGATTTTGGCCTCTAGCTCAGCCGGCACCTAGGGAAACCTACCAAACCTGTGCATTTGTGAAAACTAGAGACCTAAGGAAATCCAAGGAGGGGTGACTTGCGGGGCTCGGACCAGGTTCTGTTACCCAGAATCCTTTGCAAACCTCAAAATTTGGCTAAAAAAACTCATGGTCCTCGCATTTCTGTGGCAGAAAGTTCTGGAATCTGAGAGGAGCCACAAATTTCCTTCCACCCAGCGTTCCCCCAAGTCTCCCGATAAAAATGATACCTCACTTATGTGGGTAGGCCTAGCGCCCGCGACAGGAAACACCCCAAAGCGCAACGTGGACACATCCAAATTTTTGGAAGAAAACAGAGGTGTTTTTTGCAAAGTGCCTACCTGTAGATTTTGGCCTCTAGCTCAGCCGGCACCTAGGGAAACCTACCAAACCTGTGCATTTCTGAAAACTAGAGACCTAGGGGAATCCAAGGAGGGGTGACTTGCGGGGCTCGGACCAGGTTCTGTTACCAAGAATCCTTTGCAAACCTCAAAATTTGGCTAAAAAAACACATGTTCCTCGCATTTCTGTGGCAGAAAGTTCTGGAATCTGAGAGGAGCCACAAATTTCCTTCCACCCAGCGTTCCCCCAAGTCTCCCGATAAAAATGATAGCTCACTTGTGTGGGTAGGCCTAGCGCCCGCGACAGGAAACGCCCCAAAGCGCAACGTGGACACATCCAAATTTTTGGAAGAAAACAGAGGTGTTTTTTGCGAAGTGCCTACCTGTAGATTTTGGCCTCTAGCTCAGCCGGCACCTAGGGAAACCTACCAAACCTGTGCATTTCTGAAAACTAGAGACCTAGGGGAATCCAAGGAGAGATGACTTGCGGGGCTCGGACCAGGTTCTGTTACCCAGAATCCTTTGCAAACCTCAAAATTTGGCTAAAAAAACTCATGGTCCTCACATTTCTGTGGCAGAAAGTTCCGGAATCTGAGAGGAGCCACAAATTTCCTTCCACCCAGCGTTCCCCCAAGTCTCCCGATAAAAATGATACCTCACTTGTGTGGGTAGGCCTAGCGCCCGCCACAGGAAACACCCCAAAGCGCAACGTGGACACATCCAAATTTTTGGAAGAAAACAGAGGTGTTTTTTGCGAAGTGCCTACCTGTAGATTTTGGCCTCTAGCTCAGCCGGCACCTAGGGAAACCTACCAAACCTATGCATTTCTGAAAACTAGAGACCTAGGGGAATCCAAGGAGGGGTGACTTGCAGGGCTCGGACCAGGTTCTGTTACCCAGAATCCTTTGCAAACCTCAAAATTTGGCTAAAAAAACTCATGGTCCTCACATTTCTGTGGCAGAAAGTTCTGGAATCTGAGAGGAGCCACGAATTTCCCTCCACCCAGCGTTCCCCCAAGTCTCCCGATAAAAATGATACCTCACTTGTGTGGGTAGGCCTAGCGCCCGCGACAGGAAACGCCCCAAAGCGCAACGTGGACACATCCAAATTTTTGGAAGAAAACAGAGGTGTTTTTTGCGAAGTGCCTACCTGTAGATTTTGGCCTCTAGCTCAGCCGGCACCTAGGGAAACCTACCAAACCTGTGCGTTTTTGAAAACTAGAGACCTACGGGAATCCAAGGAGGGGTGACTTGCGGGGCTCGGACCAGGTTCTGTTACCCAGAATCCTTTGCAAACCTCAAAATTTGGCTAAAAAAACTCATGGTCCTCGCATTTCTGTGGCAGAAAGTTCTGGAATCTGAGAGGAGCCACAAATTTCCTTCCACCCAGCGTTTCCACAAGTCTCCCGATAAAAATGATACCTCACTTGTGTGGGTAGGCCTAGCGCCCGCGACAGGAAAAACCCCAAAGCGCAACGTGGACACATCCAAATTTTTGGAAGAAAACAGAGGTGTTTTTTGCAAAGTGCCTACCTGTAGATTTTGGCCTCTAGCTCAGCCGGCACCTAGGGAAACCCACCAAACCTGTGCATTTTTGAAAACTAGAGACCAAGGGGAATCCAAGGAGGGGTGACATGCGGGACTTGGACCAGGTTCTGTTACCCAGAATCCTTTGCAAACCTCAAAATTTGGCTAAAAAAACACATGTTCCTCGCATTTCTGTGGCAGAAAGTTCTGGAATCTGAGAGGAGCCACAAATTGATTTCCACCCAGCGTTCCCCCAAGTCTCCCGATAAAAATTATACCTCACTTGTGTGGGTAGGCCTAGCGCCCGCGACAGGAAACACCCCAAAGCGCAACGTGGACACATCCAAATTTTTGGAAGAAAACAGAGGTGTTTTTTGCGAAGTGCCTACCTGTAGATTTTGGCCTCTAGCTCAGCCGGCACCTAGGGAAACCTACCAAACCTGTGCATTTCTGAAAACTAGAGACGTAGGGGAATCCAAGGAGGGGTGACTTGCGGGGCTCGGACCAGGTTCTGTTACCCAGAATCCTTTGCAAACCTCAAAATTTGGCTAAAAAAACTCATGGTCCTCACATTTCTGTGGCAGAAAGTTCTGGAATCTGAGAGGAGCCACAAATTTCCCTCCACCCAGCATTCCCCCAAGTCTCCCGATAAAAATGATACCTCACTTGTGTGGGTAGGCCTAGCGCCCGCGACAGGAAACACCCCAAAGCGCATCGTGGACACATCCTATTTTTTGAAAGAAAACATTGCCTACCTGTGGATTTTGGCATGTAGCTCAGCCGGCACCTAGGGAAACCTACCAACCCTGTGCATTTTTGAAAACTAGAGACCTAGGGGAATCCAAGGAGGGGTGACTTGCGGGGCTCGGACCAGGTTCTGTTACCCAGAATCCTTTGCAAACCTCAAAATGTGGCTAAAAAAACACATGTTCCTCACATTTCTGTGGCAGAAAGTTCTGGAATCTGAGAGGAGTCACAAATTTCCTTCCACCCAGCGTTCCCCCAAGTCTCCCGATAAAAATGATACCTCACTTGTGTGGGTAGGCCTAGCGCCCGCGACAGGAAACACCCCAAAGCGCAACGTGGACACATCCAAATTTTTGGAAGAAAACAGAGGTGTTTTTTGCGAAGTGCCTACCTGTAGATTTTGGCCTCTAGCTCAGCCGGCACCTAGGGAAACCTACCAAACCTGTGCATTTCTGAAAACTAGAGACCTAGGGGAATTCAAGGAGGGGTGACTTGCGGGGCTCGGACCAGGTTCTGTTACCCAGAATCCTTTGCAAACCTCAAAATTTGGCTAAAAAAACTCATGGTCCTCGCATTTCTGTGGCAGAAAGTTCTGGAATCTGAGAGGAGCCACAAATTTCCTTCCACCCAGCGTTCCCCCAAGTCTCCCGATAAAAATGATACCTCACTTATGTGGGTAGGCCTAGCGCCCGCGACAGGAAACACCCCAAAGCGCAACGTGGACACATCCAAATTTTTGGAAGAAAACAGAGGTGTTTTTTGCAAAGTGCCTACCTGTAGATTTTGGCCTCTAGCTCAGCCGGCACCTAGGGAAACCTACCAAACCTGTGCATTTCTGAAAACTAGAGACCTAGGGGAATCCAAGGAGGGGTGACTTGCGGGGCTCGGACCAGGTTCTGTTACCAAGAATCCTTTGCAAACCTCAAAATTTGGCTAAAAAAACACATGTTCCTCGCATTTCTGTGGCAGAAAGTTCTGGAATCTGAGAGGAGCCACAAATTTCCTTCCACCCAGCGTTCCCCCAAGTCTCCCGATAAAAATGATACCTCACTTGTGTGGGTAGGCCTAGCGCCCGCGACAGGAAACGCCCCAAAGCGCAACGTGGACACATCCAAATTTTTGGAAGAAAACAGAGGTGTTTTTTGCGAAGTGCCTACCTGTAGATTTTGGCCTCTAGCTCAGCCGGCACCTAGGGAAACCTACCAAACCTGTGCATTTCTGAAAACTAGAGACCTAGGGGAATCCAAGGAGAGATGACTTGCGGGGCTCGGACCAGGTTCTGTTACCCAGAATCCTTTGCAAACCTCAAAATTTGGCTAAAAAAACTCATGGTCCTCACATTTCTGTGGCAGAAAGTTCCGGAATCTGAGAGGAGCCACAAATTTCCTTCCACCCAGCGTTCCCCCAAGTCTCCCGATAAAAATGATACCTCACTTGTGTGGGTAGGCCTAGCGCCCGCCACAGGAAACACCCCAAAGCGCAACGTGGACACATCCAAATTTTTGGAAGAAAACAGAGGTGTTTTTTGCGAAGTGCCTACCTGTAGATTTTGGCCTCTAGCTCAGCCGGCACCTAGGAAAACCTACCAAACCTATGCATTTCTGAAAACTAGAGACCTAGGGGAATCCAAGGAGGGGTGACTTGCAGGGCTCGGACCAGGTTCTGTTACCCAGAATCCTTTGCAAACCTCAAAATTTGGCTAAAAAAACTCATGGTCCTCACATTTCTGTGGCAGAAAGTTCTGGAATCTGAGAGGAGCCACGAATTTCCCTCCACCCAGCGTTCCCCCAAGTCTCCCGATAAAAATGATACCTCACTTGTGTGGGTAGGCCTAGCGCCCGCGACAGGAAACGCCCCAAAGCGCAACGTGGACACATCCAAATTTTTGGAAGAAAACAGAGGTGTTTTTTGCGAAGTGCCTACCTGTAGATTTTGGCCTCTAGCTCAGCCGGCACCTAGGGAAACCTACCAAACCTGTGCATTTGTGAAAACTAGAGACCTAAGGAAATCCAAGGAGGGGTGACTTGCGGGGCTCGGACCAGGTTCTGTTACCCAGAATCCTTTGCAAACCTCAAAATTTGGCTAAAAAAACTCATGGTCCTCGCATTTCTGTGGCAGAAAGTTCTGGAATCTGAGAGGAGCCACAAATTTCCTTCCACCCAGCGTTCCCACAAGTCTCCCGATAAAAATGATACCTCACTTGTGTGGGTAGGCCTAGCGCCCGCGACAGGAAAAACCCCAAAGCGCAACGTGGACACATCCAAATTTTTGGAAGAAAACAGAGGTGTTTTTTGCAAAGTGCCTACCTGTAGATTTTGGCCTCTAGCTCAGCCGGCACCTAGGGAAACCTACCAAACCTGTGCATTTCTGAAAACTAGAGACCTAGGGGAATCCAAGGAGGGGTGACATGCGGGGCTTGGACCAGGTTCTGTTACCCAGAATCCTTTGCAAACCTCAAAATTTGGCTAAAAAAACACATGTTCCTCGCATTTCTGTGGCAGAAAGTTCTGGAATCTGAGAGGAGCCACAAATTGATTTCCACCCAGCGTTCCCCCAAGTCTCCCGATAAAAATTATACATCACTTGTGTGGGTAGGCCTAGCGCCCGCGACAGGAAACACCCCAAAGTGCAACGTGGACACATCCAAATTTTTGGAAGAAAACAGAGGTGTTTTTTGCGAAGTGCCTACCTGTAGATTTTGGCCTCTAGCTCAGCCGGGACCTAGGGAAACCTACCAAACCTGTGCATTTCTGAAAACTAGAGACCTAGGGGAATCCAAGGAGGGATGACTTGCGGGGCTCGGACCAGGTTCTGTTACCCAGAATCCTTTGCAAACCTCAAAATTTGGCTAAAAAAACTCATGGTCCTCACATTTCTGTGGCAGAAAGTTCTGGAATCTGAGAGGAGCCACAAATTTCCTTCCACCCAGCGTTCCCCCAAGTCTCCCGATAAAAATGATACCTCACTTGTGTGGGTAGGCCTAGCGCCCGCCACAGGAAACACCCCAAAGCGCAACGTGGACACATCCAAATTTTTGGAAGAAAACAGAGGTGTTTTTTGCGAAGTGCCTACCTGTAGATTTTGGCCTCTAGCTCAGCCGGCACCTAGGGAAACCTACCAAACCTGTGCATTTCTGAAAACTAGAGACCTAGGGGAATCCAAGGAGGGGTGACTTGCGGGGCTCGGACCAGGTTCTGTTACCCAGAATCCTTTGCAAACCTCAAAATTTGGCTAAAAAAACTCATGGTCCTCACATTTCTGTGGCAGAAAGTTCTGGAATCTAAGAGGAGCGACAAATTTCCCTCCACCCAGCGTTCCCCCAAGTCTCCCGATAAAAATGATACCTCACTTGTGTGGGTAGGCCTAGCGCCCGCGACAGGAAACGCCCCAAAGCGCAACGTGGACACATCCAAATTTTTGGAAGAAAACAGAGGTGTTTTTTGCGAAGTGCCTACCTGTAGATTTTGGCCTCTAGCTCAGCCGGCACCTAGGGAAACCTACCAAACCTGTGCATTTCTGAAAACTAGAGACCTAAGGGAATCCAAGGAGGGGTGACTTGCGGGGCTCGGACCAGTTCTGTTACCCAGAATCCTTTGCAAACCTCAAAATTTGGCTAAAAAAACTCATGGTCCTCGTATTTCTGTGGCAGAAAGTTCTGGGATCTGAGAGGAGCCACAAATTTCATTCTACCCAGCATTCCCCCAAGTCTCCCGATAAAAATGATACCTCACTTGTGTGGGTAGGCCTAGCGCCCGCGACAGGAAACACCCCAAAGCGCAACGTGGGCACATCCAAATTTTTGGAAGAAAACAGAGGTGTTTTTTGCGAAGTGCCTACCTGTAGATTTTGGCCTCTAGCTCAGCCGGCACCTAGGGAAACCTACCAAACCTGTGTATTTCTGAAAACTAGAGACCTAGGGGAATCCAAGGAGGGGTGACTTGCGGGGCTCGGACCAGGTTCTGTTACCAAGAATCCTTTGCAAACCTCAGAATTTGGCTAAAAAAACACATATTCCTCGGATTTCTGTGGCAGAAAGTTCTGGAATCTGAGAGGAGCCACGAATTTCCTTCCACCCAGCGTTCCCCCAAGTCTCCCGAGAAAAATGATACCTCACTCGTGTGGGTAGGCCTAGCGCCCGCGACAGGAAACACCCCAAAGCGCAACGTGGACACATCCAAATTTTTGGAAGAAAACAGAGGTGTTTTTTGCGAAGTGCCTACCTGTAGATTTTGGCCTCTAGCTCAGCCGGCACCTAGGGAAACCTACCAAACCTGTGCATTTCTGAAAACTAGAGACCTAGGGGAATCCAAGGAGGGATGACTTGCGGGGCTCGGACCAGGTTCTGTTACCCAGAATCCTTTGCAAACCTCAAAATTTGGCTAAAAAAACTCATGGTCCTCGCATTTCTGTGGCAGAAAGTTCTGGAATCTGAGAGGAGCCACAAATTTCCCTCCACCCAGCGTTCCCCCAAGTCTCCCGATAAAAATGATACCTCACTTGTGTGGGTAGGCCTAGCGCCCGCGACAGGAAACGCCCCAAAGCGCAACGTGGACACATCCAAATTTTTGGAAGAAAACAGAGGTGTTTTTTGCGAAGTGCCTACCTGTAGATTTTGGCCTCTAGCTCAGCCGGCACCTAGGGAAACCTACCAAACCTGTGCATTTCTGAAAACTAGAGACCTAAGGGAATCCAAGGAGGGGTGACTTGCCGGGCTCGGACCAGGTTCTGTTACCCAGAATCCTTTGCAAACCTCAAAATTTGGCTAAAAAAACTCATGGTCCTCACATTTCTGTGGCAGAAAGTTCTGGAATCTGAGAGGAGCCACAAATTTCCTTCCACCCAGCGTTCCCCCAAGTCTCCCGATAAAAATGATACCTCACTTGTGTGGGTAGGCCTAGCGCCCGCGACAGGAAACACCCCAAAGCGCAACGTGGACACATCCAAATTTTTGGAAGAAAACAGAGGTGTTTTTTGCGAAGTGCCTACCTGTAGATTTTGGCCTCTAGCTCAGCCGGCACCTAGGGAAACCTACCAAACCTGTGCATTTCTGAAAACTAGAGACCTACGGGAATCCAAGGAGGGGTGACTTGCGGGGCTCGGACCAGGTTCTGTTACCCAGAATCCTTTGCAAACCTCAAAATTTGGCTAAAAAAACTCATGGTCCTCACATTTCTGTGGCAGAAAGTTCTGGAATCTGAGAAGAGCCACAAATTTCCCTCCACCCAGCATTCCCCCAAGTCTCCCGATAAAAATGATACCTCACTTGTGTGGGTAGGCCTAGCGCCCGCGACAGGAAACACCCCAAAGCGCATCGTGGACACATCCTATTTTTTGAAAGAAAACATTGCCTACCTGTGGATTTTGGCATGTAGCTCAGCCGGCACCTAGGGAAACCTACCAACCCTGTGCATTTTTGAAAACTAGAGACCTAGGGGAATCCAAGGAGGGGTGACTTGCGGGGCTCGGACCAGGTTCTGTTACCCAGAATCCTTTGCAAACCTCAAAATGTGGCTAAAAAAACACATGTTCCTCGCATTTCTGTGGCAGAAAGTTCTGGAATCTGAGAGGAGTCACAAATTTCCTTCCACCCAGCGTTCCCCCAAGTCTCCCGATAAAAATGATACCTCACTTGTGTGGGTAGGCCTAGCGCCCGCGACAGGAAACGCCCCAAAGCGCAACGTGGACACATCCAAATTTTTGGAAGAAAACAGAGGTGTTTTTTGCGAAGTGCCTACCTGTAGATTTTGGCCTCTAGCTCAGCCGGCACCTAGGGAAACCTACCAAACCTGTGCATTTCTGAAAACTAGAGACCTAGGGGAATCCAAGGAGGGGTGACTTGCAGGGCTCGGACCAGGTTCTGTTACCAAGAATCCTTTGCAAACCTCAAAATTTGGCTAAAAAAACACATGTTCCTCGCATTTCTGTGGCAGAAAGTTCTGGAATCTGAGAGGAGCCACAAATTTCCTTCCACCCAGCGTTTCCTCAAGTCTGCCGATAAAAATGATACCTCACTTGTGTGGGTAGGCCTAGCGCCCGCGACAGGAAACATCCCAAAGCGCAACGTGGACACATCCAAATTTTTGGAAGAAAACAGAGGTGTTTTTTGCGAAGTGCCTACCTGTAGATTTTGGCCTCTAGCTCAGCCGGCACCTAGGGAAACCTACCAAACCTGTGCATTTCTGAAAACTAGAGACCTAGGGGAATCCAAGGAGGGGTGACTTGCAGGGCTCGGACCAGGTTCTGTTACCCAGAATCCTTTGCAAACCTCAAAATTTGGCTAAAAAAACTCATGGTCCTCACATTTCTGTGGCAGAAAGTTCTGGAATCTGAGAGGAGCCACAAATTTCCCTCCACCCAGCGTTCCCCCAAGTCTCCCGATAAAAATGATACCTCACTTGTGTGGGTAGGCCTAGCGCCCGCGACAGGAAACGCCCCAAAGCGCAACGTGGACACATCCAAATTTTTGAAAGAAAACAGAGGTGTTTTTTGCGAAGTGCCTACCTGTAGATTTTGGCCTCTAGCTCAGCCGGCACCTAGGGAAACCTACCAAACCTGTGCATTTCTGAAAACTAGAGACCTAAGGGAATCCAAGGAGGGGTGACTTGCGGGGCTCGGACCAGGTTCTGTTACCCAGAATCCTTTGCAAACCTCAAAATTTGGCTAAAAAAACTCATGGTCCTCGCATTTCTGTGGCAGAAAGTTCTGGAATCTGAGAGGAGCCACAAATTTCCTTCCACCCAGCGTTCCCCCAAGTCTCCCGATAAAAATGATACCTCACTTGTGTGGGAAGGCCTAGCGCCCGCGACAGGAAACACCCCAAACCGCAACGTGGACACATCCAAATTTTTGGAAGAAAACAGAGGTGTTTTTTGCAAAGTGCCTACCTGTAGATTTTGGCCTCTAGCTCAGCCGGCACCTAGGGAAACCTACCAAACCTGTGCATTTCTGAAAACTAGAGACCTAGGGGAATCCAAGGAGGGATGACTTGCGGGGCTCGGACCAGGTTCTGTTACCCAGAATCCTTTGCAAACCTCAAAATTTGGCTAAAAAAACTCATGGTCCTCACATTTCTGTGGCAGAAAGTTCTGGAATCTGAGAGGAGCCACAAATTTCCTTCCACCCAGCGTTCCCCCAAGTCTCCCGATAAAAATGATACCTAAATTGTGTGGGTAGGCCTAGCGCCCGCGACAGGAGACACCCCAAAGCGCAACGTGGACACATCCAAATTTTTGGAAGAAAACAGAGGTGTTTTTTGCGAAGTGCTTACCTGTAGATTTTGGCCTCTAGCTCAGCCGGCACCTAGGGAAACCTACCAAACCTGTGCATTTCTGAAAACTAGAGACCTAGGGGAATCCAAGGAGGGGTGACTTGCGGGGCTCGGACCAGGTTCTGTTACCCAGAATCCTTTGCAAACCTCAAAATTTGGCTAAAAAAACTCATGGTCCTCACATTTCTGTGGCAGAAAGTTCTGGAATCTGAGAGGAGCCACAAATTTCCCTCCACCCAGCATTCCCCCAAGTCTCCCGATAAAAATGATACCTCACTTGTGTGGGTAGGCCTAGCGCCCGCGACAGGAAACACCCCAAAGCGCATCGTGGACACATCCTATTTTTTGAAAGAAAACATTGCCTACCTGTGGATTTTGGCATGTAGCTCAGCCGGCACCTAGGGAAACCTACCAACCCTCTGCATTTTTGAAAACTAGAGACCTAGGGGAATCCAAGGAGGGGTGACTTGCGGGGCTCGGACCAGGTTCTGTTACCAAGAATCCTTTGCAAACCTCAAAATTTGGCTAAAAAAACACATGTTCCTCGCATTTCTGTGGCAGAAAGTTCTGGAATCTGAGAGGAGCCACAAATTTCCTTCCACCCAGCGTTCCCCCAAGTCTCCCGATAAAAATGATACCTCACTTGTGTGGGTAGGCCTAGCGCCCGCGACAGGAAACGCCCCAAAACGCAACGTGGATACATCCAAATTTTTGGAAGAAAACAGAGGTGTTTTTTGCGAAGTGCCTACCTGTAGATTTTGGCCTCTAGCTCAGCCGGCACCTAGGGAAACCTACCAAACCTGTGCATTTCTGAAAACTAGAGACCTAGGGGAATCCAAGGAGAGATGACTTGCGGGGCTCGGACCAGGTTCTGTTACCCAGAATCCTTTGCAAACCTCAAAATTTGGCTAAAAAAACTCATGGTCCTCACATTTCTGTGGCAGAAAGTTCCGGAATCTGAGAGGATCCACAAATTTCCTTCCACCCAGCGTTCCCCCAAGTCTCCCGATAAAAATGATACCTCACTTGTGTGGGTAGGCCTAGCGCCCGCGACAGGAAACGCCCCAAAGCGCAACGTGGACACATCCAAATTTGTGGAAGAAAACAGATGTGTTTTTTGCGAAGTGCCTACCTGTAGATTTTGGCCTCTAGCTCAGCCGGCACCTAGGGAAACCTACCAAACCTGTGCATTTGTGAAAACTAGAGACCTAAGGAAATCCAAGGAGGGGTGACTTGCGGGGCTCGGACCAGGTTCTGTTACCCAGAATCCTTTGCAAACCTCAAAATTTGGCTAAAAAAACTCATGGTCCTCGCATTTCTGTGGCAGAAAGTTCTGGAATCTGAGAGGAGCCACAAATTTCCTTCCACCCAGCGTTTCCACAAGTCTCCCGATAAAAATGATACCTCACTTGTGTGGGTAGGCCTAGCGCCCGCGACAGGAAACACCCCAAAGCGCAACGTGGACACATCCAAATTTTTGGAAGAAAACAGAGGTGTTTTTTGCGAAGTGCCTACCTGTAGATTTTGGCCTCTAGCTCAGCCGGCACCTAGGGAAACCTACCAAACCTGTGCATTTCTGAAAACTAGAGACCTAGGGGAATCCAAGGAGGGGTGACTTGCAGGGCTCGGACCAGGTTCTGTTACCCAGAATCCTTTGCAAACCTCAAAATTTGGCTAAAAAAACTCATGGTCCTCACATTTCTGTGGCAGAAAGTTCTGGAATCTGAGAGGAGCCACAAATTTCCCTCCACCCAGCGTTCCCCCAAGTCTCCCGATAAAAATGATACCTCACTTGTGTGGGTAGGCCTAGCGCCCGCGACAGGAAACGCCCCAAAGCGCAACGTGGACACATCCAAATTTTTGAAAGAAAACAGAGGTGTTTTTTGCGAAGTGCCTACCTGTAGATTTTGGCCTCTAGCTCAGCCGGCACCTAGGGAAACCTACCAAACCTGTGCATTTCTGAAAACTAGAGACCTAAGGGAATCCAAGGAGGGGTGACTTGCGGGGCTCGGACCAGGTTCTGTTACCCAGAATCCTTTGCAAACCTCAAAATTTGGCTAAAAAAACTCATGGTCCTCGCATTTCTGTGGCAGAAAGTTCTGGAATCTGAGAGGAGCCACAAATTTCCTTCCACCCAGCGTTCCCCCAAGTCTCCCGATAAAAATTATACCTCACTTGTGTGGGAAGGCCTAGCGCCCGCGACAGGAAACACCCCAAACCGCAACGTGGACACATCCAAATTTTTGGAAGAAAACAGAGGTGTTTTTTGCAAAGTGCCTACCTGTAGATTTTGGCCTCTAGCTCAGCCGGCACCTAGGGAAACCTACCAAACCTGTGCATTTCTGAAAACTAGAGACCTAGGGGAATCCAAGGAGGGATGACTTGCGGGGCTCGGACCAGGTTCTGTTACCCAGAATCCTTTGCAAACCTCAAAATTTGGCTAAAAAAACTCATGGTCCTCACATTTCTGTGGCAGAAAGTTCTGGAATCTGAGAGGAGCCACAAATTTCCTTCCACCCAGCGTTCCCCCAAGTCTCCCGATAAAAATGATACCTAAATTGTGTGGGTAGGCCTAGCGCCCGCGACAGGAGACACCCCAAAGCGCAACGTGGACACATCCAAATTTTTGGAAGAAAACAGAGGTGTTTTTTGCGAAGTGCTTACCTGTAGATTTTGGCCTCTAGCTCAGCCGGCACCTAGGGAAACCTACCAAACCTGTGCATTTCTGAAAACTAGAGACCTAGGGGAATCCAAGGAGGGGTGACTTGCGGGGCTCGGACCAGGTTCTGTTACCCAGAATCCTTTGCAAACCTCAAAATTTGGCTAAAAAAACTCATGGTCCTCACATTTCTGTGGCAGAAAGTTCTGGAATCTGAGAGGAGCCACAAATTTCCCTCCACCCAGCATTCCCCCAAGTCTCCCGATAAAAATGATACCTCACTTGTGTGGGTAGGCCTAGCGCCCGCGACAGGAAACACCCCAAAGCGCATCGTGGACACATCCTATTTTTTGAAAGAAAACATTGCCTACCTGTGGATTTTGGCATGTAGCTCAGCCGGCACCTAGGGAAACCTACCAACCCTCTGCATTTTTGAAAACTAGAGACCTAGGGGAATCCAAGGAGGGGTGACTTGCGGGGCTCGGACCAGGTTCTGTTACCAAGAATCCTTTGCAAACCTCAAAATTTGGCTAAAAAAACACATGTTCCTCGCATTTCTGTGGCAGAAAGTTCTGGAATCTGAGAGGAGCCACAAATTTCCTTCCACCCAGCGTTCCCCCAAGTCTCCCGATAAAAATGATACCTCACTTGTGTGGGTAGGCCTAGCGCCCGCGACAGGAAACGCCCCAAAACGCAACGTGGACACATCCAAATTTTTGGAAGAAAACAGAGGTGTTTTTTGCGAAGTGCCTACCTGTAGATTTTGGCCTCTAGCTCAGCCGGCACCTAGGGAAACCTACCAAACCTGTGCATTTCTGAAAACTAGAGACCTAGGGGAATCCAAGGAGAGATGACTTGCGGGGCTCGGACCAGGTTCTGTTACCCAGAATCCTTTGCAAACCTCAAAATTTGGCTAAAAAAACTCATGGTCCTCACATTTCTGTGGCAGAAAGTTCCGGAATCTGAGAGGATCCACAAATTTCCTTCCACCCAGCGTTCCCCCAAGTCTCCCGATAAAAATGATACCTCACTTGTGTGGGTAGGCCTAGCGCCCGCGACAGGAAACGCCCCAAAGCGCAACGTGGACACATCCAAATTTGTGGAAGAAAACAGAGGTGTTTTTTGCGAAGTGCCTACCTGTAGATTTTGGCCTCTAGCTCAGCCGGCACCTAGGGAAACCTACCAAACCTGTGCATTTGTGAAAACTAGAGACCTAAGGAAATCCAAGGAGGGGTGACTTGCGGGGCTCGGACCAGGTTCTGTTACCCAGAATCCTTTGCAAACCTCAAAATTTGGCTAAAAAAACTCATGGTCCTCGCATTTCTGTGGCAGAAAGTTCTGGAATCTGAGAGGAGCCACAAATTTCCTTCCACCCAGCGTTTCCACAAGTCTCCCGATAAAAATGATACCTCACTTGTGTGGGTAGGCCTAGCGCCCGCGACAGGAAAAACCCCAAAGCGCAACGTGGACACATCCAAATTTTTGGAAGAAAACAGAGGTGTTTTTTGCAAAGTGCCTACCTGTAGATTTTAGCCTCTAGCTCAGCCGGCACCTAGGGAAACCCACCAAACCTGTGCATTTTTGAAAACTAGAGACCAAGGGGAATCCAAGGAGGGGTGACATGCGGGGCTTGGACCAGGTTCTGTTACCCAGAATCATTTGCAAACCTCAAAATTTGGCTAAAAAAACACATGTTCCTCGCATTTCTGTGGCAGAAAGTTCTGGAATCTGAGAGGAGCCACAAATTGATTTCCACCCAGCGTTCCCCCAAGTCTCCCGATAAAAATTATACCTCACTTGTGTGGGTAGGCCTAGCGCCCGCGACAGGAAACACCCCAAAGCGCAACGTGGACACATCCAAATTTTTGGAAGAAAACAGAGGTGTTTTTTGCGAAGTGCCTACCTGTAGATTTTGGCCTCTAGCTCAGCCGGCACCTAGGGAAACCTACCAAACCTGTGCATTTCTGAAAACTAGAGACCTAGGGGAATCCAAGGAGGGGTGACTTGCGGGGCTCGGACCAGGTTCTGTTACCCAGAATCCTTTGCAAACCTCAAAATTTGGCTAAAAAAACTCATGGTCCTCACATTTCTGTGGCAGAAAGTTCTGGAATCTGAGAGGAGCCACAAATTTCCCTCCACCCAGCATTCCCCCAAGTCTCCCGATAAAAATGATACCTCACTTGTGTGGGTAGGCCTAGCGCCCGCGACAGGAAACACCCCAAAGCGCATCGTGGACACATCCTATTTTTTGAAAGAAAACATTGCCTACCTGTGGATTTTGGCATGTAGCTCAGCCGGCACTTAGGGAAACCTACCAACCCTGTGCATTTTTGAAAACTAGAGACCTAGGGGAATCCAAGGAGGGGTGACTTGCGGGGCTCGGACCAGGTTCTGTTACCCAGAATCCTTTGCAAACCTCAAAATGTGGCTAAAAAAACACATGTTCCTCGCATTTCTGTGGCAGAAAGTTCTGGAATCTGAGAGGAGTCACAAATTTCCTTCCACCCAGCGTTCCCCCAAGTCTCCCGATAAAAATGATACCTCACTTGTGTGGGTAGGCCTAGCGCCCGCGACAGGAAACGCCCCAAAGCGCAACGTGGACACATCCAAATTTTTGGAAGAAAACAGAGGTGTTTTTTGCGAAGTGCCTACCTGTAGATTTTGGCCTCTAGCTCAGCCGGCACCTAGGGAAACCTACCAAACCTGTGCATTTCTGAAAACTAGAGACCTAGGGGAATTCAAGGAGGGGTGACTTGCGGGGCTCGGACCAGGTTCTGTTACCCAGAATCCTTTGCAAACCTCAAAATTTGGCTAAAAAAACTCATGGTCCTCGCATTTCTGTGGCAGAAAGTTCTGGAATCTGAGAGGAGCCACAAATTTCCTTCCACCCAGCGTTCCCCCAAGTCTCCCGATAAAAATGATACCTCACTTATGTGGGTAGGCCTAGCGCCCGCGACAGGAAACACCCCAAAGCGCAACGTGGACACATCCAAATTTTTGGAAGAAAACAGAGGTGTTTTTTGCAAAGTGCCTACCTGTAGATTTTGGCCTCTAGCTCAGCCGGCACCTAGGGAAACCTACCAAACCTGTGCATTTCTGAAAACTAGAGACCTAGGGGAATCCAAGGAGGGGTGACTTGCGGGGCTCGGACCAGGTTCTGTTACCAAGAATCCTTTGCAAACCTCAAAATTTGGCTAAAAAAACACATGTTCCTCGCATTTCTGTGGCAGAAAGTTCTGGAATCTGAGAGGAGCCACAAATTTCCTTCCACCCAGCGTTCCCCCAAGTCTCCCGATAAAAATGATACCTCACTTGTGTGGGTAGGCCTAGCGCCCGCGACAGGAAACGCCCCAAAGCGCAACGTGGACACATCCAAATTTTTGGAAGAAAACAGAGGTGTTTTTTGCGAAGTGCCTACCTGTAGATTTTGGCCTCTAGCTCAGCCGGCACCTAGGGAAACCTACCAAACCTGTGCATTTCTGAAAACTAGAGACCTAGGGGAATCCAAGGAGAGATGACTTGCGGGGCTCGGACCAGGTTCTGTTACCCAGAATCCTTTGCAAACCTCAAAATTTGGCTAAAAAAACTCATGGTCCTCACATTTCTGTGGCAGAAAGTTCCGGAATCTGAGAGGAGCCACAAATTTTCTTCCACCCAGCGTTCCCCCAAGTCTCCCGATAAAAATGATACCTCACTTGTGTGGGTAGGCCTAGCGCCCGCCACAGGAAACACCCCAAAGCGCAACGTGGACACATCCACATTTTTGGAAGAAAACAGAGGTGTTTTTTGCGAAGTGCCTACCTGTAGATTTTGGCCTCTAGCTCAGCCGGCACCTAGGGAAACCTACCAAACCTATGCATTTCTGAAAACTAGAGACCTAGGGGAATCCAAGGAGGGGTGACTTGCAGGGCTCGGACCAGGTTCTGTTACCCAGAATCCTTTGCAAACCTCAAAATTTGGCTAAAAAAACTCATGGTCCTCACATTTCTGTGGCAGAAAGTTCTGGAATCTGAGAGGAGCCACGAATTTCCCTCCACCCAGCGTTCCCCCAAGTCTCCCGATAAAAATGATACCTCACTTGTGTGGGTAGGCCTAGCGCCCGCGACAGGAAACGCCCCAAAGCGCAACGTGGACACATCCAAATTTTTGGAAGAAAACAGAGGTGTTTTTTGCGAAGTGCCTACCTGTAGATTTTGGCCTCTAGCTCAGCCGGCACCTAGGGAAACCTACCAAACCTGTGCGTTTTTGAAAACTAGAGACCTAAGGGAATCCAAGGAGGGGTGACTTGCGGGGCTCGGACCAGGTTCTGTTACCCAGAATCCTTTGCAAACCTCAAAATTTGGCTAAAAAAACTCATGGTCCTCGCATTTCTGTGGCAGAAAGTTCTGGAATCTGAGAGGAGCCACAAATTTCCTTCCACCCAGCGTTTCCACAAGTCTCCCGATAAAAATGATACCTCACTTGTGTGGGTAGGCCTAGCGCCCGCGACAGGAAAAACCCCAAAGCGCAACGTGGACACATCCAAATTTTTGGAAGAAAACAGAGGTGTTTTTTGCAAAGTGCCTACCTGTAGATTTTGGCCTCTAGCTCAGCCGGCACCTAGGGAAACCCACCAAACCTGTGCATTTTTGAAAACTAGAGACCAAGGGGAATCCAAGGAGGGGTGACATGCGGGACTTGGACCAGGTTCTGTTACCCAGAATCCTTTGCAAACCTCAAAATTTGGCTAAAAAAACACATGTTCCTCGCATTTCTGTGGCAGAAAGTTCTGGAATCTGAGAGGAGCCACAAATTGATTTCCACCCAGCGTTCCCCCAAGTCTCCCGATAAAAATTATACCTCACTTGTGTGGGTAGGCCTAGCGCCCGCGACAGGAAACACCCCAAAGCGCAACGTGGACACATCCAAATTTTTGGAAGAAAACAGAGGTGTTTTTTGCGAAGTGCCTACCTGTAGATTTTGGCCTCTAGCTCAGCCGGCACCTAGGGAAACCTACCAAACCTGTGCATTTCTGAAAACTAGAGACGTAGGGGAATCCAAGGAGGGGTGACTTGCGGGGCTCGGACCAGGTTCTGTTACCCAGAATCCTTTGCAAACCTCAAAATTTGGCTAAAAAAACTCATGGTCCTCACATTTCTGTGGCAGAAAGTTCTGGAATCTGAGAGGAGCCACAAATTTCCCTCCACCCAGCATTCCCCCAAGTCTCCCGATAAAAATGATACCTCACTTGTGTGGGTAGGCCTAGCGCCCGCGACAGGAAACACCCCAAAGCGCATCGTGGACACATCCTATTTTTTGAAAGAAAACATTGCCTACCTGTGGATTTTGGCATGTAGCTCAGCCGCCACCTAGGGAAACCTACCAACCCTGTGCATTTTTGAAAACTAGAGACCTAGGGGAATCCAAGGAGGGGTGACTTGCGGGGCTCGGACCAGGTTCTGTTACCCAGAATCCTTTGCAAACCTCAAAATGTGGCTAAAAAAACACATGTTCCTCGCATTTCTGTGGCAGAAAGTTCTGGAATCTGAGAGGAGTCACAAATTTCCTTCCACCCAGCGTTCCCCCAAGTCTCCCGATAAATATGATACCTCACTTGTGTGGGTAGGCCTAGCGCCCGCGACAGGAAACGCCCCAAAGCGCAACGTGGACACATCCAAATTTTTGGAAGAAAACAGAGGTGTTTTTTGCGAAGTGCCTACCTGTAGATTTTGGCCTCTAGCTCAGCCGGCACCAAGGGAAACCTACCAAACCTGTGCATTTCTGAAAACTAGAGACCTAGGGGAATTCAAGGAGGGGTGACTTGCGGGGCTCGGACCAGGTTCTGTTACCCAGAATCCTTTGCAAACCTCAAAATTTGGCTAAAAAAACTCATGGTCCTCGCATTTCTGTGGCAGAAAGTTCTGGAATCTGAGAGGAGCCACAAATTTCCTTCCACCCAGCGTTCCCCCAAGTCTCCCGATAAAAATGATACCTCACTTATGTGGGTAGGCCTAGCGCCCGCGACAGGAAACACCCCAAAGCGCAACGTGGACACATCCAAATTTTTGGAAGAAAACAGAGGTGTTTTTTGCAAAGTGCCTACCTGTAGATTTTGGCCTCTAGCTCAGCCGGCACCTAGGGAAACCTACCAAACCTGTGCATTTCTGAAAACTAGAGACCTAGGGGAATCCAAGGAGGGGTGACTTGCGGGGCTCGGACCAGGTTCTGTTACCAAGAATCCTTTGCAAACCTCAAAATTTGGCTAAAAAAACACATGTTCCTCGCATTTCTGTGGCAGAAAGTTCTGGAATCTGAGAGGAGCCACAAATTTCCTTCCACCCAGCGTTCCCCCAAGTCTCCCGATAAAAATGATACCTCACTTGTGTGGGTAGGCCTAGCGCCCGCGACAGGAAACGCCCCAAAGCGCAACGTGGACACATCCAAATTTTTGGAAGAAAACAGAGGTGTTTTTTGCGAAGTGCCTACCTGTAGATTTTGGCCTCTAGCTCAGCCGGCACCTAGGGAAACCTACCAAACCTGTGCATTTCTGAAAACTAGAGACCTAGGGGAATCCAAGGAGAGATGACTTGCGGGGCTCGGACCAGGTTCTGTTACCCAGAATCCTTTGCAAACCTCAAAATTTGGCTAAAAAAACTCATGGTCCTCACATTTCTGTGGCAGAAAGTTCCGGAATCTGAGAGGAGCCACAAATTTCCTTCCACCCAGCGTTCCCCCAAGTCTCCCGATAAAAATGATACCTCACTTGTGTGGGTAGGCCTAGCGCCCGCCACAGGAAACACCCCAAAGCGCAACGTGGACACATCCAAATTTTTGGAAGAAAACAGAGGTGTTTTTTGCGAAGTGCCTACCTGTAGATTTTGGCCTCTAGCTCAGCCGGCACCTAGGGAAACCTACCAAACCTATGCATTTCTGAAAACTAGAGACCTAGGGGAATCCAAGGAGGGGTGACTTGCAGGGCTCGGACCAGGTTCTGTTACCCAGAATCCTTTGCAAACCTCAAAATTTGGCTAAAAAAACTCATGGTCCTCACATTTCTGTGGCAGAAAGTTCTGGAATCTGAGAGGAGCCACGAATTTCCCTCCACCCAGCGTTCCCCCAAGTCTCCCGATAAAAATGATACCTCACTTGTGTGGGTAGGCCTAGCGCCCGCGACAGGAAACGCCCCAAAGCGCAACGTGGACACATCCAAATTTTTGGAAGAAAACAGAGGTGTTTTTTGCGAAGTGCCTACCTGTAGATTTTGGCCTCTAGCTCAGCCGGCACCTAGGGAAACCTACCAAACCTGTGCATTTGTGAAAACTAGAGACCTAAGGAAATCCAAGGAGGGGTGACTTGCGGGGCTCGGACCAGGTTCTGTTACCCAGAATCCTTTGCAAACCTCAAAATTTGGCTAAAAAAACTCATGGTCCTCGCATTTCTGTGGCAGAAAGTTCTGGAATCTGAGAGGAGCCACAAATTTCCTTCCACCCAGCGTTCCCACAAGTCTCCCGATAAAAATGATACCTCACTTGTGTGGGTAGGCCTAGCGCCCGCGACAGGAAAAACCCCAAAGCGCAACGTGGACACATCCAAATTTTTGGAAGAAAACAGAGGTGTTTTTTGCAAAGTGCCTACCTGTAGATTTTGGCCTCTAGCTCAGCCGGCACCTAGGGAAACCTACCAAACCTGTGCATTTCTGAAAACTAGAGACCTAGGGGAATCCAAGGAGGGGTGACATGCGGGGCTTGGACCAGGTTCTGTTACCCAGAATCCTTTGCAAACCTCAAAATTTGGCTAAAAAAACACATGTTCCTCGCATTTCTGTGGCAGAAAGTTCTGGAATCTGAGAGGAGCCACAAATTGATTTCCACCCAGCGTTCCCCCAAGTCTCCCGATAAAAATTATACCTCACTTGTGTGGGTAGGCCTAGCGCCCGCGACAGGAAACACCCCAAAGTGCAACGTGGACACATCCAAATTTTTGGAAGAAAACAGAGGTGTTTTTTGCGAAGTGCCTACCTGTAGATTTTGGCCTCTAGCTCAGCCGGGACCTAGGGAAACCTACCAAACCTGTGCATTTCTGAAAACTAGAGACCTAGGGGAATCCAAGGAGGGATGACTTGCGGGGCTCGGACCAGGTTCTGTTACCCAAAATCCTTTGCAAACCTCAAAATTTGGCTAAAAAAACTCATGGTCCTCACATTTCTGTGGCAGAAAGTTCTGGAATCTGAGAGGAGCCACAAATTTCCCTCCACCCAGCGTTCCCCCAAGTCTCCCGATAAAAATGATACCTCACTTGTGTGGGTAGGCCTAGCGCCCGCGACAGGAAACGCCCCAAAGCGCAACGTGGACACATCCAAATTTTTGGAAGAAAACAGAGGTGTTTTTTGCGAAGTGCCTACCTGTAGATTTTGGCCTCTAGCTCAGCCGGCACCTAGGGAAACCTACCAAACCTGTGCGTTTTTGAAAACTAGAGACCTAAGGGAATCCAAGGAGGGGTGACTTGCGGGGCTCGGACCAGGTTCTGTTACCCAGAATCCTTTGCAAACCTCAAAATTTGGCTAAAAAAACTCATGGTCCTCACATTTCTGTGGCAGAAAGTTCTGGAATCTGAGAGGAGCCACAAATTTCCTTCCACCCAGCGTTCCCCCAAGTCTCCCGATAAAAATGATACCTCACTTGTGTGGGTAGGCCTAGCGCCCGCGACAGGAAACACCCCAAAGCGCAACGTGGACACATCCACATTTTTGGAAGAAAACAGAGGTGTTTTTTGCGAAGTGCCTACCTGTAGATTTTGGCCTCTAGCTCAGCCGGCACCTAGGGAAACCTACCAAACCTGTGCATTTCTGAAAACTAGAGACCTAGGGGAAACCAAGGAGGGGTGACTTGCGGGGCTCGGACCAGGTTCTGTTACCCAGAATCCTTTGCAAACCTCAAAATTTGGCTAAAAAAACTCATGGTCCTCACATTTCTGTGGCAGAAAGTTCTGGAATCTGAGAGGAGCCACAAATTTCCCTCCACCCAGCATTCCCCCAAGTCTCCCGATAAAAATGATACCTCACTTGTGTGGGTAGGCCTAGCGCCCGCGACAGGAAACACCCCAAAGCGCATCGTGGACACATCCTATTTTTTGAAAGAAAACATTGCCTACCTGTGGATTTTGGCATGTAGCTCAGCCGGCACCTAGGGAAACCTACCAACCCTGTGCATTTTTGAAAACTAGAGACCTAGGGGAATCCAAGGAGGGGTGACTTGCGGGGCTCGGACCAGGTTCTGTTACCCAGAATCCTTTGCAAACCTCAAAATTTGGCTAAAAAAACTCATGGTCCTCGCATTTCTGTGGCAGAAAGTTCTGGAATCTGAGAGGAGCCACAAATTTCCTTCCACCCAGCGTTCCCCCAAGTCTCCCGATAAAAATGATACCTCACTTGTGTGGGTAGGCCTAGCGCCCGCGACAGGAAACACCCCAAAGCGCAACGTGGACACATCCAAATTTTTGGAAGAAAACAGAGGTGTTTTTTGCAAAGTGGTTACCTGTAGATTTTGGCCTCTAGCTCAGCCGGCACCTAGGGAAACCTACCAAACCTGTGCATTTCTGAAAACTAGAGACCTAGGGGAATCCAAGGAGGGGTGACTTGCGGGGCTCGGACCAGGTTCTGTTACCCAGAATCCTTTGCAAACCTCACAATTTGGCTAAAAAAACACATGTTCCTCGCATTTCTGTGGCAGAAAGTTCTGGAATCTGAGAGGAGCCACAAATTTCTTTCCACCCAGCGTTCCCCCAAGTCTCCCGATAAAAATGATACCTCACTTGTGTGGGTAGGCCTAGCGCCCGCGACAGGAAACACCCCAAAGCGCAACGTGGACACATCCAAATTTTTGGAAGAAAACAGAGGTGTTTTTTGCGAAGTGCCTACCTGTAGATTTTGGCCTCTAGCTCAGCCGGCACCTAGGGAAACCTACCAAACCTGTGCATTTCTGAAAACTAGAGACCTAGGGGAATCCAAGGAGGGATGACTTGCGGGGCTCGGACCAGGTTCTGTTACCCAGAATCCTTTGCAAACCTCAAAATTTGGCTAAAAAAACTCATGGTCCTCACATTTCTGTGGCAGAAAGTTCTGGAATCTGAGAGGAGCCACAAATTTCCTTCCACCCAGCGTTCCCCCAAGTCTCCCGATAAAAATGATACCTCACTTGTGTGGGTAGGCCTAGCGCCCGCGACAGGAAACACCCCAAAGCGCAACGTGGACACATCCAAATTTTTGGAAGAAAACAGAGGTGTTTTTTGCGAAGTGCCTACCTGTAGATTTTGGCCTCTAGCTCAGCCGGCACCTAGGGAAACCTACCAAACCTGTGCATTTCTGAAAACTAGAGACCTAGGGGAAACCAAGGAGGGGTGACTTGCGGGGCTCGGACCAGGTTCTGTTACCCAGAATCCTTTGCAAACCTCAAAATTTGGCTAAAAAAACTCATGGTCCTCACATTTCTGTGGCAGAAAGTTCTGGAATCTGAGAGGAGCCACAAATTTCCCTCCACCCAGCATTCCCCCAAGTCTCCCGATAAAAATTATACCTCACTTGTGTGGGTAGGCCTAGCGCCCGCGACAGGAAACACCCCAAAGCGCATCGTGGACACATCCTATTTTTTGAAAGAAAACATTGCCTACCTGTGGATTTTGGCATGTAGCTCAGCCGGCACCTAGGGAAACCTACCAACCCTGTGCATTTTTGAAAACTAGAGACCTAGGGGAATCCAAGGAGGGGTGACTTGCGGGGCTCGGACCAGGTTCTGTTACCCAGAATCCTTTGCAAACCTCAAAATTTGGCTAAAAAAACTCATGGTCCTCGCATTTCTGTGGCAGAAAGTTCTGGAATCTGAGAGGAGCCACAAATTTCCTTCCACCCAGCGTTCCCCCAAGTCTCCCGAAAAAATGATACCTCACTTGTGTGGGTAGGCCTAGCGCCCGCGACAGGAAACACCCCAAAGCGCAACGTGGACACATCCAAATTTTTGGAAGAAAACAGAGGTGTTTTTTGCAAAGTGGTTACCTGTAGATTTTGGCCTCTAGCTCAGCCGGCACCTAGGGAAACCTACCAAACCTGTGCATTTCTGAAAACTAGAGACCTAGGGGAATCCAAGGAGGGGTGACTTGCGGGGCTCGGACCAGGTTCTGTTACCCAGAATCCTTTGCAAACATCACAATTTGGCTAAAAAAACACATGTTCCTCGCATTTCTGTGGCAGAAAGTTCTGGAATCTGAGAGGAGCCACAAATTTCTTTCCACCCAGCGTTCCCCCAAGTCTCCCGATAAAAATGATACCTCACTTGTGTGGGTAGGCCTAGCGCCCGCGACAGGAAACACCCCAAAGCGCAACGTGGACACATCCAAATTTTTGGAAGAAAACAGAGGTGTTTTTTGCGAAGTGCCTACCTGTAGATTTTGGCCTCTAGCTCAGCCGGCACCTAGGGAAACCTACCAAACCTGTGCATTTCTGAAAACTAGAGACCTAGGGGAATCCAAGGAGGGATGACTTGCGGGGCTCGGACCAGGTTCTGTTACCCAGAATCCTTTGCAAACCTCAAAATTTGGCTAAAAAAACTCATGGTCCTCACATTTCTGTGGCAGAAAGTTCTGGAATCTGAGAGGAGCAACAAATTTCCCTCCACCCAGCATTCCCCCAAGTCTCCCGATAAAAATGATACCTCACTTGTGTGGGTAGGCCTAGCGCCCGTGACAGGAAACACCCCAAAGCGCATCGTGGACACATCCTATTTTTTGAAACAAAACATTGCCTACCTGTGGATTTTGGCATGTAGCTCAGCCGGCACCTAGGGAAACCTACCAACCCTGTGCATTTCTGAAAACTAGAGACCTAGGGGAATTCAAGGAGGGGTGACTTGCGGGGCCCGGACCAGGTTCTGTTACCCAGAATCCTTTGCAAACCTCAAAATTTGGCTTAAAAAAAAATTCATGGTCCTCGCATTTCTCTGGCAGAAAGTTCTGGAATCTGAGAGGAGCCACAAATTTCCTTCCACCCAGCGTTACCCCAAGTCTCCCGATAAAAATGATACCTCACTTGTGTGGGTAGGCCTAGCGCCCGCGACAGGAAACACCCCAAAGCGCAACGTGGACACATCCAAATTTTTGGAAGAAAACAGAGGTGTTTTTTGCAAAGTGCCTACCTGTAGATTTTGGCCTCTAGCTCAGCCGGCACCTAGGGAAACCTACCAAACCTGTGCATTTCTGAAAACTAGAGACCTAGGGGAATCCAAGGAGGGGTGACTTGCGGGGCTCGGACCAGGTTCTGTTACCCAGAATCCTTTGCAAACCTCAAAATTTGGCTAAAAAAACTCATGGTCCTCACATTTCTGTGGCAGAAAGTTCTGGAATCTGAGAGGAGCAACAAATTTCCCTCCACCCAGCATTCCCCCAAGTCTCCCGATAAAAATGATACCCCACTTGTGTGGGTAGGCCTAGCGCCCGCGACAGGAAACACCCCAAAGCGCATCGTGGACACATCCTATTTTTTAAAACAAAACATTGCCTACCTGTGGATTTTGGCATGTAGCTCAGCCGGCACCTAGGGAAACCTACCAACCCTGTGCATTTCTGAAAACTAGAGACCTAGGGGAATCCAAGGAGGGGTGACTTGCGGGGCTCGGACCAGGTTCTGTTACCCAGAATCCTTTGCAAACCTCAAAATGTGGCTAAAAAAACACATGTTCCTCGCATTTCTGTGGCAGAAAGTTCTGGAATCTGAGAGGAGTCACAAATTTCCTTCCACCCAGCGTTCCCCCAAGTCTCCTGATAAAAATGATACCTCACTTGTGTGGGTAGGCCTAGCGCCCGCGACAGGAAACGCCCCAAAGCGCAACGTGGACACATCCAAATTTTTGGAAGAAAACAGAGGTGTTTTTTGCGAAGTGCCTACCTGTAGATTTTGGCCTCTAGCTCAGCCGGCACCTAGGGAAACCTACCAAACCTGTGCATTTCTGAAAACTAGAGACCTAGGGGAATTCAAGGAGGGGTGACTTGCGGGGCTCGGACCAGGTTCTGTTACCCAGAATCCTTTGCAAACCTCAAAATTTGGCTTAAAAAAAAATTCATGGTCCTCGCATTTCTCTGGCAGAAAGTTCTGGAATCTGAGAGGAGCCACAAATTTCCTTCCACCCAGCGTTACCCCAAGTCTCCCGATAAAAATGATACCTCACTTGTGTGGGTAGGCCTAGCGCCCGCGACAGGAAACACCCCAAAGCGCAACGTGGACACATCCAAATTTTTGGAAGAAAACAGAGGTGTTTTTTGCAAAGTGCCTACCTGTAGATTTTGGCCTCTAGCTCAGCCGGCACCTAGGGAAACCTACCAAACCTGTGCATTTCTGAAAACTAGAGACCTAGGGGAATCCAAGGAGGGGTGACTTGCGGGGCTCGGACCAGGTTCTGTTACCCAGAATCCTTTGCAAACCTCAAAATTTGGCTAAAAAAACTCATGGTCCTCACATTTCTGTGGCAGAAAGTTCTGGAATCTGAGAGGAGCAACAAATTTCCCTCCACCCAGCATTCCCCCAAGTCTCCCGATAAAAATGATACCTCACTTGTGTGGGTAGGCCTAGCGCCCGCGACAGGAAACACCCCAAAGCGCATCGTGGACACATCCTATTTTTTTAAACAAAACATTGCCTACCTGTGGATTTTGGCATGTAGCTCAGCCGGCACCTAGGGAAACCTACCAACCCTGTGCATTTCTGAAAACTAGAGACCTAGGGGAATCCAAGGAGGCGTGACTTGCGGGGCTCGGACCAGGTTCTGTTACCCAGAATCCTTTGCAAACCTCAAAATGTGGCTAAAAAAACACATGTTCCTCGCATTTCTGTGGCAGAAAGTTCTGGAATCTGAGAGGAGTCACAAATTTCCTTCCACCCAGCGTTCCCCCAAGTCTCCTGATAAAAATGATACCTCACTTGTGTGGGTAGGCCTAGCGCCCGCGACAGGAAACGCCCCAAAGCGCAACGTGGACACATCCAAATTTTTGGAAGAAAACAGAGGTGTTTTTTGCGAAGTGCCTACCTGTAGATTTTGGCCTCTAGCTCAGCCGGCACCTAGGGAAACCTACCAAACCTGTGCATTTCTGAAAACTAGAGACCTAGGGGAATTCAAGGAGGGGTGACTTGCGGGGCTCGGACCAGGTTCTGTTACCCAGAATCCTTTGCAAACCTCAAAATTTGGCTTAAAAAAAAATTCATGGTCCTCGCATTTCTCTGGCAGAAAGTTCTGGAATCTGAGAGGAGCCACAAATTTCCTTCCACCCAGCGTTACCCCAAGTCTCCCGATAAAAATGATACCTCACTTGTGTGGGTAGGCCTAGCGCCCGCGACAGGAAACACCCCAAAGCGCAACGTGGACACATCCAAATTTTTGGAAGAAAACAGAGGTGTTTTTTGCAAAGTGCCTACCTGTAGATTTTGGCCTCTAGCTCAGCCGGCACCTAGGGAAACCTACCAAACCTGTGCATTTCTGAAAACTAGAGACCTAGGGGAATGCAAGGAGGGGTGACATGCGGGGCTCGGACCAGGTTCTGTTACCCAGAATCCTTTGCAAACCTCAAAATTTGGCTAAAAAAACACATGTTCCTCGCATTTCTGTGGCAGAAAGTTCTGGAATCTGAGAGGAGCCACAAATTTCTTTCCACCCAGCGTTCCCCCAAGTCTCACGATAAAAATTATACCTCACTTGTGTGGATAGGCCTAGCGCCCGCGACAGGAAACACCCCAAAGCGCAACGTGGACACATCCAAATTTTTGGAAGAAAACAGAGGTGTTTTTTGCGAAGTGCCTACCTGTAGATTTTGGCCTCTGGCTCAGCCAGGACCTAGGGAAACTTACCAAACCTGTGCATTTCTGAAAACTAGAGACCTAGGGGAATCCAAGGAGGGATTACTTGCGGGGCTCGGACCAGGTTCTGTTACCCAGAATCCTTTGCAAACCTCAAAATTTGGCTAAAAAAACTCATGGTCCTCACATTTCTGTGGCAGAAAGTTCTGGAATCTGAGAGGAGCCACAAATTTCCTTCCACCCAGCGTTCCCCCAAGTCTCCCGATAAAAATGATACCTCACTTGTGTGGGTAGGCCTAGCGCCCGCGACAGAAAACACCCCAAAGCGCAACGTGGACACATCCCATTTTTTAAAAGAAAGCAGTGCCTACCTGTGGATTTTGGCAAGTAGCTCAGCCGGCACCTAGGGAAACCTACCAACCCTGTGCATTTTTTAAAACTAGAGACCTAGGGGAATCCAAGGAGGGGTGACTTGCGGGGCTCGTACCAGGGTCTGTTACCCAGAATCCTTTGCAAACCTCAAAATTTGGCTAAAAAAACACATGTTCCACACATTTCTGTGGCAGAAAGTTCTGGAATCTGAGGAGAGCCACAAATTTCCTTCCACCCAGCGTTCCCCCAAGTCTCCCGATTCAAATGATACCTCACTTGTGTGGGTGGGCCAGGTGCCTGCAACAGAATAAGGCCCAAAACTTGAAGAGATAGAAGGGATAGCACAGCGAGTTTATAAGGGCATATTCTTTTATACATCTTTAGACGGACTCTGCTTTGGGGACCCACATATGTGAGGTGTCATTTTACTTGGGAGACTGAGGGGAAAACTGAGGAGTAGGAATTTTGTGCTGGAGCGGTGATCCTACTAAGAAAAGTCAGGAAAATATGCTTTTTTATGCAAATTTTGAGGTTTACAGAGGAGTCTGGGTAAGAAAATGTTGGGGGAGCCACGCAAGCCACACCTCCCTGGACTCCTTGGGGTGTCTAGTTTTAAAAAATTTCTGGGTTTTGTAGGTTTTCCTAGATGAAGGACCAAAAACATAGGTGGGCCCTCCCCCCCAAAAACAGGTATTTTTGTAATATATCATATTGATGTGTGCACATACGTCCATGATGTGCCAAACACTCAAATTGTGAAAAGAAAGACACTTAGGTTATGTGAAGAAGACCCCTCACCCACCAACCAAGTTGGTGGCATGCTTCATCATCGGGGTCCCACCCGAGGCACCTAGCGTGTCACAGGTGTGCTGCGACGCCTGAATACAGCAGAGCAGGTTTTGTCATTTTTACCACACATACTGGTTGGATTTGGCACGAGGGTGAGTGATGGTTCAGAGGATCAAATTTTATTAACAAGAGATTTCACAAAAATGAAATGCACTGCTAATAACTGAAAGGCAAAAAACTGAACCAATGACTCACAGCTCGTGAGCTGTAAAGCCGCGACAAGGCACCAACCGCTTTACAGTCCATTCACACACCTTTCATACATGACACGCACAAGACCATTCACACCGCCAGCCACGGGCCCAGCACATTACAACACTCACATCGACAGACCGCACCACTCAAGGGCCCATCACTTACATACGCCCACATGCCTGATACAAGAATCACACCAGCTGATGGGAGTGTGGATTGGCGTTGGGCTGGCACCGCCAGCCAAGCGCCACCCCACGCACAACGCCAGCCAAGCGCCACCCCATGCACACCACCAGCCAAGCGCCACCCCAAGCACACCGCCAGCCAAGCGCCACCCCACGCACACCGCCAGCCAAGCGCCACCCCACACACATCGCCAGCCAAGTGCCACCCCACGCACACCGCAAGCAAGCGCCACCCCAAGCACACCGCCAGCCAAGCGCCACCCCACGCACACCGCCAGCCAAGCGCCACCCCAAGCACACCGCCAGCCAAGCGCCACCCCACTCACACCGCCAGCCAAGCGCCACCCCAAGCACACCGCCAGCCAAGCGCCACCCCACGCACACCGCCAGCCAAGCGCCACCCAAGCACACCGCCAGCCAAGCGCCACCCCACGCACAACACCAGCCAAGCGCCACCCCACGCACACCGCCAGCCACGCGCCACCCCAAGCACACCGCCAGCCAAGCGCCACCCCACGCACACCGCCAGCCAAGCGCCACCCCACGCACACCGCCAGCCAAGCGCCACCCCAAGCACACCGCCAGCCAAGAGCCACCCCACGCACACCGCCAGCCAAGCGCCACCCCACGCACACCGCCAGCCAAGCGCCACCCCAAGCACACCGCCAGCCAAGCGCCCAGCCAAGCGCCACCCCAAGCACACCGCCAGCCAAGCGCCACCCCACGCACACCGCCAGCCAAGCGCCACCCCAAGCACACCACCATCACTTTTTTTGTTTATGAACAACAAAGAAACCACTAATTATAAAATAAGCACAAAACTACAAACACAAAAGCTCTAAATAAATACATGACAGAGATGCCAACCGTGAAACATATGAAAATATAAAACAGACAGCTTACGCTCAAGGTATTTCCCAGATTTTCTTTGGGGTATGGTAACTTCTGTAACAGCCGGGCACACACAGCCCAGGCTTTGAAGGGCATTCGGGGCAGTACATCCGGCTCTCCCTCCAGATTGATCTCCGGGCACATACTCTACATTTCTTTGTGGGCATGTCTTTTTTGGGAGTGGGAGGAATGTGATCTGGAAAGTGCCGATCTTTCAATCTAGCCACATCCTCCACCACTTCTACTCTAGGAACTCTTGCCGGTTCAACCACAATAAGGCTTTCTATCACCGACTCCTGAAATTTAACAAATGTCATCCTTGACTCAGGTGAACAATCCTTGCATACAATAAAGGCATTAAAAGTTGCCAAATGAAATAAATGTAGGGCCAACTTTTTATACCACACATAAGACTTACGAAGAGCAGTGTAATGTTCCAACCTCTGATCTACTCTATCAACATCACCCATGTGCCTATTGTAGTCCAAAATGCACGCAGGTTTGCGCACTTCTGCAACCTGACCCCAAACAGCCACAGGGGAAGTACTCTCATCATGGATGGTCGATAGCATGTACACATCCCTCCTGTCTGAAAATTTCAGAGCTAGCAGCTCATTATTCCGCAAGGCACTGCACTGTCCCCTCTCAAGTTTTTTACAGACAAGCTCCCTTGGATAGCCTTTCCGGTTAGAACGGATTGTGCCACAAGCAACAGTGTCCACCCTAAACAACTCCTTGAACAACTGCACTCCAGTGTAGAAATTATCTACGTCCAAATGGTGACCTTTGTTGAACAGCCGTCTGGCAAGTTCCCACACAATTTTTTCGCTAACTCCAAAAGTGGCCGGACAACCAGGAGGGTCAATACTGGAATCCCTACCAGTGTAGACCCGGAAATTATACACATATCCTGTACTGCTTTCTGACAGCAGATACAATTTAATCCCATACCGTGCCCTCTTACTAGGAATGTACTGCTTAAAAACTAAACGCCCCTTGAAAAGGACCAAAGACTCGTCCACACTTATCTCTTTGCCTGGAACATAGACCTCTGAAAACCGATCCACAAAATGATCAAGGACAGGCCTAATCTTAAAAAGGCGGTCACAATCAGGGTGATCTCGTGGCAAGGCTAAAGCATTGTCTACAAAATGCAGCATACGAAGAAGAAGCAAATACCGATTACGTGTCATAGTTGCAGGAAATATAGAAGTTGCCATCAAGGGACTAGTAGACCAATAAGAAGCCAGTGACGGCTTCCTGATCAACCCCATCAAAAAAGACAAACCTAAAAACCTTTTCATCTCTTCCAGATATGTGGGAACCCAATGAGTAGCTCTAGACTGAGGCTTAAGTCTGGCAGCGTTGTCCCGCAAATATTGCTCTGCATACACATTTGTCTGCTCCACAATCTCTTCCAAAAATACATCGTCCATAAACAAGTGAAAGAAATGGACAGGCAGAAAGTTTTCTGTATTAACTCTACACCCTGGGAGACCAGTAAATGCAGGTAACTGTGGCTGCTCCATGTTTGGGGCAATCCAGGTGTCAGGTCTTCCAATGGGAAACCCTTCAGCCCCAGGCTGCTGCACTCTTGGCACATCAATGTCCTCCTCTAACACAGGCCCTTCATCTGCACTGAGAGTAGCTTCCTCATCAGAAGAATACTCTCGGACAGAAAACTCACTTCCAGAATCTCCTGCTTCCTCCTCTGCCTCAGATGCAGAGTCAGTGTCGTAATCATGGTCTGAAGACGACTCAAAGAGCATGCGAACAACCTGCTGAGCGGTCACTTTGCGGCTAGCCATGATCCTAAGAACAAATGGATTGCCAACAACAACTAGCACTAAAATAAGTAATAAACAAAGTGTAGCTTTATCACAAAGAGTTATGTACTACAAAAAACTATACCACTCAGTTGCCTGAAATAGCTACTCACCAAGCAACTACTCTGCACAGACACAGCAATCACCAATGATATCCCACTAAAAAGAAAAAAGAAAAAAGCAAATTAGACATATGACAACACAAGCATCACTGAGCTCAAATCTAAGGACAATGTCAAACACACAATACTGCATTTAGTACACCACCTACAAACATGTCATTCATGCATGTCAACAATACTCCTTTGGAGTAAATTGTTTTCACTTACCTAAAACATGCAATTATGCAAACCACAGGACAACTACTGCCAAAACCGCAAAGATCCACAGCAAAGGAAGCAAAAGCGTTGAACTAGAAGAAAAAGAAGAAATAAATTGTTATAATCACAAATACAAATACTTTGCCAGTTGACAAACACCCCACCACCAAGAACTTAGAAGTTGTCCCTGGTACCTAAGTGGATCCTGCCCCCCTCGGGGGTAGATGGGCGTAAAAAAATTGGCCAATCTGCCCCCAAGGGGGGCAGAAATGGGCAACACCTCTGTGCCCCCTTTCAGGGGGCGACCCTTCCCAAAGGGGGCACCCCCAGCACAACACAAAACAAAACAAAACAATCCCTGCCGTATTGGTGGTTTCTGCCCTCCTTGGGGGCAGATGGGCCTACAAAATTAGGGGCAGAGATGGCCAATGCGAATTTTCCCCACCTTAGGGGGGCGACCGTTGCCCAAGGGGTGCCCCCAAACACACACCACACACACACACACACAACACAATCCCTGGCGCCTAGTGTGCTTCCACCGCCCCGGGGCCAGATAGTCCAAAAAATGGCTGGTCTGCCATCGGGGGGACCGAAACAGAAAAAAAAAATAGCTCCCCAGGGGAGCGGCCCTTGCCCAAGGGGTCGCCCCCAAAATACACATAAATAACAATATCCCTGGTGTCTAGTGGTTTTCGCCCCCCCCCTGGGGGCAGATCCGCCGGAAAATCGGCGGATCTGCCCCCAGGGAGAGGGGGTGAAATACAAAAAAAAATTGCCCCGGGGGGGGCGACCCTTGCCCAAGGGGTCGCCCCCAAAATACACATAAATAACAATATCCCTGGTGTCTAGTGGTTTTCGCCCCCCCCCCCCCCGGGGGCAGATCCGCCGAAAAATCGGCGGATCTGCCCCCAGGGGGGGCGAAATACAAAAAAAAATTGCCCCCGGGGGGGGTGACCCTTGCCCAAGGGGTCGCCCCCAAAATACACAGAAATAACAATATCCCTGGTGTCTAGTGGTTTTCTCCCCCCCCCCCCCTGGGGGCAGATCCGCTGAAAAATCGGCGGATCTGCCCCCAGGGGGGGGCGAAATACAAAAAGAAATTGCCCACGGGGGGCGACCCTTGCCCAAGGGGTCGCCCCGAACATAAACAACAAAGAAAATCCCTGGTGGCTAGAGGAGATTCCTGCTCCACGATCGCGGGCCCTGCCCGCGATCGTGGAGCAAGAATCTTGTGAAAACAGGCACAGGGGGAAAGGAAAAACCGTTTCCTTTCCCCCGTGTCTGTTTTCACCACCCCCCCGCCCCCCTAAAACGGAGAGGACTCACCTTAGACGTCCTTCTCCGAAGACGCGCTGGAAGCAAATGGCTTCCAGCGCACCCGGCAACACGAGATGACGTCAGCGCGCTGTGCGCGTGCTGACGTCATCGGATTGCCGTGGGGGGGGCGGGGGTGGAAGGGGAAGGTCTTCCCCTTCCATCCCCGCCTGGGGGGGAGGGGGGGTGCGCTAGCGCTCCCCCAAGTTCCCCTGTGCCTAGGGGAACTGTAGCCTTGGACGAGATCATCTCGTCCAAGGCACAGAACCGGTTAATGTGGTATTCCAGCGTTAATGATGAGCTTTCATCTACCGACCTGCAGACAGAAGAGGCCCATAAAAACACTACCCCAGCTCTAACAGCTAAAGTGTGTGTGTGTGTGGGGGGGGCAGTGCTTAATTTGAAAATAAAAAGGTGCTGGTGCTCAAAGCCCTCCTCTTAAATGTGTGAACACAGAATACTCAGGCAGCGTAATCCTGAAGCTATCTCGGGCCTCTTCAATTCATTTAATGCCACTCGCTGCCCCTTCAGCTCACTCCTGCAGCTTTCTACTTTTTCCCTTTGTGGCGCTTTTTCATTTTTCTCTTCCGCCGTCTTTCCCATATGTGTCATTTGCTTGCAGCAAATGCTTGAGGCAGAAGAATAAGCCCTGGCCCTAAAAAATAAGTGCTGGTGCACAGCACCGGAAACAACAAGCACAAATTAAGCACTGGTGGGGGGGCAACGACATCTCTGATTCAGGGGATGTTGAGCACTTTTGTACGGGCGAGTTAAGGAAGCTGACTCAGCTGGAAAAGCTTAGAAAGAGAATGTATAAAGGTGGTCTAGCCCTTCCCGATCTGTAGATGTCTAATTTAGCCTTCCAATTTAAAAATTGCAGAATGCTCCTTTCTAGATCTGGCAAGATGTTATTAGCCTTACTACAGAAGAATGAGCAAGAGGGGTTCATATACAAATTTGGAGACCTGAGTTTGTTTTATAAAAGGTGCGACTAAAGGTTCTCAGATCTGCCTTGAAAGTATAGCATAGCATGGGGAAAATCTTAGGGGACTATTATACAATATACACCCCCATTTGGGATTCTGCCGGTACCCCATAATGTTTGAAAGGCAAGGTTAGCCCCCACTAAGGAAGGCAGGAGTGTTACGCTTCTGCTTCTGTTCTGTGGACACTGTGTATGAGACAGTCACTTATCCACAGGTGCCACTCCTCACAGGCCTGTGCATCTCTTGGAGTGGAAGGGTGAGTGTAGCACAATTAAAGGTAGGTTAGGTTCATACTGGGGCCAGATGAAAGATCAGTCATGCTTATTGGCATGGGAGACGTTATTAAGTATCCCAGTAGGGGCAATTTCTAGATTTAAATTATACCAGCTAATATCCTGGTGGGGTAGAAGCAAAAGTACAATTGGGAATGAGTGAAAGTATAAAGGAAGATCACAAGATTAAGCACCTTTTAAGGAAGGAGGTGTTGTTGTGGTACTGGGAGCTGATAAAGGCAGATGATAACAAGGTGAAGACCCTGGCAAAATCTTGGGAATAATTGCAATACGGTTCCCACTGAAAAGGCAGGACTGCGTATTAGGGTGACAGAACTTCAGGACAAAAGGACTGAGTATGTCTAGATCATCAGAGACTGTTGCCCAATTCCTAACTAGCTCACAGTTCTTCACCTAAAGCCCCAACCTTCCCAGGGCAACAGATGATTTTGGCAACCTTGCAAATGACCTTCTGACTCCCAAGAAGTCGTGGAAACAGATCTTACTCCTTTTGTTGTTTTATTCATGCATGCCCAGGGCAAACAGAAGAATTAATCAAATTAAAGGTTTCAAACATTTATTGTAACAGTCTATTCTTGAATAGCAAAAATGAGCTGCGATTATAAGGCAGATTAAACAAAGTATTAGAGCCAGCATTACTAACATGGTGAAAATAATAAACAGTCCAACCTTGGTGGTCTTAAATTGATATCTTCCTATCTATTACTACCTAAACTCTGAGAGCATAGCTGGTGTACCCTCTGCCTCTGCCCAATCTAGTATGATAGCTGGAGACCCCCCTACCTGGAGAGCTGAGCAAGGGAGCCGGTCTAGACTAGAGTTGGCAATTCTTCTCTGCAAGATGGAAGATCAGCATCAGCAAAGCTGCATGTCTAATACAGGATTCGTTCTAGGAACATAGTGGCCAGAGTGTTCCTCTGACCCCTCTGTGTCAGTACACCATTTATATAATCAAACTACACTATGTTAGAGGCACAACTCTGATACAATGATATGCCTAGATGTTAGAGGCTGTCTTCGAATGGGCAACGCAAGTACTAGGATATCTTGTTCTGTGTTCCTAGTCTTGAACTGAGGGTACAGATTATATGTCGAGGAAGGCTAACTAAAAACAAGCAGCATATATAATGTATTCTCAGAATTATATAGTGCAAGCATAAAGTATGTTAAATGACATTGCTTAAGCGATGGCATCTTAAAACGTACAAAATATACAATGTAAGTCTTAAGCTAAGACAGAGAACCAGAGTGGGCTCAAGAAGGCCTAACAACAGAATACTTACTGATGTCAGAGCAACCAGATTTATGGCAAGTATCATAGAAGCTTCTTTATTGCACTGTGAAAGCTGCTATAGAGGAATCATTTCTATACTCTTCACAGAATGTATATGATGCAGAAAAAAAAAGAGTACATTTGCAAGAGAGGTGGTCCCGAGATGTGGGAGGTGCGGTGAGGAGAATGCCAATTACATCCACATGTTTATGCTATGGCCAGCATTAAACAGTTTTTTGGAAGATGTAAATTTCATTTGCTCAGAGATCTTGGGGCAAACAATTAAGGTAAGCATGAATCTTATATTCTGTGGTGTGGATCTTGAAATTGCAAAGCCCACTGCAAAACTGAAAATAAAATTATTTTTCTTCTGATACTCTTAGCAAGGAAGGAAATAGGTAGGAAATGGCTGGAACCTAATCTCCCGGTTGGCCAAGACTGGTGAGTGGCAGTTGAAAAGACAAGTAGACTTAATCTGGGTCCTTGCCCCACCGCAAATTCTTTGGAGATGTGTCACATGTCTTGAGGTGGTGACCTAGTCCCCATAAGCAGTAACATCTGGTAGTGAGTCCTATGATTAAATCATGTTAGGTGAGACTGTTGGAACTCCAAAGAGAGTCAGAACATACCATCCCAGTGAATCTGTGAAAATGGCAATGGGTAGTTGAGGGACCCTTGAAGCCCTCCCTTCTATCAGACAATGGCCGACAGACACCCTGGGGACGGAGTGCAGCCATCAGCCAATGGTCAATGCACACACTAAAAGCTAATAATATTAAATGTATTTATTTAATTTCAGCATTGCAACCCCTCTGATGTGACTCTGTTGTGTAGTAGATAGTACTAAATAACTCTAACTGCATTAATATTGTGCATTGCTTACTTGCAATATGTGTTTCAAGTAAACATACTTTATTCGCCTCAACCTGACTTAATCATTCTTTAGTGTACCACAAGAAGAGAGCAAGAGGATTCTCTTTATCGTAAGTCCTGCTTAAAAAAACATACACCACATATCAACCCACTCTAATAAAGCTACTGGGGGCATAGGAGAACATCATTATAGGTAATGAAAAAGAAAAGCCTCACCTACGCTTTTGTGGCATGCTTCATGGTAGCATGCCATTAATAGTAATGTACCTGGATAGATAGACATATGGCTTGTTATGGGAATAATAACATAATTATTCTATTATTAGAAAAAACATTACTTCAACATAAACATTACCTCTGATTAGAATGACTTGGGACATCTGTGTATAAGTATGCTAAAAAGTATGAAAAAAACTCCACTGCTACTAAGGGTGGTTTAATCCTGAGTACCCAATGTCCTGTAAATAGATCCATATGTGGAAATGGATAACTAGTAGCAGGTGCACTGTATGGTGGACTTTCCTCCTGTATGTTGTGCTTGTTGTATCTTTTCCCAACAAGTAGAATTACTAACTTTTGTTAGAAGTACTATGAACACCTTACATTACTTCCTTTTTGAGCTGGTGGTAGCTCCTCAAATTAAAGGCAACCTAAACTGACCATTGAGTTTTTTCTCTCCACAGGTATACATGACAGAGGTAGCCTATGACATTATCTATCAACATTTGACCATTGGCCCAGTTGAAATATCTATATCGCAAGGAGCATATATTGATTTTCAGTTCATACATGCTGTTAGAAATTGGGTTTTTGGTTGGCAGTCAGGTTACCCCCTGTCCATTCAAGAACCCTCCCTCTAGTCAGGGTAAGTCACACACAATCCAAATTATCCTGTGCCCACCCTCTGGTAGCTTGGCACTGAGCAGTCAGTATTTGTGCAAGAAATCATACAATAACACAATATAGTACCACAAAAATACACCACACAGTGTTTGGAAAAAATATATAATATTTATCTGGATATTTGCAGGTCAAAACGATAAAAGATGCAATATGAAATTGTAGAGATATCACTGAAAAGTGATATAAAGTGTCTTAAGTCTTTCTAAAGCAAACAAAGTCTCTTTCAAGCACAAAGTACCTGGTTTGGAGTGTAAAATCTCCGCAGAGGGCCGCAGAGGAAGAGATGCATGGAAAAATGGTGTGTGCGTCGGTTTCGCCACTTCACACATGGACTTTACGTAGATATTTTCCACGCGGGGAGACGTGCGTCGTTCTCTGGGAAGAAAAATGGTGTGTGCGTCGGTTTCGCCCCTTCACACATGGACTTGCGCCATTATTTTTCACTCGGGAAAGACGTGCGCCATTTTCCTGCATGCAGACCATCTCTTTCTGTGGGTCGTGGGATTACCAGATGTTCCGGGGTCTGTGCGTGGAATCCTAGGCTTGTTATCCGGCTGCACGTCGTTCCGGTGGGCTGTGCGTGGAATTTTCTTCCTCACGGCAGGCGTCGTGTTGATTTCCTCTCTGGAAGTCGAGCGGTGTTGTCCAGGCGGGCCGTGCGTTGAAGTTCCGGTCGCACCGCAGGCGTCGCATTGAGCAGCGTCTTTCCGGAGCAGCGTGCAGTGAATTATTCACCGCGGAGCAAGCTGTGCGTCAAATTGTTCGGCACACAAGGAGTCCAGTTGAAAAAGAGAAATCTTTTTGGTCCTGAGACTTCAGGGAACAGGAGGCAAGCTCTATCCAAGCCCTTGGAGCGCACTTTAGCAGCAAGACAAGAGTTCAGCAAGGCAGCAGGCTAACAGCAAGGCAGCAGTCCTTTGTAGAAAGCAGTCAGGTCAGTCCTTTGAGCAGCCAGGCAGTTCTTCTTGGCAGGATGCAGGTTCTGGTTCAGGTTTCTTCTCCAGCAAGTGTCTGATGTGATAGGACAGAGGCCCTGTTTTATACCCAAATGTGCCTTTGAAGTGGGGGAGACTTCAAAGAGTGGTTTAAAAGTGCACCAGGCCCCCTTTCAGCTCAATCCTGTCTGCCAGGGTCCCAGTAGGGGGTGTGGCAGTCCTTTATATCAGAGCAGGCCCTCCACCCTCCCAGCCCAGGAAGACCCATTCAAAATGCAGATGTATGCAAGTGAGGCTGAGTACCCTGTGTTTGGGGTGTGTCTGAGTGAATGCACAACCCCTCTGTCAACTAAACTCAGCCAGACGTGGATTGTAAGGCACAGAAAGATTTAAGTGCAAAGAAACGCTCACTTTCTAAAAGTGGCATTTCTAGAATAGTAATATTAAATCCAACTTCACCAGTCAGCAGGATTTTGTATCACCATTCTGGCCATACTAAATATGACCTTCCTGCTCCTTTCTGATCAGCAGCTACCACTTCAATAACGAATGAGGGCAGCCCCAACGTTAGCCTATGAAGTGAGCAGGCCTCACAGTAGTGTAAAAACAAATTTAAGAGTTTTACACTACCAGGACATGTAAACTACACTGGTACATGTTGTGGTAGTTTTATAGGTATGCTGTAGGAATGCTGTGCATGGGACTAATGTCATACCTGATGTCAGATGGAGTGTTGAGGAGAGAGGATTCTAGGAGAGTGAAGAGACCGGTTGATGGGAGGCTGCTTTGCTGTATCGTAGATAAGGCACTTCAAATAAAGAACCTACATCTCATCTATTTGGACTTCATCTTTATTACATTTGGCGAGGAAGGTGACCTTTCCAGAGTACCTTAACACCAGGATTAATGAAAACTTTCTTATCTACACATCATACGTCATCTACGTTGTATGGCTTCCTCGTTTTCTTCTTACAAATTGTATCCTGTTAACTGTCACATAGGTGAGCTTTACAATTTTTCTTCGTGTTCCCTGGCATCTGTGTGTTTGCAACACAAGAAAACAGTTTTTTTTACGTACATAATTTGGTTTCATAAGCTTAAACTGTGCCGTTTAATTTTGCAAAAAAAGAAGAAAGGAAAACATTCCACGCGCGTGCAGCACAGCGCGAGCATTGTTCAAGTAACACGCGCTAATAAAGGAATCTCCTGCATAGGCGGCGTGTAAGAAATAAATTTGATCGTCAACGCTGTACTTTGATTCCTGAAAAGAGCGTGGCAGGGGGCGTGCAGAATAAACAAAGAATATGAATTGCGCACCGGCAACATTAATCTAACGCTGCATTTTGAAGATTGCACAGTATGCTACGAGCAGAGTGAACACTTTGCACATTACCGATGTGTAGATTACAGATTTGGCAGATTCTGAAAACAAATTACAAGCATATTATTCTTACCTTTTTATCACCGGTCACATTTACATTTTCCTCTTCTAAGAATGATCTAAACCATGAAACAAGGGCAATTTCCTATAGAAAATTAACCAGAAGTTTTCCAACTACATAATGATGAGTAGAAATACAAAATAAAATCTTGAAAGGATTACTTGAAAAATAAAAATAAAAATAACAATAAATTGTAAGATTCATTGTATTTACGTTTTTACGTATTTACATACCAAATATGCAGAATATCTCACCTCCACCTTTTTTTCTAACGGTGCCAGGGGAACAGCCTTTCAAGTGGTGCAAATGGAAGAAAACTTTCCTTCATTATTCCAGAGTGTGTGGCACATATTTATCAAACGAAAGAAAGACGGCACTCCTGATGCATTGTTTAGGATGTGAGGGTCAGGAAATTGTTGAGACGCTACCAGATACTGGAGATGAAGGAACCGATTTAAATGAATTTGAGTTGTGTTTAAAAAAATTAGACCTACACTTTCTACCAAAAGTTAGCACAATCTTAGAAAGATATCACTTCGGGATGAGAGAACAAAAGCCAGGAGAAACAATTGAGGAATATATAAAGGCGTTAAGAAAGTTATCATCTACGTGCAAATTTGGAGCAACAGTTGATGAACGTATCAGAGACCAGTTCATGTTAAGATGTTTGAGCGACAAACTGAGACAGGAATTGTGGAGCAAGGATGACCCACCCCTTCATGAAGTAATCGTTCTAGCTAAAAGAGTGGAGCACACGTTAGCGTGTGTTGAAGAATTGGAAAAAGGCAGAAGCTTTGCAATTAATAAAATCACTGCGAGAAAAGAGAATCCCATGAAAGAAGGAGATGGTGAGAAAGAAGAGGAGAAAGTCATTGTGCAAGAGCAGTGGTCTAAAGTCAGGGACATGAAGTGCTATCGTTGTGGCAACAATGGACATTATGCATCATATAAGAAATGCCCAGCAATTAATATGACTTGTAGGCTATGCAACAAAAAGGACATTTTGCCAAATGTTGCAGGTCGTCAAAAAACCAAATGGCAGTAAAGGTTGTGGAAGATTGCATCCTATCTGTTTCTACTACTAATACTCAGAAGAAAAACTATCCTAAAGATGTGGTTACAATTTTAGGAATAAGCAGCGAAGTACTGTTTGATTCAGGGGCTTGGTTGACACTTTTATCATGTGAAGTCTTTGATTAACTATTCAGTCACAAAGTTAACCTAAAGGAACCCGATGTTATTCCGGGTGCCTATGGTGGACAAAGTATTGATTTGAGAGGGTATTTTGAATCAGAGATTACTTCAAAACAAACACAATTCATAGGAAAATCTATGTTCCAGTCAAAGGAGATAGTGTTCTGAGTTGGCCTCATCAAAGAGATCTAAATATCATCTTGGATCCTAATTCTTCCACTCCGGTCATGATCAAAGATGATTTCATTGATAATCTCCGGAAAGTCTGCACAGTTTCTTTAGACAATTTGGATCCTCCTAAATTTATAAAAGAATACAGTGATGTGTTCAGTGACAAACTGGGTTGTTTAAAGCACTACGTTCATCGCATAAGAGTAAAGGAAGGATCAATTCCTGTTGTAGCAAAAGTGAGACAGATTCCCATCTCTATGAAACAAGATGTGGAGAATGAAATAAAAAGGCTGTGTGAAGAGGAAATAATTGAGCCAGTGGAAGCTTCCGAATGGGTTTCTCCAATAGTAGTAGCTCGCAAACAGAGAGGAGAGATCAGATTATGTGTGGATTTGAGGAATCTGAACAAATGTGTAGTAAGTGACCAGTTTCCTTTGCCGAATATAACTGAAATGGTCACGTTACTGTAAGGGTCAAAGTTTTTCAGCAAGCTGGATTTGACGTCGGCCTATCATCAGGTCAAGTTGCATGAAGACTCGAAAAATAATATGACCTTCATCACACCTTTCGGAACCTACAGATTTAAAAGGATGCCGTTTGGTTTGGTTTCTGCTGCGGCAGTGTTTCAAAGAGTCATGCATAATTTGTTTGGGTCAGAACCTGGAGTTAAGTTTTTCCAGGATGACATTTTAATTCATGGGCAGACTGAAGCAGAACATGAGTTGAGAGTCAGGAAGGTTCTTACAATATTGAGGAAGCATGGTCTGACCCTAAAACTTAAGAAATGCTCCTTCTGTAGAACTGAAATTGACTATTTAGGCCACAAAATAACCTCAGATGGAGTGTATCCAAAGGAAGATCTAGTGAAAAATATTTTGAAGCTGCGTGATCCGGAAAAAAAAGAACTTTTGTCTTTTCTTGGTATGGTAGAATTCCATGCCAAATTTTTGCCAAATTTAGAATCTAAAACAATGCACATGCGTAAATTGCTACAGAAGGGTTGCGAGTTTGTGTGGAATGATGCTTGTAAGGAAGAATTTGAAAGCCTAAAGAGAGAGTTATCGAGTGTTGAGAGCTTGAAATCATTTGATCCAGGAAGAAAGTGTGTTGTAATGACAGATGCCAGTATGAAGGGTCTTGGTGCTGTTCTTCTGCAAGAAACAGAAAAGGGCGTGCTCGAACCTATAGTATATTGTTCAAGAACTTTGCGAGGAGCTGAAAGCAACTACTCCACAATTGAGAAGGAGTCTTTGAGTGTTCATTGGGCAATTAACAAACTGAGGAATTTTGTATGGGGAAAGAGTTTTCAAGTTTTCACCGATCATAAACCTTTAGTGAAAGTGTTCACGAACAAAGGTCTTGACACCATATCCAGCAGAATTAGTAGGTGGGTTGTTAGTTTGCAAGATTTTGATTTCAGGGTATGTTATGTTCCAAGGTCTACTAACAGGATGGCTGATTGTTTGTCTAGACTTTGTACAGAAACAGAAGAGAATGAGGGTAGAGTCCTGGAGGATGATGTAAGTGTATGTAGTATAACGGAAGGATTGTAGGACGAGAAGAGTGTGTAAAGGCGATGGAAGAAGACTCTCAGTTACAGAGTGTATGCAGTAGTCTCTGTGATGGTTGGAGCATGAATTCAAAGCGTAAGGGGGAGTTAGAAAGCTATTGGAAGATAAAAGAGGAACTTTCGGTGGAGGGAGGTGTACTTTTGCGTGGCTCAAGATTGGTAGTTCCAGCAATCTTGAGGGAGAGAATAATGGAATTGGGACATGAAGGACACCAAGGGATGAGCAAAACGAAAGCGAGAATTCGCCTCAATTATTGGTGGCCAGGTATGGACATCATGATTGAAAGGAAAATCAGAAACTGTATAGATTGTTGCAACAGTGACAAGTTATACAAAGTAAGAGTACCACCTATGGGTCTTAGGGAAGTGTCGCACAAACCGTGGGATGTTGTAGCTGTAGATGTGGTTGGACCCATTCATGCGAGAGGTGGGTGCAGTTATATTTTAGTGTTAATCAATCAATTTTCTAGGTGGGCGGAGATGTGTATTAGTTGCAGTATGGAGACTCAGAAAATTTTGGACTTTTTGGGTGAGATCTTTGGTCGTAAAGGGTATCCTAATGCCATTGTCACTGATAATGGTCCTCAATTTGTGTCAAGAGAGATGGAAAAATATCTTAAGTAAAGGGGAATAGAGCACAAGAAGTGTTCTTTATATCATCCTCAAGGGAATGGTACTGTGGAGAGGTTCAATAAATGTGTGAAGGAGTGCATACAATTGGAGATTGCGGCAAATAGAAATTGAAAGGAAGGTCTTAAGAATTTTTTACATGCGTACAGGTTTACTCCTCACATTACCACAGGTAAAGTTCCTTTTGAACACTTTGTTAGCACCTGCTTGGGTAAGTTGGGGGAAAAATGATGGAGTATTCTGGAGAGACGTGAGAGAGAAGAATGAACAGGAAAAGAAATGTGTTCAAAGAAGAAAAGAATACTTTGATAATAAGAAAACACATGTGTAATTGATGTGAAAGTTGGGGATAAAGTTTTGGTTAAACAACCTATGCTGTATAAAAGTGGAAGCAAATATTTGGGTCCTTTTGAAGTTGTTAAGTTGTTCAGGAATGCTGTGAAAGTCAAAAATGGAAGAGTATGTAATCTCAATCGTGTGGTGGTTTCAAAGAAATATTCATGAGTTTATATATCAGCTTGCAGTGAAATTACTATATTTACTATTCTATCTAGTTGTTATGTCTGGGTCTAAGTATTATTTTCTTTTATGTTTTCTTTTTTTTTTTGCTTTGGGGGAAGGTGTGTGGTAGTTTTACATTGAAAGGTATGCTGTAGGGATGCTGTGCATGGCACTGATGTCATACCTGATGTCAGATGGAGTGTTGAGGAGAGAGGATTCTAGGAGAGTGAAGAGACCGGTTGATGGGAGGCTGCTTTACTGTATCGTGGATAAGGTACTTCAAATAAAGAACCTACTTCTCATCTATTTGGACTTCATCTTTATTACGCATGTCCTGCCTTCTACCCACACAGCACCTGCTCTAGGGGTTACCTAGGGCACACATTAGAGGTGACTTATGTGTAGAAAAAGGGGAGTTTTAGGCTTGGCAAGTACTTTTAAATGCCAAGTCGAAGTGGCAGTGAAGCTGCACACATTGCAATGGCAGGCCTGGGACAAGGTAAAAGGGGCTACTTGAGTGGGTGGCACAACCAGTGCTGCAGGCCCACTAGTAGCATTTAATCTACAGGCCCTAGGCACATACAGTGCACATTACTAGGGACTTATAAGTAGATTAAATAGTCCAATTGGGTATGATCCAAAGTTACCATGTTTAAAGGGAGAGGGCATATGCACTTTAGCACTGTTAGCAGTGGTAAAGTGCGCAGAGTCTAAAAGCCAGCAAAAACAGAGTCCAAAAAGTGGAGGGAGGCAGGCAAAAAGTTAGGGGTGACCACCCTAAGGCATGTCAGGTCTAACATGTGTGTCCCCCAGCTGAAAGTGGGGAGAGCTACCCGACCTCCTGGGAGCTCTCATCGCTAAGGCAGAAGTATCTGGAGAGACCATCAGCATTGGCGTGGCCAACCCCTGGGCGATGCTCCACCGTAAAGTCCATCCCCTGTAGGGAAATGGACCACCTCAAGAGTTTTGGATTCTCACCCCTCATCTGCATGAGCCATCTGAGGGGCCTGTGGTCTGTCTGAACCCGGAAGTGAGTCCCAAACAGATAGGGTCTTAGCTTCTTCAGTGCCCAGACCACAGCAAATGCTTCTCTCTCAATAGCACTCCACCTCTGTTCCTGTGGTAATAGTCTTCTGCTAATAAAGACTACTGGTTGGTCTGAGCCCTCCTCATTTAGCTGTGCTAGAACAGCCCCTATGCCATGCTCTGAAGCGTCTGTCTGCACAATAAATTCCTGGGAGTAGTCAGGGCCCTTGAGCACGGGGCCGTGCATATGGCTTCTTTCAGAGAATCAAAGGCTTTCTGACAAACCTCTGTCCAATTCACCAACCTAGGTTGTTTCTTGGACGTGAGTTCTGTCAAGGGTGACACAATGGTACCATAGCCCTTGACAAATCTGTGGTAGTAACCAGTGAGGCCTAAAAAGGCTCTCACCTCAGTCTGGGTTCTAGGTGGTTGCCAGGACTTGATAGTTTCAATCTTGGCCTGGAGTGGCTTCACCTTGCCACCACCTACTAGGTGTCCCAAGTACACCACGGAACCCTGCCCAATCTGGCACTTACTAGCCTTGATAGTCAGGCCTGCCTGTTGCAGAGCCTGAGGCACCTTCTTGAGGTGGAGCAGGTGTTCCTCCCAGCTGGAACTGTAGACAGCGATGTCATCCAGGTAAGCTGCACAGTAGGCATCTTTACCAGCTAGGACCCCGTTAACTAACCGTTGGAAGGTAGCTGGGGCATTTTTCAACCGAAATGGCATCACACGGAATTGGTAATGGCCATCAGGGGTGGAAAATGCTGATCTTTCTTTAGCCCCCTCAGTCAGGCCGATCTGCCAGTACCCTGAAGTAAGATCAAACGTACTCAGGAACTTGGCAGCGCCTAGTCTGTCAATGAGCTCATCAGCTCGGGCGATGGGGTGAGCATCAGTCCGGGTAACTGAGTTGAGACCCCGGTAGTCCACACAGAACCTGAGTTCTGGCTTCGCGCCTGGGGCAGTAGCCTTAGGAACCAATACCACAGGGCTGGCCCAGGGACTATTGGATTTCTCAATAACCCCTAAAGTCAACATCTTGGAGACCTCCTCCTTGATGCTGGCCTTCACCTTATCCGACAACCTGTAAATTGTGTTCTTCACAGGGGGACTGTCACCTGTGTCAATGTCATGAACACAGAGGTGGGTCAGTCCAGGAGTAAGGGAGAACAGGGGGGGAGAACTGCTCTAACAGCTCATAGCAGTGTCCTATCTGGGTTAGAGTCAGGGAGTCAGAGAGAATGACGCCCTCCACTGACCCATCCCCTTCTTTGACAGAGATGAGGAGGGGGAGAGGTTCACTCTCCCTTTCCATGCCCTTATCTGTGATCAGGAGTATACTGACCTCAGACCTCTCAAAGTGAGGTTTGAGCCGGTTGTGATGGAGGACCCTTAGGGGGTGCCTAGGGGTCTTGAGGTCCACTAGGTAAGTGGCCTCCCCTTTACTCTCCTTGATCTCAAAGGGGCCAGTCCAGCGGTCCTGGAGAGCCCTGGGCTCTACTGGCTTCATCACCCAAACTTTGTCTCCAGGTGAGAACTCAACCAAAGTGGTCTTCCAGTCATACCACTCCTTCATCACCTCTTGACTGGCCTCGAGGTTGCTCTTGGCCTGCTTCCAGAAGTGTTGGGTTTGGTTGCGGCGGGCCAGCATGTAGCTGACCACATCCTTGGGAGGTGGCTTGGGAGCTTTCTCCCAGCCCTCTTTAACAATGCTTAGGGGTCCCCTGACAGGTTGACCATAGAGAAGCTCAAAGGGGCTGAACCCCACCCCTTTCTGGGGCACCTCTCTGTAAGCAAACAACAGGCATGGTAAGAGGACGTCCCACTTACGCCTCATGACATCAGTCAGGCCACTAATCATGCCCTTCAGGGTCTTGTTGAATCTCTCAACAAGCCCATTGAATTGAGGATGAGAAGGGGTGGTAAACCGGTAGGTCACCCCACACTCATCCCACTTGGACTTCATGTATGCAGACATGAAGTTTGTGCCCCTGTCAGACACAACCTCCTTAGGGAATCCCACACTGGTAAATATCCCCAACAGGGCTCTGATCACCAACGGTGCAGTCACTGTTCTCAGAGGAATTGCATCTGGATAGCGGGTGGCATGATCCACGAAAACCAGGATAAACCTGTTGCCCAAGGCAGTTTTGGGGTCCAAGGGACCAACAATGTCAATGCCCACCCTTTCAAAGGGGGTGCCAATGACTGGGAGTGGGAGCAGGGGAGCCTTAAGCTGTTTCCCTGTTTTCCCACTAGCCTGGCAGGTGGGACAAGATCTGCAGAAGTTATCTGAGGCTGTCCTCATTCTGGGCCAATGGAAGTGGGTGACAAGCTTGTTAAAGGTCTTGTCTTGGCCCAGGTGTCCTGCCAGGGTGATGTCGTGAGCCAGACCCAGTAGGAAGGTCAGGTAACACTGGGGGACCACCAGCACACGGGCTGCCCCAGAACCTGGAACCTTAGGCTCACTGTAAAGAAGATCATTCTCCCAGTAAAGATGGTGAGTGCCAGAGGCGTCACCTGCTGCTTGGGCTGTGGCCTGTTGCCTCAGACCCTCAAGGGCGGGGCATTCCTTCTGTGGCTTGCAGAATTCTGCCCTGGTTGGCCCCCCTCTACTTGCCAGTCATCCAATTCAGGTAGGTTACCCAGGTCAGCTATCTCCTCCCCAGTTGGCTCAGGGGCCTCCTCCTCCTCCTCAGGGCCCCGTCGACCACCGTGGGAACATTTGAGGCGGGTTTGAGGCCTCTTGCCCTTCCTTTTTGCTGCTGTCCGGGCCATTTTTCCAGGCTCCAGACACCCTTGACTCCCTTCCCGGGCAGCCATGGACCGTGTGGTCATGCAGACCCACTCAGGCAAACCTAACATCTCCAGGTGGGATATGAGCTCTACCTCTTTCCAAGCAGTATGCTCAAGATCATTGCCTAACAGACAATCTACAGGCATGGCAGGACTCACAGCTACTTTCAGAGTACCAGAGACCCCCCCCACTCAAAGGGAACCAGAGCCACCTGTAGGTGACTCTCACGATTGTCAGCGACTATGACCTGGTGGAATGTATTAGGGACTATCTGCTCTGTTGACACCAGCGGACTCTTGACAGTAGTCATACTGGCTCCTGTGTCACGCAGAGCCTTCACCTTTTGCCCATCAATGGTGACCCACTGCCTGTACTTGGAAGTATTTTGGGGCATGTGGGCTTTGGGCACCATTTCTCTTTCTCCTAGGGACACTAGGGAAACATCTGCCTGCTCCCCAAAGCTATCTGGGTCCATCTCCCCGCGAGCGCTACACTAGTCAACCCAGATGTCTGTCCGGTAGTGGACGGTGCTCCCTTGGAACACTGGGAGTCGCCCTTATAGTGACCATACTGGTAGCACTCTAAGCATTTGGGGTTGGATTTCCCTGATGTATCATGAGTCCCTGGCTTTTTCCCAAATCTGGAAGAGGAATGGTTGCCACCCCCTCCCTGGGAACTCTTTTGGGGGCCTTTTGAGAGTTCCTTCTCTGTAAGTTTATCTCCCCCCTCTTTCTTTTGTTGGGAACCCTGACCACCTTTGTGGGTGTGCCCCCCAGATACCTTTTTGGACACTCTGGTGCTATCCCAGAGGCCCGCCTCCTCAGCAAGCTTCCTGGGATCAGTCAGCTTACTATCTACCAAGTGCTGGCGCAACTCCGTAAAAGTAGTACTGAGCATATGCTCTCTCAGAATCAAGTCATATAACCCTTTGTAATCATCTACTTTGTTGCCCCGCACCCATCCATTCAGTGCCTTACTGGAAAAGTCAAAGAAATCTACCCATGTTTGTGTGGCTTGTTTGGTGCTGTCCCTGAACCTCTGACGGTATCCCTCAAGGGTCAGCCCAAACTTGGCAAGTAAAATGGCTTTCTGAAGTGGGTATGTGTTTTGATCTGGTTTATCCAATGTTAGAAGTGTGTCCTTCCCCAATGGTGGCACATAACCCCACATAGCTGTACCCCATTGCCCTTCAGGAACCTCATGAGCCCTTAGTGCAACTTCATAAGCAGCTAACCATTTATCTATGTCATCTCCCACCACAAAACTGGGCACTACATTTTTGGGAATACAAACCTTCTTTTCTCCAGTAGGTCCTGTTTGTATGCTGCCACCATTACTGCTTGATTCAGGCTGCCTTGCCCTGATCTCCAGCTCCTTGAGACTCAGTTCATAAGCCAACAATAGTTTCTTTTCAGACAAAGCTCTCTCAGCTGCAGCTTCAGATCTTTCAGCTTCCTTGGCTTCTCTCTCTGCCCTCCTTTCCTCCTGTTGAGCCTCAATTTTCAGTTTTGCCATTTGCAATTGGAACTCCCTTTCTTCTCTCCTTTCCTCTGCGGTCAGGCTTTGCTCAGAGACACTGCTCCCTGGTCTGGAAGGGGGCACAATTGCAGTGGTAACATCACCCACTGATGGCAACAAATCCTCTGAGGGGCCATTTTCTGGCTCCTCTTCCTCATCATCCTCCTCTAAATGGGCTTCTGCCCAGGCCCTCAGTGCCACTTGAAAGTCTTCCTTTCTGGAGGCCCCTTGGGTGGGTACTCTCATCACCTTGCAGAACCCTTTTAGCTGTTTGACAGTATATGTCTCCAACAGGGCTAGGTCCAAATCTCCTGCTTGAGACCCAGCCAGAGACATGTTGAGTGAGGATTTAGTTTTTGAAAATTGTCAGGAAAAACTAATTTGCAGAAAGAGATAAAAATCAAGTTGACCTTCAACTGTGGGTAGGTAGTGAAATACTTAGCTACAGTATGTCACTGCACAAATACAAGTCCTATCCACACCGCTGATCACCAATGTTAGAAATTGGGTTTTTGGTTGGCAGTCAGGTTACCCCCTGTCCAAGCAAGAATCCTCACTCTAGTCAGGGTAAGTCACACACAATCCAAATTATCCTGTGCCCACCCTCTGGTAGCTTGGCACTGAGCAGTCAGGCTTAACTTAGAAGGCAAAGTGTAAAGTATTTTTGCAATAAATCATACAATAACACAATATAGTACCACAAAAATACACCACACAGTGTTTAGAAAAAATATATAATATTTATCTGGATATTTGCAGGTCAAAACGATAAAAGATGCAATATGAAATTGTAGTGATATCACTGAAAAGTGATATGAAGTGTCTTAAGTCTTTAAAAAGCAAAGAAAGTCTCTTTCAAGCACAAAGTACCTGGTTTGGAGTGGAAAATCTCTGCAGAGGGCCGCAGAGGAAGAGATGCGTGGAAAAATGGTGTGTGCGTCGGTTTCACCCCTTCACACACGGACTTGCGTTGTTATTTTCCACGCGGGGAGATGTGCATCGTTCTCTGGGAAGAAAAATGGTGTGTGCGTCGGTTTGGCCCCTTCACACTCGGACTTGCGTCCTTATTTTTCACTCGGGGAAGACGTGCGTCGTTTTCCGGCACGTGGACCGTTTCTTTCTGTGGGTCGTGGGATTACCAAATGTCCCGGGGTCTGTGCGTGGAATCCTAGGCTTGTTATCCGGCTGCATGTCGTTCCGGTGGGCTGTGCGTGGAATTTTCTTCCTCACGGCAGGCATCGCGTCGATTTCCTCTCTGGAAGTCGGGCGGCGTTGTCCAGGCGGGGCCGTGCGTTGAAGTTCCGGTCGCACCGCAGGCGTCGTGTCAAGTGGCGTCTTTCCGGATCGCCGTGCGGTGAATTTTTCACCGCGGAGCAAGCTGTGCATCAAATTTTTCGGCGCACAAGGAGTCCAGTTGAAAAAGAGAAGTCTTTTTGGTCCTGAGACTTCAGGGAACTGAGGCAAGCTCTATCCAAGCCCTTGGAGAACACTTTTGCAGCAAGACAAGAGTTCAGCAAGGCAGCAGGCCAACAGCAAGGTAGAAGTCCTTTGTAGAAAGCAGTCAGGTGAGTCCTTTGAGCAGCCAGGCAGTTCTTCTTGGCAGGATGCAGGTTCTGGTTCAGGTTTCTTCTCCAGCAAGTGTCTGATGTGGTAGGGCAGAGGCCCTGTTTTATACCCAAATGTGCGTTTGAAGTGTGGAAGACTTCAAAGAGTAGTTTAAAAGTGCACCAGGCCCCCTTTCAGCTCAATCCTGTCTGCCAGGGTCCCAGTAGGGGGTGTGGCAGTCCTTTGTGTCAAAGCAGGCCCTCCACCCTCCCAGCCCAGGAAGACCCATTCAAAATGCAGATGTATGCAAGTGAGGCTGAGTACCCTGTGTTTGGGGTGTGTTTGAGTGAATGCACAAGGAGCTGTCAACTAAACCCAGCCAGACGTGGATTGTAAGGCACAGAAAGATTTAAGTGCAAAGAAATGCTCACTTTCTAAAAGTGGCATTTCTAGAATAGAAATATTAAATCCAACTTCACCAGTCAGCAGGATTTTGTGTTATCATTCTGGCCATACTAAATATGACCTTCCTGCTCCTTTCTGATCAGCAGCTACCACTTCAGTAATGAATGAAGGCAGCCCCAATGTTAGTCTATGAAGGGAGCATGCCTCACAGTAGTGTAAAAACTAATTTAGGAGTTTTACACTACCAGGACATGTACACTACACAGGTACATGTCCTGCCTTTTACCCACACAGCACCCTGCTCTAGGGGTTACCTAGGGCACACATTAGAGGTGACGTATTTGTAGAAAAAGGGTAGTTTTAGGCTTGGAAAGTACTTTTAAATGCCAAGTCGAAGTGGCAGTGAAACTGCACACACAGGCCTTGCAATGGCAGGCCTGGGACAAGGTAAAAGGGGCTACTTGAGTGGGTGGCACAACCAGGTCTGCAGGCCCACTAGTAGCATTTCATCTAATTTAATCTACAGGCCCTAGGCACATGCACTGCACATTACTAGGGACTTATAAGTAGATTAAATAGTCCAATTCGGTTACCATGTTTAAAGGGAGAGAGCATATGCACCTTAGCACTGGTTAGCAGTGGTAAAGTGCGCAGAGTCTAAAAGCCAGCAAAAACAGAGTCCAAAAAGTGGAGGGAGGCAGGCAAAAAGTTAGGGGTGACCACCCTAAGGCATGTCAGGTCTAACACATGCTAATTGATATTTTCCTGAGGGGTTTGACTACAAAAGGTGTCCCCCACTAGTGAGGCCAAGTTGTTTGCTACATCCTATCCTAGGGTAAATGGGAACACAGTGCAACTATTATTACAATGTTTTCCTCACTTTTGCCGTGCGTGTGCAGTGTACTGAAGTTTGCTTCACTAAACTTATTTTATCTGTAAGGGTTCAATGATTACAGCAATTTTATGCATGTCTCAGTGAATACAATGATGAACTTGGTTCATTATGTTACATGTACTACCTTTTCGTCCTTGTAGGTGGTAAGCCATACTGTTAGGTCCAAGGTAAGACTTATTGTTACCTGTTTGCACATACACGTAGTATATACAGTAGATATCCCATTTTCCCTGATGAAGGCCTGAGACCCATTATGGGCTATTATTAAGGCGGAAACATGTTGGCATTTGATAGAAGGATTAGAACATAATTTCTCAATTTTCATCCATTTTCTAATTTTGAATTCAACTCTGTGTACCTCTGAATAAAGGCAATTCCTTTGGATTTTACACAGCATAAGTTTAATTGCATTCTAGATCCCTTGTTTATCCAGCATCATTTATGTTGATCTCCCTCACACTGGGTTCAAGACTGCCATGACAGTATTACCTTATTAGAGTGCGAAGAAAGAGCCTATGATACATGCCACAAAAGTGTGTGTAAGGCTTTCTCATTCATTATCACACCTTGGAGCTTTAGTGAGTTCCGCTGATCTGTTACACTATCATCTGTTTTGTGTGGTTTATGTAATTCAAGGAGGATGTACATTAAGCACAGCTGCCCAGCTGTGAGAGTGGTTGGAAGGAGCTAATATTGCCCATACAGAGTTTCTGTAACATTAATTGGTACTAAAATCATGGCCGGAGTCCTCTCATATGATGACATTGTCCATTGATTTTAGCAACACTATCTTTAATACATGATTCTATACTTAACCAGACCCTGGCACAGACTGGTGATTGTGATGCCGCGTGTAAACTTAAAAAGTCACAAGTGAAGTCTTTACTTCATGTGCTATTATGACAGAGTATCTCCGGCACAACATTTTGTGGACTCAATAATCAATGAACCTGGCCCACCCTCCTTAACCCATCACCAACAAATGCCATCCTCCTTCCCTTCCCCCCTTTTTCCCATAACCCTCCCTGCCATCTCCTTCTATGCTGTAGGATAGGATGAATTCACTGCAAGATAACTTCTGGCTTACCCTCACCACCACCACCCAAATCTGTAAAAAACTGCAAGCTGAAAAACTACAGGTGTTTGGAAATGGAGCATAACTATTGACTGAATGTGGCACATAACTTAATTGCATATATCTCTAAAAGTCTTCTTAGTTAAATCTTTGGAAACAATAAGGAAACAAAAAACAATTTATAAATTTGCCTTTTCCACAGTGCTGAGCTAAAATATCCGAACACTATAAGCTTTTTACTTTAATTTTTTTTCAACACATCTTTAGCGGCAACAATGCAATCACATATAAAAGTTCTGCCATGTTGGATTACCTTCAGTCTTGCTGGCCCTTGTAGAAAAGCATGCATGTTACCTTCCTGGAGAGGCTTTCTGAAACAAATCCACACTAAGGCCCATATTTACACTTTTTTATGCAAAACGGCACAAATGCGTCAAAAAGTATAGCACCGGCTTGCGTCATTCCAGAGCGCCATCTCGGGGCCAAATTGATGGAATCCTGCAACCCGGCGATCAGGTTGGGCTAGCGTCAGAAAAAATGACATTATGTGGGTGGGGGTGGTGGTATAAGGGAAGGGGGTTTTGTCTCAAAAAAGTACGCTAGCTGGTTAGAGGCAAAAACATGCAGTTAACCAGCCTAGCATCATTTACTGATGCAAAACCATCCATACCACATGCCTCTTGTCTTTCAAAAGACAGGAGTCATGCCCACCACCCCAATGGCCAGCACAGGGGACCAGTATCCCCTGTGCATGACGATTGCACCCAGTGCCATGTAGGGGGACCCATTACAGGGCCCCCAATGGCACTTAAAATTATTTTTATAAATCCTTACCTATACTTATTCTACTTACCTAGGATGGGGTCCCCCCATCCTCTGGTGTCCCTCTGGTGTGGGTTTGGGTGTTCCTGGAGTTTGGGGTGGGCACCTGGGGGTCCATTCAATGGTGTTTTACCATGGAAATGGGTCCACAGGTACCCTAACGCCTGGTCTGATCCAGGCGTTAAAGAATGGCGCTAAGAAGGCTTAGCGCCACTATTTAGGCCTGCCCCCCACCCATTCACCTTTTTTTACAGGAAAGGATAAATAAGGCACTAGGGGCTTTGGGTCATTTTTTGGACGGGAACGCCTAACTTGCATCTCATTGACGCAAGGTGGTTTCACGCATTCCAAAAAAGTTACATTAACTCCAATATTTTGACGCTAGACAGGTCCAGCGTCAAAATATAAATATGGAGTTAAGTTTGTGCTGAATATGCGTAAAAAGGAAATGACGCAAAATCAGCATGTAAATATGCCCCTAAATTTTCATGTATCATCGCCTGCCAGCTTCTGGCTGATTCTCCTTAGACTGCTCCTAAGACCTTAGAATGCTCCTACAAAATGGTATTCGCATGTTCATCAGCGAGATTCATGATGCGAGCTGTTACTACATCTGGCTCTGCAGTCCGCTGCTATCAGCCCATAATCCTGTTTGCTATAGTGTCAATGAAGTTTATGATGCACTAAATTGGTTGTTGAATTTTGAGATGGGATGCTTCAGTGTCTATATAATAAATATTATAAATATATTTTCTTTTTCGAGAATTTAAATTAGCAGTTTGAAAGCACTGAAAAATTAAGACGGATTTAACTTGCCAATTTCTTGTATACAATATAGTTTCAATATTTTATACTCATTATTCTATGAGATGCATTCACCACCCAACATCTCAGGTTACTTGAGGTCAGGGGTGTTGGTCAGTAAGACTTAGAGGTGTGACCTTCAGAATTTCTGACAATCAGGCTGGCAAATAATGGATAAATACATTATATAAGAATCAGGATACACAAGAGGGACCTAAGGGGCAGTGGGCAGTGCGCAGGGATATGAATGCGTTTTGGTAGGAGCAGTAAGAGAGAAAACACAATGGGGGTCATTACAACATTGGCGGTAAAAGGCGCTTACCACCGTGCAGAAGACCGCCAATACACCGCCGCGGAATTCCGCCACAGCTATTATGACACACATCTTGGAATCCGCCGAAATTCAGACACCCACACAACACCGCCACACCAAAGGTCAGTGATAAACTGGCGGAAGCAAATCCTCCACCTCCACGCCAACAGAAACACGCCCATGCTATTACGACCCACGAATCCACGCGGCGGTCTTTCAACCGCGGTATTCCATTGGCGGTACACACCGCCGCGCTCAAAATACACACACATCTCCAAATAACCGCCACATTGGACAATTCCAAATACACACACCTGACACACATACAAACACCACTCCCACACACCCAATACAATATAAAACACACACCCACATCACCCACAAACCCCTACTACCAAAAATTAGAGACAAAGGCGACAGAGAGAGAGCACAGAATAGACAACCCCACTACACAGAGGCACACAACACCATCTACCACACAACATCCACGCACAAAACAGCACACACCACTACACTCACCACAACCATCACCACATACACCACCCCACACATCACCCACACCACTCCATGGCACGCCAAAGACACCCCCGCTTCTCCGAGGAGGAGCACAGGGTCATGGTGGAGGAAATCGTCCGGGTAGAGCCACAGCTATTTGGCTCACAGGTACAGCACACATCAATAGCCAGGAAGATGGAGTTATGGTGCAGAATAGTGGACAGGGTGAACGCCGTGGGACTGCACCCAAGAAATAGGGAGGACATCAGGAAGAGGTGGAACGACCTACGGGGGAAGGTGCTTTCAACGGTCTCCAGGCACAACATCGCGGTAAAGCGGACTGGCGGCGGACCCACACCCCCTCCCCCACAACTAACAACATGGGAGGAGCAAGTCTTGACCATCTTGCATCCTGAGGGCCTCGCAGGAGTCGGTGGAGGATGGGACACTGGTAAGTCAAATCTTAACTATCATATCCCCCACCCTACCTGCATGCTATCACACACCCCCTCCCTCACCCCCTCCCCTATCACTACAACTCCTCACTAATCTACCCATGACACCAACCACCCATCCCAACACCAAGCCCTTCATGACACAACTAAGCATGGACACCCATCACTAAAGCATGCTCACTGCACATACCCAGTACACCCCCCCAACCATCACCACACAAACCCACACACAGGAATGCTTGCACTGGGGTACACAAACACCCACCCATTGCACACCATTACACACACACATGCAATAATCATGCTCTTATGCCCCTGCAGGAACCCGAAGGACCATCACCACACCAGAGGGTCCAGACAACACCACTCCACCCCCAGAAGAGGCCCACAGTGACGAGAGCAGCTCTGCCCTACTGGATCATGATGACCAGCCCGGACCATCGTGGGCCACGGGACAGTCGGTTCCCCTTGCACAGGCACAGCCCAACACCGACCTTCCACCCTCTGGTAACACCAGCACAGCACCCACCCAGCGGGCCCAAACCTCCCTACCCAGGACAGGTCAATCAGCGGTGTGTCCAAAACTACAGGGCACCCAGGGTAACCCACCACCCCACCAACAACAGGGACCTGGGGGCAGTGGTAGTGGGCACACGGTCCAGGGGACGGAGCCACAGGAACACAGGGGAACTGGGAGGGCTGCTGTGCGACAGGGGGCGGACAGGCCAAGGGAACCCACTCTTCACGAGGCCCTCTCCTCCATCATGAGAGCATACCACCACTCCCAGGAGACGATGGCGAAGGTCCTGGACAAGTTACAGGAGACCCTGCGTCTGCAGGACCAACTGTATTTGGGGTTCAGGGAGGAGCACAGGACCATCAGCTCTGCCCTGGGCACCATAGTAGGGGTGCTGAAGGACATACAGCAGACCTTGTGGGACACCGTGGCACTCCAAGGGGCCCCTGACACTAGCATGGACGATGAACTGCCCACCACCTCCGCCGGCGCTAGTGGACAGGACGCCCCGCCACAGGACCACCACACCAGCACCCCACCCCCTGCATACGGACAAACACCACGCAAGCGGTCCCTGAGATCCAGGAACAGGACAGAGCAAGATGGCCAGGAAATGAGACCACTCTGATTGTCACCCCACTGTCCCACTTTGTTATCCTGTCCATACTTAAACTGTCCCAGCTCCACTTCCTATGCCCAGATGGGCAGTGCACCTGTGAGACTAATAGACTGGACTCTGCCATGGACATTCCTCCGCCATCACCCATCCTCATTTTACAACCCCCTCCCATTTCTGAGCACTTCAATAAACACCCTTGAAACACAAAACAATCTGGAGTCAGTCTGTGATTTAGTAAAAATGTATTATCAATGACAGTGTCATAATGGGTGTACCATTGTAAAGCTAACATACCTATGTCACACATCACAAGCCCTTGAAGGATGCAAGCAGTTGACACGTAGGTAACCACACCTGTGAAACCGTAATGGGAGGGTACAACTCAGTTACCAAATAGTGATTTAAATCGAAAAACAGGATAGAGGTAGACGTGTGAAAGTTAATGTAATGCTAAAAATGAAAATGTTCGCACCTGTGTCTCACTGGAAATATTGCTGTATGACTGACTCCCTGTTGTCGTTGTCTTCGTCATCAGCTTCACCCTCATCACTGTCCACAGGCTCCACAGCTGCTACAACACCGTCATCGGGATCATCCTCCTGCAGAAAAGGCACCTGGCGTCGCAAAGCCAAATTATGGAGCATGGAGCAGACGATGATGATGTTGCACACCTTCTTCTGTGAGTAGAATAGGGATCCACCTGGGCCTCATTGTACCGTTCCTCTGCCCTGGTCCTGGGATTCCTCACTGGGGTCAATAGCCAGCACAGGTTGGGGTAACCAGAGTCCCCCAATAGCCATACACAGTGCCTCTGGAGTTGACCCATCATATCAGGAATGCTGCTATTCCGCAGGATGTAGGCGTCATGCACTGAGCCAGGGAACATAGCATTTACCTGCGAGATGTACTGGTCTGCCAAACAGACCATCTGTACATTCATGGAATGATAACTCTTCCTGTTCCTGTACACCTGTTCAATCCTGTGGGGGGGGGACCAGAGCTACATGGGTCCCATCAATAGCACCTATGACCTTGGGGATATGTCCAAGGGCATAGAAGTCACCTTTCACTGTAGGCAAATCCTCCACCTCAGGGAAAATGATGTATCTCCTTACGTGTTTCAGCAGGGCAGACAACACTCTGGACAACACGTTGGAAAACATAGGCTGGGACATCCCTGATCCATGGCCACAGTTGTCTGAAAAGACCCACTTACAAGGAAATGGAGCACTGACAGCACCTGCACGTCAGGGGGGATTCCAGTCGGATGGCGGATTGGTGATATCAGGTCTGGCTCCAACTGGGTACATAGTTCCTGGATTGTGGCACGGTCAAACCGGTAGGTTACGATGACATGTCGCTCTTCCATTGTCAACAGGTCCACCAGTGGTCGATACACCGGAGGATTCCACCATCTTCTCATATGTCCCAGCAGACGGTGCCTACGAAGGACAACAGCGAAGAACTAGTCATTATTCCTCCAGGTATGTACCCACAGTCACACACAAGACTACACCACTCACAAAACCCTTCCTGTATGTGTGTTGAGTGTAGGCCTAGCTACGTGTGACGCAGTAGGAAATGAAGCCATGTGGGCCCCTGAAATGGCGGCTGCCTGACCTCTAAAGTGTGACAATGGGATTGTGGGGTAACTGTGCTGGCGTTGCACACCGTCACGGTAGGCGGTCGTAGACCGCAGCGCAATGCTGCATTGGTTAACATTGGACCCTATGGGTCCCAGGAGCGAATGAACAGGTGCGCTGGCGGTGATGATGCGCACCGCCGCGGACGTCACCGCCGCAGACGTCACCGCCATTTTCTATCTCTTCAATCACTAGATACCTGTCCTTCGACAGGAGCGGACCTACACTACAAGTGCTGCTGTGACCTTGGTCTGGAAGCGACGATGGCTGCTGCGTCTGGGGAAAGGGCCCCTGCCTTCACTGCACAGGAGTTGGAGAAACTGGTAGACGGGGTCCTCCCCAGTACACGCTACTCTACGGTCCTCCAGACCAACAGGTTAGTACACAGGGAGCACGTTCTATGGGCTAGGCCTGGGTGGAGAGGGCTGGTTGGAAGAGGGAAGGGGGCAGAGTTCATAGAACATTAATGCATGGGAATGAATGGGCCACATGGCCAGAGTAGGGAGGGGGCCACTCACAACGACGGTGCATTTGGTAATGACTGTTCCTCTTTCCTTGTGCATGTCATGTAGTTCAGCGCCCACCAGAAGAGGGACATGTGGCGTGCCATCGCCAAGGAGGTCCGGACCCTGGGGGCCCACCAGAGACGGGGCACCCACTGCCGTAAGAGATGGGAGGAAATTTGCCGCTGCAGCAAGAAGACGGCGGAGGCTCAGCTGGGGATGGCCTCCCAACGTGGGAGAGGTGCCCGTCGCACCATGACCCCCCTGATGTTCCGGATCCTGGCGGTGGCCTACCCGCAGTTGGATGGGCGGTTAAGGGCATCACAGCAGACACAAGGGGGTGAGTACAACCTCATTCTGCAGACTTTGCGTGCAGTGGAGGTGTCTGGGTGGGGAGGTGTGCTGTGGGTGTCCCTAGGCCAGGGCAAGTTAGGTAGGCAAGGCCCCTCCGTAATGTAGGCCATGTGGCACTCTACCCCACCTCAGCAGAGTGCCAAGTCGAGGTATAGTTGCCCCTGTGGCATCCATGTGCGCAGATGTCCACCATTGCCATATAGGCCATATCCCAGAAATGGCATGTGCAGAGGGCAGGAGCATGGCGTAATGCAGGGGACAGCTGCGTTTGTTTTGTCCGCCAACGGTAGCGGTATGCCATGCACTAAAACCCTCTTTCTTCTGTCTCCCCCCCTTTTTCTGCTCTCCCTGTCCTTTTGTACAACAGCATCAACAGGCGGCGGTACAGTGGCACCGGAGCACGAAGGAGCTGCATCCCAAATGGCCATGGAGGGCCACACCACAGATTCTGAATGCACCAGTGGGACGGAGGGCGAGGGGAGATTCACGTCGGCCACCGGATCACCAAGCAGCGACAGAGACTCGTTCGACGATGTGGGCTCCCTTGTGGTGGCGGCACCATCTGTGCCCCCCACCTCTACAGGTACAGCCGCCACCTCCCCTACCAGCACTGCCCTCCCAGCAGCCCCTCAGCGTTCGCCCCGTGCCCGCTCACCCAGGAGGATGGGCATCACCTTCGCCCCAGGCACCTCAGGCCCTGCCCCAGTCACCCCTGCTGCCCTCAGTGAGGAGGCCATTGACCTCCTCAGGTCACTCACTGTTGGGCAGTCTACCATTGTGAATGCCATCCAGGGTGTAGAACGAGAGTTGCAACACGGTAATGCATTCCTTGAGGGCATTCATTCTGGTCAGGCTGTCCTTCAGCGAACCCTGCAATCTTTGGCCTCAGCACTGATGGCAGCCATTGTCCCTGTGTCTAGCCTCCCCCTCCAACTTCCTCTCCTGTACCCCATCCCATCCCAAGCACACCTACAGACCAGCATGCACACAAGTCAACACACCCAAGTAGCTCAAGCAAACATAGGCACCACACACACCACAGGCACTCACGCAAGCCTCAGCCACATACAGACACAACAACATCCACTGCCTCCACTGTGTCCCCCTCCTCCTCTTCTCCCTTCTCCCTCCCAGTCTCGTCTACACACACACCTGCCTGCACCACATCTACAGGCACCATGAATCGCACCAGGACACCCAGCACTACAAGCCGCTCACCTGCACTCACCACCTCCACTGCCATTTACACGTCCCCTGTGTCCTCTCCCAGTGTGTCTGTGACGCCCCCTCCCAAAGTACACAAACGCCGGCAATCACTCACCCAACATCCATCCACCTCACGACAGCCTCCAGTACCTGCACCTGCACGCAAAACACCTAAAGTGACACCTCCGACAACCACCTCCTCTTCCTCCACTCCCAGACCCCCTCCAGCTACCCATCCCAGTGTTCGTCAGAAACTGTCCCTCTGTAAAGGTGACCTTTTGGCCCCCACTCCCCCCTCCAATTCATCAGTCCCATCGTAGCGCCTCAGCCAAAAAGCCTCCAATACCAGTGGTGCCTGTTCAAGGTTTTTGGAGTGCACCGGCCACCAGGGCAGGCAGTAGGACCCGGAGCCAAGGCACTGGCAGCCCACCCCCTGTAAAGGCTCTAAAATTGGAGAGTGGACAATGGGACCGTGTTAAGACTCCTGGTGGGAAAACAACTGACATGGGTTCCAAGGGGATTGGAGAGTCAGCTGTGACTCCACCAAAGGTGGGGAAGGGCCAGAGGAAGTCTCCCCAGCCTGTTGTGAGTGTCATGGTGGAGAAGTGCTCCATCATTTCCGGCGGTCGAGACAGAACCGCCAGCACCGTCGTTACTGGTCAGAGACCACCGCCAGAGTCACAGCCCAGGAGGGCCCAAGTATCGTCACTGGTCAGGAGACCACCGCTACCGCCGGAGTCATTGCCCAGGAGGGCCCAAGTATCGTCACTGGTCAGGAGACCACCGCCGGAGTCATTGCCCAGGAGGGCCCAAGTATCGTCACTGGTCAGGTGACCACCGCCGGAGTCACAGCCCAGGAGGGCCCAAGTATCGTCACTGGTCAGGAGACCACCGCCGGAGTCACAGCCCAGGAGGGCCCAAGTATCGTCACTGGTCAGGAGACCACCGCCGGAGTCACAGCCCAGGAGGGCCCAAGTATCGTCACTGGTCAGGAGACCACCGCCGGAGTCACAGCCAAGGAGGGCCCAAGTATCGTCACTGGTCAGGAGACCACCGCCAGAGTCACAGCCCAGGAGGGCCCAAGTATCGTCACTGGTCAGGAGACCACCGCCAGAGTCACAGGCCAGGAGGGCCCAAGCATTGTCACTGGTCAGGAGACCACTGCCGGAGTCATTGCCCAGGAGGGCCCAAGTATCGTCACTGGTCAGGAGACCACCGCCGGAGTCATTGCCCAGGAGGGCCCAAGTATCATCACTGGTCAGGAGACCACCGCCAGAGTCACAGCCCAGGAGGGCCCAAGTATCGTCACTGGTCAGGAGACCACCGCCACCGCTGGAGTCAGTGCCCTGGAGGGCCCCGGCTGCCACAGCCCCGCTGGGCAATGATGAAACGTCATGCCACACACCAATGTCCAGTGTAGAAGACGTCATGCCACACAACAATGTCCAGTGTAGAGAACGTCATGCCACATACCAATGTCCTTATCAGAACCGCCATGGCAAAGCACCACTGAACAGTCCTGAACCGCCATGGCAAAGCACCGCTGAACAGGGCAAAGACCGCCATGGCAAAGCACTGCTGAACAGGGCAAAGACTGCCATGGCAAAGCACCGCTGAACAGGGCAAAGACCGCCATGGCAAAGCACTGCTGAACAGGGCAAAGACCGCCATGGCAAAGCACCGCTGAACAGTCCTGAACCGCCATGGCAAAGCACCGCTGAACAGGGCAATGCACCGGGTAGGAATGAAAGGACCGCCACATCAGGCATCCTTATCCCATGTGCAGCTGGGACAGTGACAGGACACGACCTTTCACGGGGAGACTCATCCAGTCTGGGCACCAGTCCCCCCCAGTACCAGTAGAGACCTGCATCAACTTGAGAGACTGTGGCTTTGCACTCCCCAGGATGGCAAAGTGGGCAAACCACCCACTGTATAGACTTGAGAGACTGTGGCTTTGCACTCCCCAGGATGGCAGAGTGGGCAAACCACCCACTGTATAGACTTGAGAGACTGTGGCTTTGCACTTCCCAGGATGGCATGAATGGGCATGGAGCCCTGTCATGGATCTGGCTTTGCAGTCATCCGGCTGAGGTGCCCCCCTTTCCCTTCCCCCTGCAGTGCCTGTAGTATTTCTATCTGATGCCCCGGCAGTGTTCTCTCTGATTGTGGTCAGGTATCGTTAGTTGGCCTCGCCCATGCATTTTTGGACTGTTGGTGCACGGACATTGTTATGTACATATCTGCACTACTTCTCGTATTGTATATAATTATGACTGATTTTCATATATATATCTGTATATTTTGAATGACATGTATATTGGCACATTACATTGTTTGACCGATTTTCGCTTTGTGTATTCTTCCGGGGGGATTGTGGGTTGTTACTGTGATTTTTTGAGAATGCATTGGTGTGTATGTTGTAATATGCGAGGGTGGGGGTGGGGGTGTTTGGTGGGTGTCCCCCTAACTTTTGCCTCCCTCCTCCCTCATGTCGTAGGTGCAGTACTCACCACTGTCTGCGGCGCCTACGTAGCTGTTGGTCGTAGAGGAGCAGAAACACAAGGGCAGGGAGTATTTGGAGTTCCGGCTCCATGGATTCCTCGTTCCTCGTGGGATATGTTCAGGTGAGCGTTTTCCCATAGCAAAAGCTGTTTCCGCTGTGTTTTTATCCACGGTGAATCCGCCCCGGAAAAGGTGGCGGATTGGCGGGTTGTAATAGTGTGGGCGGTACATTGTCTTCCGCCTGTCTGTTGGCGGTGACCGCCGCGCTGCTTGTCTGTACCGCCGTGGCGGGCGAAGTGTTAAAGTGGCTGTCTTTGTTGGCGGTTTCCGCCAGGGTCCTCATTCCCTTTATTTGTCCCCCGGCCTGTTTGCGGTATTTCCGCTGCTTTAACACCGTCCGCCAGGGTTGTAATGACCCCCAATATTCTGTAAAATAAGGAATATTCTTGCAGTCTTGAAAACCGTGTGTGTGTGCGTGTATGTTAAATGTCTGCTGAAAATCCGACTGACATCTCACAATACCTGACTGAAAGCACCTATACCCAACTACTTATAAGGAAATATGATTATTAGGGGTGTGCAGCACCCCAAACCTCTCCCCCTTCCGAAGTTACACCCCTGTTTGAGTTGCTTAACTGTCTCATGACTATGGGCCCAAGTATCGTCACTGGTCAGGAGACCACCGCCGGAGTCACAGCCAAGGAGGGCCCAAGTATCATCACTGGTCAGGAGACCACCGCCAGAGTCACAGCCCAGGAGGGCCCAAGTATCGTCACTGGTCAGGAGACCACCGCCAGAGTCACAGCCCAGGAGGGCCCAAGCATTGTCACTGGTCAGGAGACCACCGCCACCGCCGGAGTCATTGCCCAGGAGGGCCCAAGTATCATCACTGGTCAGGAGACCACCGCCGGAGTCATTGCCCAGGAGGGCCCAAGTATCGTCACTGGTCAGGAGACCACCGCCAGAGTCACAGCCCAGGAGGGCCCAAGTATCGTCACTGGTCAGGAGACCACCGCCACCGCTGGAGTCAGTGCCCTAGAGGGCCCCGGCTGCCATAGCCCCGCTGGGCAATGATGAAACGTTATGCCACACACCAATGTCCAGTGTAGAAGACGTCATGCCACACACCAATGTCCAGTGTAGAGAACGTCATGCCACATACCAATGTCCTTATCAGAACCGCCATGGCAAAGCACCACTGAACAGTCCTGAACCGCCATGGCAAAGCACTGCTGAACAGGGCAAAGACTGCCATGGCAAAGCACCGCTGTACAGGGCAAAGACTGCTATGGCAAAGCACCGCTGAACATGGCAAAGGCCGCCATGGCAAAGCACTGCTGAACAGGGCAAAGACCACCATGGCAAAGCACCGCTGAACAGTCCTGAACCGCCATGGCAAAGCTCCGCTGAACAGGGCAATGCACCGGGTAGGAATGAAAGGACCGCCACATCAGGCATCCTTATCCCATGTGCAGCTGGGACAGTGACAGGACACGACCTTTCACGGGGAGACTCATCCAGTCTGGGCACCAGTCCCCCCCCAGTACCAGTAGAGACCTGCATCAACTTAAGAGACTGTGGCTTTGCACTCCCCAGGATTGAACAGTGGGCAACCCACCCACTGTATAGACTTGAGAGACTGTGGCTTTGCACTCGCCAGGATTGAACAGTGGGCAAACCGCCCACTGTATAGACTTGAGAGACTGTGGCTCTGCACTCCCCAGGATGGCACAGTGGGCAAACCACCCACTGTATAGACTTGAGAGACTGTGGCTTTGCACTCCCCAGGATGGCAGAGTGGGCAAACCACCCACTGTATAGACTTGAGAGACTGTGGCTTTGCACTTCCCAGGATGGCATAAATGGGCATGGAGCCCTGTCGTGGATCTGGCTTTGCAGTCATCAGGCTGAGGTGCCCCCCGTTCCCTTCCCCCTGAGGTGCCTGTAGTATTTCTATCTGATGCCCCGGCAGTGTTCTCTCTGATTGTGGTCAGGTATCGTTAGTGGGCCTCGCCCATGCATTTTTGGACTGTTGGTGCACGGACATTGTTATGTACATATCTGCACTACTTCTCGCATTGTATATAATTATGACTGATTTTCATATATATATATCTGTATATTTTTGTATGACATGTATATTGGCACATTACATTGTTTGACCGATTTTTGCTATGTGTATTCTTCCGGGGGGATTGTGGGTTGTTACTGTGATTTTTTGAGAATGCATTGGTGTGTATGTTGTAATATGCGAGGGTGGGGGTGGGGGTGTTTGGTGGGTGTCCCCCTAACTTTTGCCTCCCCTCTCCCCCATGTCGTAGGTGCAGTACTCACCGTTGTCTGCGGCGCCTACGTAGCTGTTGGTCGTAGAGGAGCAGAAACCCAAGGGCAGGGAGTATTTGGAGTTCCGGCTCCATGGATTCCTCGTTCCTCGTGGGATATGTTCAGGTGAACGTTTTCCCATAGCAAAAGCTGTTTCCGCCGTGTTTTTATCCACAGTGAATCTGCCCCGGAAAAGGTGGCGGATTGGCGGGTTGTAATAGTGTGGGCGGTACATTGTCTTCCGCCTGTCTGTTGGCGGTGACCACCGCGATGCTTGTCTGTACCGCCGTGGCTGTCTTTGTTGGCGGTTTCCGCCAGGGTCATCATTCCCTTTATTTGTCCGCCAGCCTGTTTGCGGTATTTCCGCTGCTTTAACACCGTCCGCCAGGGTTCTAATGACCCCCAATATTCTGTAAAATAAGGAATATTCTTGCAGTCTTGAAAACAGTGTGTGTGTGTGTGTATGTTAAATGTCTGCTGAAAATCCGACTGACATCTCACAATACCTGACTGAAAGCACCTATACCCAACTACTTATAAGGAAATATGATTATTAGGGATGTGCAGCACCCCAAACCTCTCCCCCTTCCGAAGTTACACCCCTGTTTGAGTTGCTTAACTGTCTCATGACTAAGTGCCATGGACAGAATTTTGAATTGTTATGTCCTTTTCTCTCCTCTCAGCCTGGGTCATATTCTTACAACTAGTCTGCACAAGGGTATCAGCTTAATAGACTGTAAAGAATATAACTTCTTTTCTCGCCCTCCTTATCACTCAATTTTGTCCCCCCTTGCTTTTTTTGTTCATTCCACTAGTCCAATAAGATCTTACCTTTTTAGCAATCTGAATATCATTTTCTTTAGGTTTCCCCCCCTCAGTGTGTCTCTGCCTATTTGATCTGTGTCAGAGCACAGCTCAATCATTATCAAAAGCACTTGATCAATTGAATCCACTTTTTCTTCAGCTGTCACACTAGGTTGAGCTTGCAGGGGGCTTCTGATCATACTATCTTTTTGCATTGCACAGCCCTCCCATGCCAAGTCTTATACTGCTGCACCTTGATAGATATCAACCATAACTTGTGTAATGAGTTCTGGTGTTTGATTCATTGCATAAGTTATTCCAGCCGCCCCAGCGTCCAGTATTTATGTTACTTCGAACCTTGATTTATCATAGACATTGCCCATAGAGCTTCTACCGTCATTGATATTTCAGGGTTAGAGTCAGTATCAGGATTAATTTCAGAAAGATCAGAGACTCCATTAACCCCACTACTCCTTATATCCATATATGTATTGTTAGAAATGGGATCTCTAGTTGGCAGAGGTATTCACCTTTGTCCAAATAGGGACCACAATCCTAGTCATGGTAAGTCACACACAATCCACATTTTCCTGTACCCACCCTCGGGTAGCTTAGCACTGAGCAGTCAGGCTTAACTTAGAAAGTAATGTGTAAAGTATTTGTTCAATAAATCATACAGTAACACAGTGAAAACACCACAGAAATACACCACACAGCTTTAGAAAAATATATGATATTTATCTGGTTAAATTATAAAGATGCAATAAGCATCACTTTTGCAATAAAAAAAAAAGAGTCTTAAATCCTAGAAATCAACAGTTGTCCCTTGGTTTCACAAAGTACCTGATTTGTGTCAAAATAACACGCATGGAGACTGCAGAGGAAGAGATGCATGGAAAAATATGGTGTGCGTCGGAATTTCAAACACGGCATAGATGTTGCGTTGTTTCTTTCCACACTCGAAGGGGCTTTGAGTCGATTTCCGGCGCACAGTCTTGGTTCCTTACAGTGATGCAGGGATCTTTTTGACACCCAGGGACGATGCCTGGAAATTCTCGGCGTGTGGGACAAAGTCACAAGCGTTGCGTCGATCCGGTATGGCAATGCAGCAAATTTTCTTTTGCATGACAGGCGCTGCGTTGATTCTTCACTCATCAGGCCGTGTCATTCACGTTCAGCTGTACATCGATGCGGTAGAGCTGTGTGTCGAATTTCCAGCCGCAAGACAGGCGCTGCGTCGATTCTTCACTCAGGAAGTTGGGCTGTGTAGTTCCGGTTCTGATGTGCGGTAATTTCTCAGTCGCACCACAGCTGTGCATCATTTCCAGCAGGCTGTGTGTTGATGTTCGGTGCACAAGGAGTTTCTTGAAGAGATGAAGGGGCTCATTCTGAGCCCGGCGGGCGGCGGGAGCCGCCCGTCTGGAGGGAGCCGCCAAATGACCGCATCGCGGTCAAAAGACCGCGGCGGCCATTCAGACATTTCCTCTGGGCCGGCGGGCGCTCTCCAAAAGAGCGCCCGCCGGCCCAGAGGAAATGCCCCTGCAACGAGGACGCCGGCTCAGAATTGAGCCGGCGTAGTTGCAGGGGTGCGACGGGTGCAGTTTGCACCCGTCGCGTATTTCAGTGTCTGCATTGCAGAGACTGAAATACACAGTGGGGCCCTCTTACGGGGGCCCCGCGGCACCCCCTACCGCCATCCTGTTCCTGGCAGGAGACCCGCCAGGAACAGGATGGCGGTAGGGGGTGTCAGAATCCCTATGTCTGCGGAGCGCGCTCCACAGCCATGGAGGATTCCCCCGAGCAGCGGGAAGTCGGCGGGAGACCGCCGACTTTCCGCTTCTGACCGCGGCTGATCCGCCGCGGTCAGAATGCTCGTGGGAGCACCGCCAGCCTGTTGGCGGTGCTCCCGTGGTCGGTGGCCCTGGCGGCCACCGGCCGCCAGGGTCAGAATGACCCCCGAAGTCTTTTTGGCCTTGAGATGTCAGAAAACAGGAGGCAAGCTCAATCCAAGCCCTTGGGCAGCACTTCTCAGCAAAATCAGAGGGCAGCAAGGCAGCAGGGCAACAGTAGGGCAGCAGTCTTTGACAGCAAAGCAGTCCAGGCAGTTCCTCTTGACAGGTTGCAGGTTCAGGTCCAGGAGTGTCTGATTTGGTGGAAGTCAGGGACCCAGTATATATACCCAAAAATGCCTTTGAACTGGGGGAGACTTCAAAGAGTGGTTTTGATGTGCACAAGGCCCGTTTTCAGTACATGTCTGTCTGCCAGGGCCCCAGTAGGGGGTTTGGCAGTCCTTTGTGTGAGGGCAAGCCACTAGCCATTGAAATGTAAGTGTCAGGCCCTCCACCCTCCGAGCCAAGGAAGACTCATTCAGTATGCAGATGAGTGCAGGTGTGACTGAGTATCCTGTGTTTGTGGTTGTCTGGATGAAGTGCACAAGGGAGCTGTCAACCTTCCCAGCCCAGACGTGGATTGTAGACTGGCTGTAAGGCATAGATGGAGTTTAAGTGCAGAGAAATGCTCACTTTCTAAAACTGGCATTTCTAAAATAGCACAGGAGGAGTCTCTGCATTACTTCTTAATCAACCCAAGCAAGCACCAAAAACAAGTACAATTAGGTAGTGCTGATCACCTGTCTAGATGACGATCACGTGATATTATATTTGTATGATAAATGTAACTTACCGGCGTGTGAGCAGTATGCTTGCTATTTTGGAGGGAACTATTAGCATAGAGCACAACTAATAATTAATTATTACTCACCAAGCCCTACAACCTCAACGCCCAGCAAGTCGAGAAGGTATGACTCCTGATCTAGGATGTCGGCCCACCAGTGCGTCAGCTGTTGTTGGGTGCTCCAGACCCCAGAGCTGCTACGCACAGCCCGGCGCACCCTCTCCTAGCGTTGCTGGTGCTCCCAGAGGTCGTACCCAGACCAGGGCCTGCCGCCTGCTGCCAAGGTGGAGGGGAGGTGGTGCTGCATGTAGAAAACCGAGGCAGTCACCTCCACCTCAGAAAATATGGGCCGGGGTTGCACCCCTTCACACCGCCGCCACCCACAAGGAAGGCAGGTTGTGCTTGTAGTTGGGCGCTTGGCTATGGCGCCGGGGACTTGGGGGGTAAGTGATAGGGAAGGATTAAGAAGAAGGAAGGGGGGAAAAAATAAAGCAAAAATATGAAAAAGTAAAAAAGTCCCAAAAAACACGTAAACATTAGGAGAAAAGTTAAAATATAAAAATAGAAAGAAAAAAGGTAATATAATAAAAAGAAACTAGTGGAAAATTGGTTTTAAAGGTGGGGTGTGGGAGAGATTTAGAGAGGCTATAATTTGGCCCCAGCACGATAACAAGCGAAAAAAAACAAAATGGCCGTGCCTATGCGAACTGCGTGGTGCCGTTTACGTGAGAATTCCAACATGAGGATGTACTTTGCGTTGCTAGGGCCGTTAAATGCCACGCGAACAGGCACGGTAAGAAACTCCGTCTACTAGCAGAACTCGGCGTAGTGCGCTGTCGTTTTTTTTATGACTTTGCGGAGTTCCGCTTAGCGTGGCTATGCGAATTTCAGCCAGGCCTGCTCAAAACAATACATTCTACACCATTGCACTTCATGCCAATTTACTCTACCTCACTTCACTCTAATTCTATTATCCTACTCTGCACCCAGGGATAGAAAAATCCACTGGACTGCTCCCATAGACAGTCTTATTTGATCAGGTCGAAATCTTTTTAATACTTATGTCCCTTCTGCAGTTGAAAAATGGAGGGGCAATAAAAGATGCCTTTAAAACTTGTTCTTATGTCACATTTGCTCTGTGTTCACAGACAGAGGTCAAAAGTCAGTTTTTCTTACAATTAATTTTCCTTCTGACTTCAGAGTTCCAGGACTTTGTAAGGTGAACTGTGTGACCTGCTGCATAGAATGTAAAATAAAAGGATATAGGGTGTCAGACAACTGTGCAAACATTTCAAAATATATTTCAATAGTTGTGAAAGCCCTTTTTTATCTTTCTGTGTAATTAAAAAATATTTTAATATGAGGAAAACATATCCGAATACTTTACATGTTGATGAGCAAAGGATATGTTTTATGAAATCCAATTTTCACAGATTGTTAATACACTATGGTGGTCATTACAACTCTGGCGGATGGTGTTAAATGTACGGTAATACCGCAAACAGGCCGGCGGACAAAAAAAGGGAATCAAGACCCTGGCGGAAACCGCCAACAAAGACAGCCACTTTAACACTACGACCGCCATGGCGGTACAGACAAGCAGCGCGGCAGTCACCTCCAACAGACAGGCGGAAGACAATGTACCGCCCATAGTATCACAACCCGCTAATCCGCCACCTTTTCGGGGTGGATTCACTGTGGATAAAAACACGGCGGAAACAGTTCCTGCAATGGGAAAACGGTCACCTTAACACATCCAACGAGGAAGGAGGACACCATGGAGCCGGAATTACAAATCCTACCTGCCCTTCTCTTCCTACTCATCTACGAAGACCAGCGGCGGCGGCGAAGACAACGGTGAGTACTGCACCTACGAGATAGGGGAGGGGGGAGGCAAAAGTCAGGGGGACACACACGAACCACCCCCACCCCCACCCTCGCATATTACAACACACACACCAATGCATGTACAAACATCACAGTAACAACCCACAACCCCACCGGAAGAATGCAAAGACAAAACGAAATCAGTTCAAACATTGTAATGTATCAATATACATGTGTCAAATATATGCAGATATATATAAACTCATACAAAGGTATATACATTACGAGAAGCAGTGCAGATATGCACATCTCAATGTCCGTGCACCACTAGTCCAAAAATGCATGGGCGAGGCCCACACAAGATACCAGTCCACAAACGGAGAGAACACTGCCGGGGCATCAGAGAGAAAAACAACAGACGCCTCAGGGCGAAGGGAAGGGGGGCACCTCAGACGGATTACAGCACCACGCCACATCCACGACGGGGTTCCATGCCCATTGATGTATCCTGGAGAGTGCAAAGCCACAGTCTCACAAGTCTTTACAGTGGGTGGGTTGCCCACTGACCAATCCTGGGGAATGCAAAGCCACAGTCTCACAAGTCTTTACAGTGGGTGGGTTGCCCACTGACCAATCCTGGGGAGTGCAAAGCCACAGTCTCACAAGTAGATAACAGCCTCCACTGGTTCTGGAGGGGGACTGGTGCCCAGAGTGCTTCATCCTGTGAAGGACAGAGGTAGTGGATGGATCTCTCCACTGGTTCTGGAGGGGGAATGGTGCCCAGACTGGATTAGTCTCAACGTGACAGTTCCTGTCCCGTCACTGTCCCAGCTGCACATGGGATAATGATGCTTGATGTAGCGGTCTTTTCCTTCTTCAGCAGTGCTTGCCCTGTTCAGTGGTGCATGCCCTGTTCAGCGGTGCATGCCCTGTTCAGCGGTGCTTCGCCATGGCGGTCTCTGGACTGTTCAGCGGTGCTTTGCCATTGCGGTCTCCGGACTGGGCATTGGTGTGTGGCATGACGGTCCCTCATTGCCCAGTGGGGCTGTGGCAGCCAGGGCCCTCCTGAGCCATGCCAATGGCGGTGGTCTCCTGACCAGTGACGATACTTGGGCCCTCCTGGGCAATGACTCTGGCGGTGGTCTCCTGACCAGTGACGATACTTGGGCCCTCCTGGGAAATGACTCCGGCGGTGGTCTCCTGACCACTGATGATACTTGGGCCCTCCTGGGCAATGCCAATGGCGGTGGTCTCCTGACCAGTGACAAAACTTGTGCCCTCCTGGGCAATGACTCTGGCGGTGGTCTCCTGACCAGTGACGATACTTGGGCCTTCCTGGGCAATGACTCCGGCGGTGGTCTCCTGACCAGTGACGATACTTGGGCCCTCCTGGGCAATGACTCCGGCGGTGGGCTCCTGACGAGTGACGAACTTGGGTCCTCCTGGGCAATGATTCCGGCGGTGGTCTCCTGACCAGTGACGATACTTGGGCCCTCCTGGGCAATGACTCCGGCGGTGGTCTCCTGACCAGTGACGATACTTGGGCCCTCCTGGGCAATGACTCTGGCGGTGGTCTCCTGACCAGTGACGATACTTGGGCCCTCCTGGGCAATGCCAATGGCGGTGATCTCCTGACCAGTGACGACGGTGCTGGCTGTGGCGTCCCGGCCGCCGGGAAGGATGCCGCCCTTCTCCGCCGTGATGCTCACACCAGGCTGTGCAGACTTCTTCTGGCCCTTCCCCACCTTTGGAGGAGTCACAGCTGACTCTGCAATCCCCATGGGACCCCTGTGAGTTGTTTTGCCTCCAGGAGTCTTCACCCGGTCCCGTCGGCCACTTTCCAACTTCAGAGCCTTTACAGGGGGTGGACTGCCAGTGCCTTGGCTCCGTGTCACACTGCCTGCCCTGGTGGCCGGTGCACTCCACACACCTTGAACACGCACCACTGGTACTGGAGGCTTTTTGGCTGAGGCGATACGACGGGACTGATGAATTGGAGGGGTGGGGGCAAAAAGGTCAACTTTGTAGAGGGACAGTTTCTGACGAACAGTGGGATGGGTAGCTGGAGGGGGTCTGGGAGTGGAGGAAGAGGAGGTGGGTGTAGGAGGTGTCACTTTAGGTGTTTTGGGTGCAGGTGCAGGTACTGGAGGCTGTCGTGAGGTGGATGGATGTTGGGTGTGTGGGTGCCCGCGTTTGTGTACTTTGGGAGGGGGCGTCACAGACACACTGGGAGAGGACACAGGGGACGAGTAAATGGGAGTGGAGGTGGTGAGTGCAGGTGAGCTGGGTGTGGTGCTGGGTGTTCTGGTGCGAGTCCTGGTGCCTGTAGATGTAGTGCATGCAGGTGAGAGTGTAGACGAGACTGGGAGGGAGGAGGGAGACGACGAGGATGGGGACACAGTGGAGGCATTGGATGTTGCTGTGTCTGCATGTGTGTGATGCTTGTGTGTGTGCCTGTGGGTTCTGTGGTGCCTATGTTTGCCTGAGCTACTTTTGTGTGCTGAGGTGTATGCATGCTTGTCTGATGGTGTGCTTGGGACAGGCTGGGGTACAGGGGATTGGGTCTGGGTGGAGGAAGTTGGAAGGGGGAGGCTGGAGACAGGGACAATGGCTGCCATTAGTGAAGAGGCCAGAGATTGCAGGGTTTGATGAAGGGCAGCCTGACCAGAATGAATGCCCTCCAGGAATGCATTACTGTGTTGCAACTCCCTTTCTACACCCTGGATGGCATTCACAATGGTAGACTGCCCAACAGTGAGGGACCTGAGGAGGTCAATGGCCTCCTCACTGAGGGCAGTAGGGGTGACAGGGGCAGGACCTGAGGTGCCTGGGGCGAAGGTGATGCCCACCCTCCTCGGTGAGCGGGCACGGGGCGAATGCTGAGGGGCTGCTGGGAGGGCGGTGCTGGTAGGGGAGGTGGTGGCTGTACCTGTAGAAGTGGGGGGCACAGATGGTGCCGCCACCACAAGGGAGCTCCCATCGGCGGACGAGTCCGTGTCGCTGGTTGGTGATCCGGTGACCGATGTGTAGCTCCCCTCGCCCTCCGTCCCACTGGTGCATTCTGAGTCCGTGGTGTGGCCCTCCATGGCCATGTAGGATGCAGCTCCCTCGTGCCCCGGTGCCACTGTACCTCCGCCTGATGATGCTGATGCACATAAGAACAGGGAGAGCAGAAAAGGGGGGAGGGGACGACAGAAGAAAGACAGGTTGAGTGCATGGCTTACCGCTACCGTTGGCGGACAATACAGACACAGCAGCCCCCTGCACTACGCCGTGCTCTTGGCCTCTACAGAAGCAAATCCTGCGATCTGCCCTACATGCCTATGGTGGACATCTGCACACATGGATGCCACAGGGGCATCTACACCTATACTTGGGCCACTACTGAGGTGGGGTGGAGTGCCACATGCCCTGCATTATGGAGGGGCCTAGCCTACATATTTCTGCCTGGCCTAGGTACACCCACAGCCCTCCTCCCTCAGCCAGCCCCTCAATTGCGCGCCAAGTACCCAGAAAGAGGTTGTACTCACCCCCTTGTGTCTGCTGTGATGCCCTCAAGCGCCCATCCAACTCAGGGTAGGCCACCGCCAGGATCCGGAACATCAGGGGAGTCATGGTGCGACGGGCACCCCTCCCACGTTGGGAGACCATCCCCAGCTGAGCCTCCGCCGTCTTCTTGCTACAGCGGCGAATGTCCTCCCATCTCTTCCGGCAGTTTGTGCCCCGTCTCTGGTGGGCCCCCAGGGTCCGGACTTCCTTGGCGATGGCACGCCAAATGTCCTTCTTCTGGTGGGCGCTGACCTACATGACCTGCACAAGGAAAGAAGAGAAGTCATTACCAACTGCACCATCAATGTAAGTGTCCCCCCTCCCTACCCTTGCCATGTGGCACATGCATTCACATGCATTCATGTTCCCTGAACTCAGCCCCCTTCCCTCTTACAACCAGCCCTCTCCACCCAGGCATAGCCCATACAACGTGCTTCCTGTGTACTTACCTGTTGGTCTGGAGGACCGTAGAGTAGCGTGTACTGGGGGAGGACCCCGTCTACTAGTTTCTCCAACTCCTGAGCAGTGAAGGCAGGGGCCCTTTCCCCAGACGCAGCAGCCATTGTTGCTTCCAGACCGAGGTCACAGCAGCACTAGCAGTGTAGGTCCTCTCCTGTCGAAGGTCAGGTATCGAGTGATTGAACAGATAGAAAATGGTGGTCACGTCCGCGGCGGTGCGTGTCATCACCGCCGGCGCGCCTGTTCATTGGCTCCTGGGACCCATAGGGTCCAATGTTAACCAATGCAGCATTACGCCGCTGTCTACGACCGCCTACCGCGACGGTGTGCAACGCCAGCGCAGTTACCTCACAATCCCATTGTCCCACTTTAGAGGTCAGACAGCCGCCATTTCAGGGGCCCACATGGCTTCTTTTACTACTGCGTCACACATAGCTAGGCCTACACTCAACACACATACAGGAAGTGTTTTGTGTTTGGTGTCGTCTTCTGTGTATCTGTGGGTACATACCAGGAACTTTGTTGACTCTGTGGTCGCTGTTGTCCTTCATAGGCACCGTCAGCTGGGACAATTGAGAAGATGGCGGAATCCTCCGGTGTACCGACCGCTGGTGGACCTGTTGACAATGGAGGAGCGACATTTACTCGTCACCTACAGGTTTGACTGTGCCACTATCCAGGAATTATGTACCCAGTTGGAGCCAGACCTGATGTCACCAATCCGCCATCCCACTGGAATTCCCCCTGACGTGCAGGTGCTGTCAGTGCTCCATTTCCTTCCAAGTGGGTCTTTTCAGACGACAGTGGTCATGGCATCTGGGATGTCCCAGCCTATGTTTTCCAACGTGTTGTCCAGAGTGTTGGCTGCCCTGCTGAAACACATAAGGAGATACATAATTTTCCCTGAGGTGGAGGATTTGGCTACAGTGAAATGTGACTTCTATGCCCTTTGACATATCCCCAACATCATAGGTGCTATTGATGGGACCCATGTAGCTCTGGTCCCCCCCACAGGAGTGAACAGGTGTACAGGAACCGGAAGAGTTATCATTCGATGAATATACAGATGGTATGTTTGGCCGACCAGTACATCTCCCAGGTTCATGCTATGTTCCCTGGCTCTGTGCATGACGCCTACATCCTGCGGAATAGAAGCGTCCCTTATATGATGGGTCAACTCCAGAGGCACCGTGTGTGGCTATTAGGGGACTCTGGTTACCCCAACCTTTCCTGGCTATTGACCCCAGTGAGGAATTCCAGGACCAGGGCAGAGGAACGCTGCAATGAGGCCCATGGGCGGACTAGGAGGGTGATCGAATGCACCTTCGGCCTCCTGAAGGCCAGGTTCAGGTGCCTCCATATGACAGGTGGTTCCCTATTCTACTCACCAAGGAAGGTGTGCCAGATCATCATCGCCTGCTGTATGCTTCACAATCTTGCTTTGCGACGCCAGGTGTCTTTTCTGCAGGAGGATGGTCCAGATGGCGGTGTTGTGGCAGCTGTGGAGCCTGTGGACAGTGATGAGGAGGAAGCTGAGGAAGAAGACAACGACAACAGGGAGTCAGTCATACAGCAATATTTCCAGTGACACACAGGTGAGAACATTTTCACTTTTACCATTACATTCACTGTCACACCTCTTCCTCTATCCTGTGTGTAATTTCATAGCATTATTTGGCAAATGAGTTGTACCTTTCCATTACGCTTTCACAGGTGTGGTTACCAACGTGTGTTATCTACTTGCATCCTTCAAGGACTTGTGATGTGTGACATAGGTATGTTGGCTTTACAACTATAAACACATTTTGACACTGTCATTGATGATACATTTTACCAAATCACAGACTGACTCCAGATTGTTTTGTGGTTCAGGGGTGTTATTTAAGTGCTCAAAAATGGAGGGGGGTTGTAATATGGTGATGGGGGACGGTGGAGGAATGTTCGTGGCAGAGTCCAGTCCATTAGTCACACAGGTGCACTGGCCATATGGGCTTTGGAAGTGGAGCTGGGGCAGTTCAAGTATGGACAGGGTAACAAAGTGGAACAGTGGAAGGACAATCAGGGTGGTCTAATTTCCTGGCGGGGGTCTTGCCATCTTGCTCTGTCCTGTTCCTGGATCTCAGGGACCGCTTGCCTGGTGGTTGTCCGTCTGCAGGGGGTGGGGTGCTGGTGTGGTGGTCCTGTGGCGGGGTGTCCTGTCCACTAGCGCCGGCGGAGGTGGTGGGCAGTTCATCGTCCATGCTAGTGTCAGGGGCCCCTTGGAGTGCCACGGTGTCCCTCAAGGTCTGCTGTATGTCCTTCAGCACCCCTACGATGGTGCCCAGGGCGGAGCTGATGGTCCTGAGCTCCTCCCTGAACCCCAAATACTGGTCCTCCTGCAGGCGCTGGCTGTCCTGAAACTTGGCCAGGACCGTCGCCATCGTCTCCTGGGAGTGGTGGTAGGCTCCCATGATGGAGGAGAGGGCCTCGTGAAGAGTGGGTTCCCTTGGCCTGTCCGCCCCCTGTCGCACAGCAGCCCTCCCAGTTCCCTTGTGTTCCTGTGCCTCCGTCCCCTGGACCGTGTGCCCACTACCACTGCCCCCAGGTCCCTGTTGTTGTTGGGGTGGTGGGTTATCCTGGGTTCCCTGTAGTGGTGGACACACCACTGATTGACGTGTCCTGGGTACGGAGGCATGAGCCCGCTGGGTGGGTGCTGTGCTGGTGTTACCAGAGGGTGGAAGGTCAGTGTTGGGCTGTGCCTGTGCAAGGGGAACCGACTGTCCCGAGGCCCACAATGGTCCGGGCTAGTCATCAGGATCCAGTAGGGCAGAGCTGCTATCGTCACTGTGGGCCTCTTCTGTGGGTGGATTGGAGTTGTCTGGACCCTCCGGTGTGGTGGCGGTCCTTCGTGATCCTGCAGGGGCATAAGTGCATGATTATTGCATGTGTGTGTGTTATGGTGTGCAATGGGTGGCTAACCATGTACCCCAGTGCAAGCATTCCTGTGGGGGGGCTTGTGTGATGATGGTTGGGGGGGTGTTCTGGATATGTGCAGTGAGCATGCCTTAGTGAGGGGTGACCATGCTTAGTTGTGTCATGGAGGGCGTGGTGTTGGGATGTGTGGTTTGTATTATGAGTACATTAGTGAGGATTTGGGGTGATAGGGGAGGGTGTGAGGGTGGGGTGTGTGATAGCATGCAGGTAGGGTGGGGGATCTGATAGTTAAGATTTGACTTACCAGTGTCCATTCCTCCACCAACTCCTCCGAGGCCCTCTGGATGCATGATGGTCAAGACTTTCTCCTCCCATGTTGTTAGTTGTGGGGGAGAAGGTGAGGGGTCCGCCACCAGTCCGCTGAACCGCGATGTTGTGCCTGGAGACCGCTTAACGCACCTTCCCCCGTAGGTCGTTCAACCTCTTCCTGATGTCCTCCCGATTTCTTGGATGCTGTCCCACAGCGTTGACCCTGTTGACTATTCTGCGCCATAGCTCCATCTTCCTGGCTATGGATGTGTGCTGCACCTGGGAGCCAAATAGCTGAGGCTCTACCCATAGGATTTCCTCCACCATGACCCTGAGCTCCTCCTCGGAAAACCGGGGGTGTCTTTGGTGTGACATGGGGTGGTGTAGGTGATGTGTGGGGTGGTGTATGTGGTGGTGAGTGTGGTGATGTGTAGTGGTGTGTGGTGTTTGGTGCGTGGATGTTGTGTGGGTGTTGGTGTTGTGTGCCTCTGTGTGGTGGGGTTGTCTATTCTGTGCTCTCTCTCTGGCCTTCGTTCGTGATTTTTTGGTCGTAGGGGTTTGTGGGTGATGTGGGTGTGTGTTTTATATAGTATTGAGTGTGTGGGATTGGTTTGGGTACGTGTATCAGGTGTGTGTATTTCGAAATGTCCAATGTGGCGGTGTTTTGGAGATGTGTGTGTATTTTGAGCGCGCGGTGTGTACCGCCAATGGAATACCGCGGTTGAAAGACCGCTGCGTGTATTCGTGGGTCGTAATAGCATGGGCGTGTTTCTGTTGGCGTGAGATGGAGGTTTTATTTTCGCCAGTTTAACACTGACCTTTGGTGTGGCGGACTTGTGTGGGTGTCTGAATTTTGGAGGATTCCGAGATGTGTGTCATAATAGCTGTGGCGGAATTCCGCGGCGGTGTATTGGCGGACTTCTGCACGGCGGTAAGCGGCTTTTACCGCCAATGTTGTAATGACCCCCTATATTGTTTTATCAGTAAAGCTGCAAGTTAGTGGAGAGCTTTTTGGACATTTCTTGGAAAGTTACTGTGTGTAGATGACAATATGTTACCACATCATGGTTTAGTAATATATTTATTACAATTGAGTGTTTAAACAAACTGAGAAACACTCCTGCCCTGATGGCAATGTTGTTAGTAAACTAAAAGAAGTTCTAGGTTATGTGGGCTAGACCACATGGGTATGTGGGCTAGATTCTTGTGATGCATGCAGCAAACTTTAGTCTACTTAGTCAAACAAAAGAGTTTTTTTTGTACTGCAGAAATGCTGAGCTACATATTTGAAGGTGCAATCATATGTGAGAATTGAGAAAAAGGCAACTCAACCTGCAGATCTAGTAACATTTTTATGATTTTTCGAGCCCTGTGCTCCACTCTTGCTGTATGCCAGTGCACTCTACCCCACTCGACAATGTACTAATGCATTCTGCACTACTGCAGTCTGCATCATGACAGTCTAGGCCACTCCACTCTACTCTGCATCACTTTACTCTATGTCACACCACACTATGCCACTCTACTCTGCAACACTGCACTCTATGCAACTGCGCTCCACGCAAATGCACTTTATGCCACTACTCTATTCCACTCCACTCTGCACTACTTCACTCTACTCTGAAACACTCTACTCTATGCCACTGCATCCTATGCCACTCTACATCACTCCACTGTTTGCCACTGCTCTATAAGCCATTCTACCCTGCAGTACTCTACTCTATGTCACTATTCTCTATGCCACTACTCTATGCCACTGCACTTTTCCCTGTACCATTCCACTTTACCCTGCACCACTCCACTGTATACCACCTCGGTCTACTCTGAAACAATGTTTTCTATGCCACTGAACTCTACGCTACTCTACTCTATTCTGCACCACTCTGCTCTACGCCACTGCCCTCTAATCTGAAAGACTCCACGCCACTGTATGCTACGAAACTCTATTCTACTCTGCATCACTGTTTTCTACACTTCTGCTCTCTGCACCACTCTACTCTGCATTACTCTACTCTGTGCCACTATACTTCTGTCACTGGACTCTATGACACTTTGCTCTGCAAGATTGCACTCTCCACCAGTGATACTTTATTATGGTGACACAAATACCAAAAATACCTTATAGACTATACTACCTTAGGAGGTAAGTAGTATATGCAGTATATACACCAGAATGTTAGAAAACAGTGAAAATAGTGAAAATCCTAATAGGCAAGTAATGTGCTTAGGGGGAACACAAACCATATACTAAAATAGTGGAATGTGAAAGTCGATTTCCCACCTAGGCAAGTGTAGTGTGTAGAGGGGTGTTTGAAGTGTAAGAAAACACCAAAGGTAAGTAATAGAACCCACCCCAGAGCCCAGGAAAGCAGGAGTAAATAACAGTAAGTTACAGTACGTTTCCTAAAACACACAAGAGCACATGATAGAAGATTATGCAAGAACCAGAAGAGACTGCAAGACACCAATGATGGATTCATGGACTTGAAGACCTGTGGAAGAAGGGGACCAAGTCCAAGAAGCACTGAAGAGTCCAGGGAGAACAGAAGTCCGTGCTAACCCAGATGAAGGTTTAGCCTTGTAAGCAAGCTGTTTATACTGCAGTCTTTGAAGTGCAGACGAGCACCCCCATTTATTATTAGGGCTCTTTGCCACCCCATACATAATATGCAGCATTAACCACCTTTTTGAAGGTTAAGACTACTCTAACTACACAGAGAGTGTCGGGATATGAGGTGATACTGTCACTATCATCTTTGAAGGTTGTGAAGTGTCATTCAGTGAATCTTGTGACATTCTTTGCTCATCCTAAATTACACTCTGAGGATGAAGCGCATAACTGTGCAGCATATATCCCTAATGAATCTAGTCCAGCAACAGAGGATCCTATTCTAGGTAGTATTGTCTATTTCATTGATGGTTTCTCTACTATTGATCAGTATACAGAAGTTAGACACACAGTTGCAACAGTAGCAAGAGCACAACAGCGTGATTCTTCAGACCCACTCCACTTAGTAGAACAGTTAATATTACCAGCTCACTATTCTGCACAAGCAACAGGTATGTGACAGAGTACACTTGAAAACAGAATGCATGACCCGCAAGGTCATAGTTAAAAGAAAACCTCTATTTGTAAGCCTAAGAGAATTTATTGCTTCAAGCACAGAAGCACTTATCTGTTGTCTCAGTAAATTAAAAGCATGACTGAAGAATTGTAGCAGGAAATTGAATTAGCCAAGGGTATGCAAAAACTGCTAAAAAGGTCTTGGAAGCAAAGTGATAAAGCACATGCACAAATACACATGCATTCAAGACTAGTAAATGGTTAGTTTGTTAAGCATTGTTAGAACTGCAATAAAGAATGTGTAATAAATAGGTTAAAGGTTAAGGGACACTGGTAAAGTGATTTTACAACACATATGTAATTGCTAAACTTACTGATTAACCTTTTTGTATTGTTCGTACTTGCTAAATAAGTGGCTGACTATGAAGCAGCAAATTAAGACCAGCTGTTTACCTGTATAGAGATAGCTGCTTCCCTGCTGTGACAGTAAAAAGCTCTGGTTTACCTTGCCCAGAGGATTCCTGTCTTAAGTTTCCCCACAACAGAACAGTAAATTAGGGAGGGAGGAAAACCCATGTATTCCAGGTCCCAGAGGAACATAATCCTCAACTTTGCCAGAACATTTGATCATATACTAGCCTGTCAAACTTTCCAATTCCATGCGGCCACCCCTCAAATGTTCACATGGGCTCAAGAAGCTCCATTATACTGCAGTGCTATCTAGACTACACAGCTATGGATTGCTAACTAACCTCTAAGTGCCATATGCAATCAAAGAAAAGACCTAAGTAACTTGCTCAGTAAGAAGTACATCTGTCAAATATTCCATAGTATATTTCCCTATCCACCCATGGAGAAGGAATGGGAATTTACAAATAAGGAGAACACAGGAAAACCACCAAACATCCATTGAGCATGATCTTGGAGAGAGGGGGGCCTGTCATAACCATCATACTGCATGAAATCCTGCCCTGCCTGACTACAATGGAAGGAAAGCCATCACAGACAAGAAGCACCCCAGACAACAGAACGCACCTCAATTACTCACCCAATGACCCACAAGCCAGCACAGCACCATTGTATAAAGGGAACAAATAGATGCTGGCACCCCAATCAGACTGGGATCTGAAACTGCCAGTACACTGGACACGCCATTTAAACAGAAGGTAAAGTTAGAAGAAGGGAGTAAAAGAAGGGTCACGCTAGCCTTAGGGAACACATGACAGCAGCAAGGAAAAAGCAAATCAGCAGGAAATTAACAAAATCTATTCACCTTTTCAAACATTTAAAGAAAACCAATTACTCCCCAAGTGGCTGGGTTTTCCAACTAAAAGAAGAAATGGAAGCAATTAATATGATCTGCAACTGCAAAAAAGCAAATAGATCCTGGCAAGAGGAAGCTATAATCACAGTCTGAGGAAAATTATTGTATGGAAAAACCTCACCCACAGACAGTTCCAACAAAGAAACTTCACAGACCTCTCACAATTGAATGCAGGTTCCCAGACAGAAGAAAAGCAACTGGAAGGGGAGTTGATAGCCCATAGTTTAACAACAAGTTGGCTAGTGGCATGAAAAAGCAAACTCTGCCTAAACTAGTAATATTGGTAGCTCCAACAATCAAAATTTTAGTGTGACAACACTGACCAGCACCAACGTTAAAGGCACATTTTCAGTAAGTGGGTTGGAGGCATGAAAATGTAAAAGTCCACTACTCGACCTAAGGCTAGCGATATGGATAGAGCAGCTGATCAGAATTTCAACATGACACCTCTGAGTGAGAAGAAAGTGGCAATAAGCTGCTGATGAAAGATATACACTCCGCCTTCTTTAATGACGCAAAGGACATGAAGAAAATATGTAACAGAAAAAACCTCTTCCTCACCAATTCAGCCACAGTGACCAATCTAGAATGACTGATGTCCCTCAGGAACAAAGAGTTCTACAGGCTATCAAGCAAAATGAGTGCAGGAAGATTTATGACAAAAATCAACAAGCAAGGAGAGACAGTTAAGAATTTATCCTTTTGGGAACAGGCAGGAGCTTCTTAATAAACTTCAAACTGAATAGAAATCCATCAGCATCTTTGGCAGAACAAGTTAGAATAATCATACCTCCAGCCGATCCTGTTATTCAAGCAGTTGCAAAAAGACTCCTCTCACATGAAAATGATGACCAAAGTATGAACAAGTATGAACAAGTATGAACACAAAATAAGAATGAAAACTTCACAATGTTGTGCTTAAAGCATCCTTGAGTAATGTCAGAATAAGAAGCAAATGAAATAACTCCTTTCATAGAAGAAATCCAACTGACTGCATGCCAAATTGTCAATCCAGAAAGCCTGCCTCAAGCAGAAGAGACCCTATGCTGGCAGACCACAAATGCTGCTGAAGCTCACTTCTGCAGCAAGAAACCTCCTTATAAAATAGACTAAGAGAGAGAAGGGATCTGAATGTCAGGCGAGCTGGAGTTATGGAGGTGGTAGCTGAGAGAACCTATGAGGAAGAACACACAAACAACTCCTAAGGAATGACCTTCAAAACTCCCCTAGGTTGCTACAATGAACAGCCTATCAGAAAAGAGTCCTGAACCAAAGTTCAATTCTGACTAGCTCAGGACAAAAAATTACGCCTCCTGGAATATACCTCCTTCTGAAGGCATGTCAAAGGCAAGCCCCTCAGCACCCATCCCCATCACGTCAGCCATGCTTCTGGTGAGCCTTCCCAAAGCTCACCTATTCAGGTGTATTCTGGGGTAGATCTACTTAATCTCCAAAAGCCACCTTGTAATTACCAATTGGATTTTTCCACTGATTCTTGCCCTGAAACTAACTGCCCCTTCTATCCTTTCTCTCTGGTTTCCAATGGACAATGTACTGACCACTATCCAACCTGTACTCCTAGTTCGAGTCCCACCCAAACCTGTGTGGTTGAGAATCAGCAGGCTGAGCTATTTTGCACTTTTTTCTCTGCCTGTTTGATTAATTGTAGATCTTTACCCAAACACAATTCAGATGTTTTTAACTTACTTTTAGAGGATAAGTGGGATTTAATGTTTCTTACTGAAACATGGTTGAAGGATTCTTCTATACCAGGTTTAGCACTATCCACCCCCCGGATACTTAATGCAGGTGGATGTATAGTGTCTGGAGCCTTATTTTATAGACCTCATGATGGTCCTAATGATACTCTACTTTCAGACCTGTTGGACCAACTATCACTACTTTACTCTAACTTTACAGTTTTAGGTGACTTCAATTTATATGTTAGTAAGGCAAATTGCTCAATGGCTATGCAGGTTCTAACTACTTTAGATGGATTCATCTTAGAGCAACCAGTGGATGGTCTGAAACATAAGGCCGGCCACTCTTTGGATCTCATTTTTTCCAACCCTCTGAATAGCTCTATTAGTCCAGCATTTGAGCTAACCTGATCCCCAATCACTTGTTGAAACTTTTTAGGATCTTTACACCTTTGCCGATCAAGCAACAGACTGTATTTCAGAACACCTCTAGAGTATGGCATCACATTTTGGAAACTACTTTAATAGATACTCTCTAATCTATTCCTCTGGAATTATCAGGCTCTATCGATTTGAATGTAGAAATCTTTACCAGCTGGCTTGCTGAGGAGTTTGATCTTATTGTTCCTAAAGAAACTTCAGTTATCAGAAGCTCTATGCCATCAGCTCTTTGATTCTCAACTGCCTTCAAAGATTAAGGGGGTCATTCTGACCCTGGCGGTCACCGACCGCCAGGGCCAACGACCGCGGAAGCACCGCCAACAGGCTGGCGGTGCTTCCATGGGCATTCTGACCGCGGCGGTACAGCCGCGGTCAGAAACGGGAAACCGGCGGTGTCCCGCCGGTTTCCCGCTGCCCCAGGGAATCCTCCACTGCGGCGCTGCTTGCAGCGCCGCCATTGGGATTCCGACCCCCTTACCGCCATCCTGTTCCGGGCGGTTTTCACCGCCGGGAACAGGATGGCGGTAACGGGTGTCGTGGGGCCCCTGGGGGCCCCTGCAGTGCCCATGCCAATGGCATGGGCACTGCAGGGGCCCCCTAACAGGGCCCCACATTGATTTTCAGTGTCTGCCAAGCAGACACTGAAAATCGTGACGGGTGCCACTGCACCCGTCGCACGCCTTCAACTCCGCCGGCTCCATTCGGAGCCGGCTTCCTCGTTGAAGGCGCTTTCCCGCTGGGCCGGCGGGCGGGCTTCTGGCGGTCGCCCGCCAGCCCAGCGGGAAAGCCAGAATGGCCGCCGCGGTCATTTGACCGCAGTGCGGTCATTCGGCGGCTCCCGCCGGGCATGCAGTTACCGCCGCCGGCGGGAGTCGGAATGACCCCCTAAGTCTCAGTGCCAGTCATTAGAACATTTATGGAGGAAATAATGGGGGTCATTACAACCCTGGCGGACGGTGTTAAAGATGCGGTAATACCGCAAACAGGCCGGCGGACAAAAAAAGGGAATCATGACCCTGGCGGAAACCGCCAACAAAGACAGCCACTTTAACACACCGCCCGCCACGGCGGTACAGACAAGCAACGCAGCGGTTACCGCCAACAGACAGGCGTGAGACAATGTACCGCCCACACTATTACAACCCGACAATCTGCCACCTTTTACGGGGCGGATGCACCGCGGATAAAAACACGGCGGAAACAGCTTTTGCTATGGGAAAACGCTCACCTGAACACAACTCACGAGGAAGGAGGACACCATGGAACCCGAATTACAAATCCTACCTGCCCTTGTTTTTCTGCTCCTTTACGACCAACAGCTACGTAGGCGCAGAAGATACTGGTGAGTACTGCACCTACGACACGGGGAGGCAAAAGTTGGGGACACACCCAACAAACACCCCCACCCTCGCATATCACAACATACACACCAATGCAGTCACAAAAATCACAGTAACAACCCACAATCCCCCCGGAAGAATGCAAAGACAATGCGAAATTCGAGCAAACATTGTAATGTGCCAATATACATGTCATACAAAAAAATACAGATATACATATCTCAAAATCAAAAGTATTGCAGATATGTACACAACAATGTCCGTGCACCAACAGTCCAAAAAAGCATGGGCGAGGCCCACAATAGATACCTGACCAAAATCGGAGAGAACACTGCCGGGGCATCAGATAGAAACACTACAGGCACCTCAGGGGGAAGGGAAGGGGGGCACCTCAGCCAGATGAATGCGAAGCCAGATCCACGACGGGGCTCCATGCCCATTGATGTATCCTGGGGAGTGCAAAGCCACAGTCTCTCAAGTCACTACAGTGGGTGGTTTTCCCACTGTGCCATCCTGGGGAGTGCAAAACCACAGTCTCTCAAGTCACTACAGTGGGTGGTTTGCCCACTGTGCCATCCTGGGGAGTGCAAAGCCACAGTCTCTCAAGTAGATGCAGGTCTCCACTGGATGTGGAGGGGGACTGGTGCCCAGACTGGATGAGTCTCCACGTGAAAGTACCTGTCCTGTCACTGTCCCAGCTGCACATGGGATAAGGATGCCTGATGTGGCTGTCCATTCATTCCTACACGGTGCATGCCAGTTCAGCGGTGCTTTGCCATAGCGGTCTTTGCCCTGTTCAGCGGTGCTTTGCCATGGCGGTCTTTGCCCTGTTCAGCGGTGCTTTGATATGGCGTTTCAGGACTGTTCAGCGGTGCTTTGCCATGGCGGTCTTTGCCCTGTTCAGCGGTGCTTTGACATGGCGTTTCAGGACTATTCAGCGGTGCTCTGCCATGGCGGTCTTTGCCCTGTTCAGCGGTGCTTTGACATGGCGTTTCAGGACTGATCAGCGGTGCTTTGCCATGGCGGTCTTTGCCCTGTTCAGCGGTGCTTTGACATGGCGTTTCAGGACTCTTCAGCGGTGCTTTGCCATGGCGGTCTTTGCCCTGTTCAGCAGTGCTTTGCCATGGCGTTTCAGGACTGTTCAGCGGTGCTTTGCCATGGCGGTCTTTGCCCTGTTCACCAGTGCTTTGACATGGCGATTCAGGACTGTTCAGCTGGGCTTTGCCATGGCGGTCTTTGCCCTGTTCAGCGGTGCTTTGACATGGCGGTTCTGATACGGACATTGGTGTGTGGCATGACGATCTCTACACTGGGCATTGGTGTGTGGCATGACGATCTCTACAATGGGCATTGGTGTGTGGCATGACGTTCCATCATTGCCCAGCGGGGCTGTGGCATCCTGGCCCCTCATGGGCTGTGACTCCGGCGGTGGTCTCCTGACCAGTGACAATACTTGTGCCCTCCTGGGCTGTGACTCTGGCGGTGGTCTCTGGACCATTGACGATACTTGTGCCCTCCTGGGCTGTGACTCCGGCGGTGGTCTCTGGACCAGTGACGATACTTGTGCCCTTCTGGGCTGTGACTCCGGCGGTGGTCTCTGGACCAGTGACGATACTTGGGCCCTCCTGGGCTGTGACTCTGGCGGTGGTCTCTGGACCAGTAACAACGGTGCTGGCGGTTCTGTCTCGACCACCGGAAATGATGGCGCACTTCTCCGCCGTGACACTCACAACAGGCTGGGGAGACTTCCTCTGGCCGTTCCCCACCTTTGGTGGAGTCACAGCTGACTCTCCAATCCCCTTGGAACCCATGTCAGTTGTTTTCCCACCAGGAGTCTTAACACGGTCCCGTTGTCCACTCTCCAATTTTAGAGCCTTTACAGGGGGTGGGCTGCAAGTGCCTTGGCTCCGGGTCCTACTGCCTGCCCTGGTGGCCGGTGCACTTCAAAAACCTTGAACAGGCACCACTGGTATTGGAGGCTTTTTGGCTGAGGTGCTACGACGGGACTGATGAATTGGAAGGGGGAGTGGGGGCAAAAAGGTCACCTTTACAGAGGGACAGTTTCTGACGAACACTGGGATGGGTAGCTGGAGGGGGTCTGGGCGTGGAGGAAGAGGAGGTGGTTGTCGGAGGTGTCACTTTAGGTGTTTTGGGTGCAGGTGCAGGTACTGGAGGCTGTCGTGCGGTGGATGGATGTTGGGTGAGTGATTGCCGGCGTTTGTGTACTTTGGGAGGGGGCGTCACAGACACACTGGGAGAGGACACATGGGACGTGTAAATGGCAGTGGAGGTGGTGAGTGCAGGTGAGCGGCTTGTAGTGCTGGGTGTCCTGGTGCGATTCATGGTGCCTGTAGATGTGGTGCAGGCAGGTGTGTGTGTAGACGAGACTGAGAGGGAGGAGGGAGAAGAGGAGGAGGGGGACACAGTGGAGGCAGTGGATGTTGTTGTGTCTGTATGTGGCTGAGGCTTGCGTGAGTGCCTGTGGTGTGTGTGGTGCCTATGTTTGCTTGAGCTACTTGGGTGTGTTGACTTGTGTGCATGCTGGTCTGTAGGTGTGCTTGAGATGGGCTGGGGTACAGGAGATTGGGTCTGGGTGGAGGAAGTTGGAGGGGGGAGGCTAGACACAGGGACAATGGCTGCCATCAGTGCTGAGGCCAGAGATTGCAGGGTTCGCTGAAGGACAGCCTGACCAGAATGAATGCCCTTCAGGAATGCATTACCATGTTGCAACTCCATTTCTACACCCTGGATGGCATTCACAATGGTAGACTGCCCAACAGTGAGTGACCTGAGGAGGTCAATGGCCTCCTCACTGAGGGTAGCAGGGGTGACTGGGACAGGGCCTGAGGTGCCTGGGGCGAAGGTGATGCCCACCCTCCTGGGTGAGCAGGCACGGGGCGAACGCTGAGGGGCTGCTGGGAGGGTGGTGCTGGTAGGGGGGGTGGTGGCTGTACCTGTAGGAGTGGGGCGCACAGGTGGTGCCGCCACCACAGGGGAGCTCCCATCGACGGACAAGTCCGTGTCGCTGGTTGGTGATCCGGTGGCCGACGAGAAGCTCCCCTCGCCCTCTGTCCCACTGGTACATTCAGAGTCTGTGGTGTGGCCCTCCATGGCCATGTGGGATGCAGCTCCCTCGTGCTCCGGTGCCACTGTATCTCCGCCTGATGATGCTGATGTACAAAAGGACAGGGAGAGCAGGAAAAAAGGGGGAGACAGAGCAAACAGAGTTCTAGTGCATGGCATGCCGCTACCGTTGGCGGACAAGACAGACGCAGCAGCCCCCTGCATTACGCCGTGCTCCTGACCTCTGCACATGCAATTTCTGGGACTTGGCCTACATGGCAATGGTGGGAATCTGCGCACATGGATGCCACAGGGGCAACTATACCTCAACTTGGCACTCTGCTGAGGTGGGGTTGAGTGCCACATGGCCTACATTATGGAGGGGCCTTGCCTACCTAACTCGCCCTGGCCTAGGGACACCCACAGTCCACCTCCCCCACCCAGACCCCTCCACTGCACGCAAAGTCCGCTGAATGAGGTTGTACTCCCCCCCTTGTGTCTGCTGTGATGTCCTCAAGCGCCCATCCAACTCCGGGTAGGCCACCGCCAGGATCCGGAACATCAGGGGGGTCATGGTGCGATGGGAACCCCTCCCACATTGGGAGGCCATCCCCAGCTGAGCCTCCGCCGTCTTCTTGCTGCAGCGGCGAATGTCCTCCCATCTCTTACGGCAGTGGGTGCCCCGTCTCTGGTGGGCCCCCAGGGTCCGGACCTCCTTGGCGATGGCACGCCAAATGTCCCTCTTCTGGTGGGCGCTGACCTACATGACATGCACAAGGAAAGAGGAACAGTCATTACCAACTGCACCGTCAATGTGAGTGGCCCCCTCCCTACTCTGGCCATGTGGCCCATTCATTCCCATGCATAACTGTTCTATGTACTCTGCCCCCTTCCCTCTTCCACCCAGCCCTCTCCACCCAGGCCTAGCCCATACAACGTGCTCCCTGTGTACTAACCTGTTGGTCTGGAGGACCGTAGAGTAGCGTGTACTGGGGGAGGACCCCATCCACAAGTTTCTCCAACTCCTGTGCAGTGAAGGCAGGGGCCCTTTCCCCAGACGCAGCAGCCATCTTCGCTTCCAGACCTAGGTCACAGCAGCACTAGCAGTGTAGGTCCTCTCCTGTCGAAGGTCAGGTATCTAGTGATTGAACAGATAGAAAATGGCGGTGACGTCCGCGGCGGTGACGTCCGCGGTGGTGACATCCGCGGCGGTGCGCATCATCATCACCGGCGCACCTGTTCATTGGCTCCTGGGACCCATAGGGTCCAATGTTAACCAATGCAGCATTGAGCCGCGGTCTACGACCGCCTACCGCGACGGTGTGCAACGCCAGCGCAGTTAACCCACAATCCCATTGTCCCAGTTTAGAGGTCAGGCAGCCGCCATTTCAGGGGCCCACATGGCTTCATTTACTACTGCGTCACGCATAGCTAGACCTATACTCAACACACATACAGGAAGGCTTTTTTGTCTGGTGTAGTCTTGTGTGTCACTGTGGGTACATACCTGGAGGAATAGTGACTGGTGCTTCGCTGTTGTCCTTCTTAGGCACCGTCAGCTGGGACATATGAGAAGATGGCGGAATCCTCCGGTGTACCGACCACTGGTGGACCTGTTGACAATGGAAGAAAGACATATCATCGTCACCTACCGGTTTGACCGTGCCACAATCCAGGAACTATGTACCCAGTTGGAGCCAGACCTGATGTCACCAATCCGCCATCCGACTGGAATCCCCCCTCAAGTGCAGGTGCTGTCAGTGCTCCATTTCCTTGCAAGTGGGTCTTTTCAAACTACAGTGGCCATGGCATCAGGGATGTCCCCGCCTATGTTTTCCAACATGTTGTCCAGAGTGTTGTCTGCCCTGCTGAAACACGTAAGGAGATACATCATTTTCCCTGAGGTGGAGGATTTGCCTACAGTGAAAGGACATATCCCCAACATCATAGGTGCCATTGATGGGACACATGTGGCCTTGGTCCTCCCCGCAGGAGTGAACAGGTGTACAGAAACCGGAAGAGTTACCATTCGATGAATGTGCAGATGGTGTGTTTGGCAGACCAGTACATCTCCCATGTTACATCCAGCGGAATAGCAGCATCCCTTATATGATGGGGCAACTCCAGAGGCACTGTGTGTGGCTTTTAGGTGAGCACCTGGAACCAATTCAGTGGGAATAGTTGTCTGGGGATATCCCTAAGAGTTAGTGTGTGTCTAACAGTTGTCCCTCGCCATTTGCAGGTGACTCTAGTTACCCCAACCTGTCATGGCTACTGACCCCATTGAGGAATCCCAGGACAAGGGCAGAGGAATGCTACAATGAGGCCCATGGGCAAACTAGGAGGATTATAAAGCAGACCTTTGGCCTCCTGAAGGCCAGGTTCAGGTGCCTCTATATGACAGGTGGTTCCCTATTCTACTCACCAAAGAAGGTGTGCCAGATCATCGTGGCCTGCTGTATGCTTCACAACTTGGCTTTGCGATGACAAGTGCCTTTTATGCAGGAGGATGGTCCAGATGGAGGTGTTGTGGCAGCTGTGGAGCCTGTGGACAGCGAAGGCGAGGAAGCAGAAGAAGAGGACATCGACAACATGAACTCTGTGATCCTGCAATACTTCCAGTGAGACACAGGTAAGAAGACAAACCTGCCTACTACATGTACTTTATCACTACTACCTCTCTACTGTCTGTCGTTTTCACCCAGTGTATGGTCACTGAGTTGTCACTTTCCCTTACGATTTCACAGATGTGGGTCCCACTGTGTGACATCTGCTTTGTTTCCTCATGGACTAGAGCTGTGTGACAGGTATGTTGACATTACAATTGAAAGAGCATTTTGTCACTGTAATTGCTAATACACATTTTCGAAATCACAGACATACTCCTGATTGTTTTGTGCTTTAAGGGTGTTTATTTAAGTGCTCAATATTGGAGGGTGTTGTAAAATGGTGAGGGGTGATGGTGGAGGAATGTCCATGGCAGAGTCCAGTCTATTAGTCTCCCAGGTGCATTGTCCAAAGGGGCATAGGAAGTGGAGCTGGGGCAGTTTGAGGATGGACAGGGTGACAAGGTGGGACAAAATGATGACATTCAGGGTGGTCTCATTTCTTGGCGGGGTACTTGGCATCATTCTCTGTCTTTGTCCTGGATCTCAGGGACCGTTTGCCGGGTGGTTCTCCCTCTGCAGGCGGTGGGGTGCTTGTGTGGTGGTCCTGTGGCGGTGCCTCCTGTCCACTAGCGCCGGCGGAGGTGGTGGGCAGTTCACCGTCCAGGCTAGTGTCAGGGGCCCCTTGTTGTGCCGCAGTGTCCCTCCTGGTGTTGAGGACTTCCTTCAGCACCCCTACGATGGTGCCCAGGGTGGAATTGATGGATCTGAGTTCCTCCCTGAAGCCCAAATACTGTTCCTCCTGCAGCCACTGGGTCTCCTGAAACTTGGCCAGTACCGTTGCCATCGTCTCCTGGGAATGGTGGTACGCTCCCATGATGTTGGAGAGGGCCTCATGGAGAGTGGGTTCCCTGGGCCTGTCCTCCCCCTGTCGCACAGCAGCCCTCCCAGTTCCCCTGTTTCCTTGTGCCTCTGTCCCCTGAACAGTGTGCCCACTGCCACTGCTCCCAGGTCCCTGTTGTTGTTGGGGTGGTGGGTTAGCCTGGGTTCCCTGTAGTGGTGGACACACTGCTGATTGACGTGTACTGGGGACAGAGGTATGGGCCCGCTGGGTGGGTGCTGTGCTGGTGTTTCCAGAGGGGGGAAGCTCTGTGGTGGCCTGTGCCAGTGCGAGGGGAACCGACTGTCCCGAGGCCCCAGATGGGCCGGGCTGGTTGTCTAGATCCATTTGGACAGAGCTGCTGTCATCACTGTGGGCCTCTTCTGTTGGTGGTGTGGACATGTCTGGACCCTCCTGTGCGGTGACGTTGGGTAGGGGTCCTGCAGGGGTGTAAATCATGATTATTGCATCTGTGTGTGCCATGGTGTGCAATGGGTGGGTGACCGTGTGCCCCAGTGCTTGCATTCCTGTGTGGGACCTTGTGTGATGATGGTTTAGGGGGGTGTATGGGTATGTGCAGTGGCCAAGCATTGGTGATGGGTGTCCATGCTTTGTTGTTGGATGCAGGGCTTGGTGTTGGGATGTGTGGTTTGTGATATTGGGACATTTCTGAGGAGTTGGAGTTTTTGGGGTGAGGGTGAGGGTGGGGCTATATGATGGCATGCAGGTAGGGGGGGGGATATTGTAGTTAAGCTTTGACTTACCAGAGTCCATTCCTCCAGCTACTCCTGGGAGGCCCTCAGTATGTAGAATAGCCAAGACTTGCTCCTCCCATGTTGTTAGTTGTGGGGGAGGAGGTGGGGGCCCGCCACCAGTCCTATGAACCACAAGGTGGTGTCTTGATACCACGGAACGCACCTTCCCCCGTAGGTCATTCCACCTCTTCCTGATGTCATCCCTATTTCTTCGGTGCTGTCCCACTGTGTTGACCCTGTCCACGATTCTTCGCCATAGCTCCATCTTCCTAGCTATGGAGGTGTTCTGCACCTGTGATCCGAATAGCTGTGGCTCTACCCGGATGATTTCCTCCACCATGACCCTGAGCTCCTCCTCAGAGAACCTGGGGTGTCTTTGCCGTGCCATGGGGTGGTGTGGGTGATGTGTGGGGTGGTGTGTGTTGTGATGTGTGGGGTGATATTTATAGGTGTGTTGTGTGAGGTGCGTGGATGTTATGTGGGTGATGGTATTGTGTGCCTGTGGATGCTTGGTTGTAGATTGTGGTGTCTCTCTCTGGCCTTCTGACGCAATTCTGGTCGTAGGGGTTTGTGGGTGATGTGGGTGTGTGTTTTATATTGTATTGGGTGTGTGGGAGTGGTGTGTGTATGTGTATCAGGTGTGTGTATATTTGGAATCGTCCAATGTGGTAGTGTTTTGTAAATGTGTGTGTATTTTGAGTGCGGCGGTGTGTACCGCCAAGGAATACCACGGTTGAAAGACCGCTGCGTGGATTAGTGGGTCATGATAGTGTGGGTGTATTCCTGTTGGCGTGACGGTGGGGGTTTTGTTTTCGCCAGTTTATCACTGACCTTTGGTGTGGCGGAGTTGTGTGGGTGTCTAAATTTTGGCGGATTCTGAGCTGTGGGTCATAATGACCGTGGCGGAAATCCGCTGCCGCAGCGGTGTGTTGGCGGTCTTCTGCACAGCGGTAAGCGGCTTTTATCGCCAATGTTGTAATGAGGGCCATAGTGTGTAATCCTGTAGGAACCACATGGATTTAAAATCATTGGCCTACCAGTAATAGAAGACAAACTCAGTAGGAGCTCAGGATATCATCACAGCAGCTGCAGACTGCACAAACTGAAACAGAGAAACTCTGATGTTCTCCTACTCTACAACTCATAATTCAGGTGAATACACATATAAACACAGTTCCTCAAATCAAAGGGTTTTGAAGATTTTCCTTTCTTACTCGAAAGCTATGTGCTAGACAAACTGCCACCAGCAAGTCAAGTCATCATAGAATGGGATGTCAATGCCAAGAATGGCAAATGGGGAGGGGACAGCAAAGTCCTTATGGAAGCAAAGCAAGCTCTTGCAGCCCCTATCCCAAGTCAGCTGTTCCATCACAAAGACCCAGAAGGGAAGGTTTTTTTAAAAACATGTGCACCAGAAAGGGCATGACTAGTACCTTGCATACCACAGTGAACAGACCATCCAATCATTTTGCACTGGTTACGTATCTCACCCATTGACTACATCATAATTCCCCTAACCAAATGAATCTAATTCTCTGATGCAAAACTGACTTGGAGAGTCGTAAAGAAGAGAAGGGATAATGAAGTATGGAAAAAGCAGTGCACAACTAAGACAAGAACATGGTGAGTGGTGGTGATTTACCAGGAGGAGAAGCACTCAAGTGAGTGAGCTGGAAAACACATGCACTCTCATGAATTGATTGACTAAAAACAAAAAACTAGTTCAGAAACAATGGTTGGCAAATGGAAGTCAGACTATGAAAAGGATGGGAAAGAGGATAATCTCCGAGAGAGGAAGAAGCACCTGAAGAGCAAGACAAGCCAACAAATTGGGAGTCAGCAAATAGGAGTGACAATAAAGCAACCAATGGAAAGCAAGGGGCCCGAATAAGCTCACTGTGGGTTTTTGGTATGGTCTACAAAAGCCTTTCAGCTACAGACAGCTAAAAGCTAAAAAAATGAACAATGCCTAGCCAAGGCCAGAAAAATATGAACAGTAACAAAAATTCTTGCATGCCATTTTGGAGGGTCCACATTCCCACTATAGTCACATGCACGCCCATCCTTTGTATTGTTTTCCTCCATGTATCCTGGGCATGTGGTGCCCCAAAAGTCCCACTCCTTCTCGACTTCTGTATGGGGTTCAAAAGCCCAGATAACTGATACATGTTTGTAAGTTGCATGGTTCATTTCTTACTTGCATCGTTTTTTAACCAGTTGCAATCAAACATAATCTTCTCTCACCAAGGAGACACAAAAAGGTGTAATAAGGATTACGTTTTCTGCAAGTAAGTATACTGTTTTCAAAATCTGATAAGCCTAGGTTCCATGGGTACCATTTACTTGGAACTTGCAAATGTGGCTAAAGTGCCAAACAGTACAGTTTTGAGGAAAGAGATCTGGCCATGGGAACCTGTTTAGCGAGGGCCTGGGGCATTTACAATTTGAAACCACATCATTTTCCAGGCAAAAAGTGGGAGCTAACCATGTCAAAAGAAGCTCTTTCTCACAGAGACGCACAAACAATAACAAATGAGAGCATCCCAGGGGGCAGGATGAAAAGCAAACGAGAGTTAGAGCAACACAGTGGGAAAGCACATGATGAGGAGAGCAATACAGAGTGTGGGGGCAAGCAGAGAAGTATATGAGAGAGAAATCAGCAAATGTGTAAGAGCAACACAAAGTGCAGAGAGGCTAGGCATTTGGGGGGCACACACAAGGGAGAAAGCTTTAACTCACATGCTCTCTCATGGAGTGCTTAATCAAAAAGAAAAACTTACTTCAGTAAAAGCAACGGATGGACACAAGTCAGGTAATCAAACAGTGGCGCCTGCCACTGAACAGGGATGGCGGGACAGGGCGCGATGGGACTGGGCGGCAGTTTAAAAAAAAACAAAATAAAACACCTTGGAGGGGAGACACCTTCATCTGCCCTCTCTCTTCTTCCTCTGCCCGGCTGCAGAGGCTCCCTGCCAGTCATGACACTGCTGTCACCAGCAATAGCAGCATTGTGATTGGTCTGAGCGGCTTGCTTTGCTGCTCAAGACTGGGAATGGAGCCTGGCCATGTTCTCCACTCGGCTGAGCAAAATATAGCTGGGTAGAGAACATACAAAGTGTGCATGTCTGTGTGGCAGGCACATCATGGCTGGCTAAGTAGACATGCACACTTATTGTGGTGCATAGCCTCCTCCGGCTCCCTCCCTCCAGCCCAGCCCCGCCCTGCCCCTTACTACAAGGAAAAATAAAAGGATAATAATGTAGTGTACGTTATTATCATTTTATTTTTCCTTTTGGAAATCCAGCAGGGCGAGGCTTCTCTGCCTTAGCAGAGGATCAGCGCCTGCAATCAAAGAGTTTATAAATTGGTTAAGCTCCAGGTGAAGGTCAAACACAAGATGGGCAGGTTGGTACAAGGAAAGTAATTGAAGAAGAAGTAAACATATGAGAGTGACAATAAAGAAAAAAGCCAATCAATGGTAAGCAGTGGGCAGGCAGTAAGCCCCTGTAAGTTCTTGGTGCGTTCATAACACGTGCTTCGCATCCAGGCCAGCCACCTTGTGCTGTTTGGCAAGCAAGACCTAAGAAGGGAGTTTGGGGGGATTTTTTCATTAGGAGGAGAAATTCAGAATTCTCAATGAAAAAAGAGAGAACTGCCAATTCAATGACACCCTTGAATGTAAGCTATTTGAGACAACAAGAACTACAATTATTCTTCAGCTAGTGTGTAAGGCTTATGTGCAGGAATATGAGGCTTGGTTTTTGGGTAGCACATATAAGCTATTAACCTCTTTAGTGCAGTTGTCAGCCGTTATCCAATGCCCGCACTCCCTTCCCATTGCATCCGTGTGTCATTGGCCGACACTGGGGTGGGCTGTAAAGGACCTTCTGGCACTCACACAAGAGGGTTTCCTTTTCTTTATTTTAGAGGTTGGGCTGCTGGAGAAGAACTTCTTGTGTAGCCATTTTAGTTATACCTCCATGCACGTTAGTTTAATACACTAGGCGGCTGTGCACCTTGACATAGATATATTTTATTCAGCTTCGCATTGTTATTTTTACAATAACCGGTTTTACTGTCTTGTTTTAATTTCTTCTATCTAACTGTTTTGCTTAGTCCAGCACTGTGTTCTCAAACAACACACTCTGTGCTTTAGTCAAGGCTACAGTCTGGTACATTGCTCGAAGTTTAGTCTCCAACATTTGTAGAAAATACATATCCTTACGTAAGGACATTTTCTTAGAACATCAGCTATGTTAATTATAAAAACACTTTCTAGTCCCATTACACATCAAGAGGGAGATTCCAGCCAGGGAACCCCAACTGTATGATGAATGCTTCGCTGCAGATGCTGACTCAGATCACAGGCCTTTGCTCAGGTATGAGGGTTGATGTCCTCCCAGGGGAACCTGAAAGGCAGGATTAAAGCTTAACATGCCGTGCTCAAAAAAAGATTTAGATAGGAAATAGTCCATTGATTTCAGTGGCAATATGATAGAATTATTCTTATGCTTCACTCTCATCGTCACCATTTTAATATTGCTGTGTTGTGTCGTTCTGGTTATTGCACCTCACGCTTTGCTATCTAAAATGCAGTCCTTCTATTAAACCAACCTTTAAAACGAATACTGCTCTTATTGTGATTTATATATGAGACCGAATTGTGAATGAGAGAACCGGATGTGACCTGAGTGACCACGACTTCCCTAAGAAGTACAATATGTCATGCGCTCGGCTGACCAATCATCCCTACCTCCCGGGAGAGATGAGGCACTGTTAGTTAGCCGGAGCAAAGCCCGGATGTGGAGCGACAGATGTCACCCACCGTGGGTCAGACTCAGTCTCCCACACTGTGGACGATACCGCTGCTCAAAATCCAGGAGTCTCATTAGAATAATGAGAGCCTACGCAACATGGCACCCAACGTTTGGTCAGGCTCTAATTTTCGGGTCCTCCGGAGTATCTCTGTCTCATTATATATAATGACACCACAGCTGTGTAGGTAATCCTACTACAACTGGTGGTTGTTCAAGCTTGAACTTTAAAAGGAAACCCCATTTTGATGTGCCTTCTCTGAACTAATAGTGTTACTATTATGGAAAATCCCCAAAATGTACAAATAGCTGTTAACATGAGACAACCTCTCACAGCACACTTATTAGCAAATGGCCTAACGGCCCAGGGAGGTCCAGTAACGTTCGTGGTGGATGCCCTCGCAGCTTATAGAACAGAACTTTTTTACTCTTGGGTCACATTTCCGGCAGTTGATGGGAATACAAATACATTTCACCAATACACACCTGCGAACGCGCCTCGACAATACAGACCGTCCGCATATTTAGAGATTCCTCTATTTTATCAAGAACATAATATTTGGCTTGATGGCGCCCTACCCCATACAATACTACCAGTAAGGTTAGGTCCACTAAGTAATGACGGTCCTACCTGGCCTTTATTGGCCACCTATACACCTCATCCTGCAGTTGGGAATTTAGCAGTAGCTGAGGTTCGTCGCTTATACATTGAGTTAATAGCAATATATAGACGATTAGTATAATTTGTGATGCAAACATTAAATGCAAACCCAGCACGTGCTGCTCCAGCACAACCACATGCAGTAACGCCAGGTATAAATCCTGCGACTGTACATTCGATTATGGGTAAAGTCCCCGCCAAACGAGAAGAAACTCAGTTTTGGTTAGCGCAAAAAAATAATACGCTGGAGGCAGTATTTCCCCATAAGGGACCTCAGTATAAACATAGAATATTAACGATGTGCTTGCCCTTTGGGATGGTCCCTACAGTGGAAAACTGTAACACGTGGGGTACGGCATTTGCCGCACTCTACACAACCGCACACAGTACACCGACACTTGCCAATTTACCGGAAGTGCTAAAACAAATTCAAGATGAATATGGGGCTGCCCCGGCCCTAAATTTGGGGATGCAACTGATGGGCAACTTTGCCACAGTATCCTCAATCATATTAAGTAACCTTAAAGGGGAAGCAGTCGCACTTTCAGTGCGCATGCAGCTCCGTGACGTTCCGCAACAAGACCAAGAACAAGAGCTGCCTAAAATAATAGCGGCAACATATTCAAGTATCGGTCGGGATAGCCTAGGGGCCAGACCACAAAAACCTCAATTCCAGGGTAAATCAAATAAAGATAACTCCAAACAGCAACCTGAGGGTAATAAGAAATGTTGGGATAAAAAGCAACAAACGCCTAAAAAAGAAAGGGGAGAATCTCCACGTACGGAGACCCCACAGAGTAGATATAATCTCAGAAAAAAAGATAATATCAAAACGCCTGATAGATATCAGTATACTGATACACGCCAATCTCGTTCCTTACAGGACTCATCGGAAAAGAGAAATGAGAGAGGTGGGTGATCAGAGAGAAGAACAGAGTACGTGAAACCGAGACAGGAATCACAACGCTCTTCAGAGGTTTCTGTCAAAAAGGAAGAGAAACCTGCCCAACAAAAACAACAATTAAAAAAAAAAAGTGGCAGCAGTCGCAGATCGACATGCCACACAGGAAGAGGGTCCTCTTGAAGAACAAGAACTGGGCTCTCGCATTGCTAGACAGCGCAGCAGAGGTCACAATAGTTCGCCGGAATCTTCTAGAGCATCTAGAGGTGAAAGCAACTGATGACTTTGTACAAGTAGAAACAGCGGACATGCGTGTCTCCAAGCCTGATAGGGTGTACAAAGTAACGCTGCAATTAGAAGGAGACATTGAACGCATAATAAATGCAATCTTTTGGGATCGCATAGTAAAAGTGTATGATGTCTTATTGGCCGAACAAGATTGGCCGCCTTGACTTTGTCCGTACCTGCCCATATGGAGAAGATTTCATTAAGCCTTCCTTCTCGCCCCTTGTTCTAGAGGAACTCGCTGAATCCTATTCTGTTGAATGGGCTCTAGCACAAGCACCTGCATTATACAGAAATCACATAGGGTGGGATAAAGACTCCCCCTACCATGTAATTTCCATTAAAAGTGAACCTCAGCCATAACCGCAGTATCCTATAAAACATGAAGCAAGAGCACCAGTGAAAGAAATAATCTTGCAATTAGAGTACCAGTGTGTAATTGAACCCTGTGTCTCGCCGATGAATAACCCTTTATTCCCTGTTGCTAAACCGGACCATTCATACAGAATAGTCTTAGACTACAGACATTTAAACAGTCATACACGCATGTATGCTATACAAAATTCACATAGCACTGCACTAATGAGCAACATAGTGTGTAAAAAATACAAAACAACATTAGACATTTCAAATGAGTTTTTCTGCCAGAATATAGCACCTGAAAGCAGGGACTTAACAAGCTTTAGCGCACTAGGCAAATTCTGTTGTTTACCTCAGGGGTATAAGAACAGCCCAGGACTGTTCGTGGCTCATGTCACTGCAATTTTACACAAAATTGACCATTAAGCATTGTCCTATGTAGATGATATATCTCACGGATGATGAGTTACAACAACATTTAAGACGGGTAGCCCGCATTGTTGTAGGGTTTGCCGAATTTGGTTACAAATTTAACTTCAAAAAAACAAAAATTGCCTTCCGTAGCATCCTGTTTCTAGGTTATGAGCTGTAAAGTCAATGGAAGAGCCTAGCGCCACAATTTTTAGAAAAATGCACACAGTTACAACCACCGAATACAATAAAAAAACTCCAATCTTTATTGGGTTTCTTCAATTTTGGCAGAACCTACATTCCAGATTATGCTACGCGCATAAAACCTTTATTTGACTTAATACGTCCTGATTTTTCAAGTAAATTCTGGACAACAGAACATACATGCATTCTTAGAGAATTGCAGACAGACGTGCTTGCAGCACAACATTTACACACAAGGGACAACAAAACACATTTGGTCATCAGGGTAATAGCAGGGGCCATCGGTTTCACCTATGTGACATTTAATGAAGGTGAGACAGTTCCGATTGCATACAAATCACATTTGTATTCAGCAGATAAAAAACGCTTTGCTCCCACAGGGAAAATTCTCACTGCTGTGCAGATGGCTCTTCTTAAAGAAAGACCTCTTGCCCAAGGAAAATGCATTATCGTCGTTTCTCCAATCCCAGCCCTAGAGGCTGTTACAAAAGCTAGCGTTCCAAACGCAAAAGCATTACATCCACGTTGGATATAATGGGCTATGTCTTTAACAGCCACTGATGTAGACTACATTTTTGCCCCAAAGTTACAAACTCAGGAATTCCTACAATATGAAGTAGAATATCCAGTTCCAGCAAATACCTTGCCTATTGATCAGTATCATATAGTCATGTACACCGATGGCTCTGCACAACCTGCAATTGGAACTAAACATCAATATTCTGCTGCTTGCGCAGTCGTAAGTGGCTATATGAAAGGGGATACATTTTGTCCTCTACATATCTTTACACAGACCCTAGGGGATTGTACAGCACAATTGGCTGAGCTAAAAGCTCTGCTGATGGCACTGGAACACACGGATTCGGCACAGCCTACGCTGATTGTTTGTGATTCATATTATTGTGTCTAGTCCTTTAATGAATACTTGCATTATTGGCGCCATTTGGAGACTTCAAAGGCAACACCATTAAACACAGCCTACTGTGGGGGATAGTAGCGGATCTGAAAGAGACGCTACCGAATGTCCATGTTGTGCATATACTTGGACACCAGCGCGTTGGAATACACGTTGCTGGAAATACATTGGCTGATGAAGCCGCAAAGTCAGCAGTGGCAGTAGCCACTGTAGCTGCAGTGACTCGCTCGAATTCCAAACCAGACGCAGACATTTGGGCTGCCGTAAAAGCTACGGCTGATGGTACGCCCCATCCTAAAGATTTTCCTAACAAATATCAATACCATATGGGAAGTATGCTGAACGCTGAAGTTAAGATACCAGGCGTATGTGTATGAGATGTCCCTAACAAGGATATAAGTCCACAATTGATCAAAGCAGCGCATGAGGGGGTGGCATCTGCACATGCTGGTGCGGCGGCTACAATTTCAATCTTACCAGTCAGCTATTGGTGGCCAGGTCTCTATAATGAATCTAAGCAGTATGTCCTTTGTTGTGCCATCTGTCAACAAATTAAAGTTTCCACAGCCAAGCACCCGCCGCAGACACCCCTCTTAATTTCAAACAAACCATTACAGCGTGTGTACTTGGACCACTGTGCTCCTCTATCACCTGATAGTGCATACAAATACATATTGGTCGATGTTGATTCATGCTCCAGATTTGTATGGGTGTGGCCACAACTCTCGGCTGATGCTCGGACTGTTATTAAAGATTTGCAATTCTTTATCGGTACATATGCAGTTGCTGCCTTCCATTCAGACCAGGGCCCTGCTTTTGCCTCAAGAGCATTCAGGGACACATTGGCTTCATTGGGGGTCCAACTACAGTACTCGTCTCCATTTTATCCTGAGGGAAGTAGTGTCGTGGAGCAATTAAACCGTGATCTAAAGCAATTCTTAACAGCCAGAGTCTTAGGTACGGGCTGCAGTTGGTTTAATCAACTCTATGGAGTCCAGAGTGCACTAAATAACCTGCCTAGAAGGTCCCTGGGGTGTCGTAATTCATATGAGTGACTGTTCGGAACCCGAATGTTTGTTCCGGATCTTGATGGTCCTGGCATGGAGGCAGCAGAAACACCTTTTGACATAAATGAACGTGTCACTGTCTTACAGGAATTGCAGCAGTTCCATGACGATAATTCTTCCAGAAGTGCCACCTCCACTGGAATTAAGGACATGCCAGTAACATCTACCGGCTGGATTCCCAGAGTAGGGGATCTTGTACGTGAAAAAGTTGCAGTGAAAAAGGAATTTGGCCCTTCTTATCGAGCACCAGTCCCTGTACTAGGGATACCCAGTACCAGAACTGTTATTCTACCACCATTGGCAGGTGCCAAAGAAAATCGTTTTGTTTCAATTGACAATGTCAAGTTACACCATATGGCCGATCCTGCACAGCCGACCAAGAGGAACATCCAGTAGTTCCCGAATCCCTCTCACTACTGGAGAAGAAGTTCCGCTACAAGTTGTTTATACCAACACTGATACCTCTCCGAGCTTGGGGTGGGTGGAAGATGATCTTGCATTAGTTCTACTAACATCAACTAACTTAGAAACGTTTGAACAAGTATACTCGACTACAAGCCAAACGGATGGTGTTGTCTATAGTGTGCCACCTCAGGAAACACCAACTCCACCACTGACAACGGTTATGCCATTTGCACGAACTGCCTGTGGGTATTTTGCTGACTTCAACGTTGATTTCTCTGCCTCATTCACCTCTTCGACAGCTGATTTGTCAAGTGCACGTAAGCTAACAAAGTGGCTTAAAGAAACATATTTTATTTTTCCATGGAACTATGTATGGGTTTCTCTGACTGTCCTAACATTTCTCCTTTGGATTGGTTTTGTTATTACCTTTCTCTTATTAATACATGGTCATTTTATTCCAGAGAGATCAGTGGTTGAACAGGTGGAGGAGGTTTTGAAACCACATTTTTCATCACATAAGGTCCTAAGAGACTTACCCTTTGTGAACATCTCCGCAGTACCAATTCCTGATGGGATTGTTTGGGACAAAGTAATGTCTGATATATATGGTCCCACGGAACTTATTCAAATACCGTATGTGTTAAAATTATCAATGAATGATATAGTAATACCAGGCATTGTATCTGATGATTGGGATGTGAAAACAGTTGATTCAATGATGACAGAATTGCAATATTATACTGTCTTTGAAAATGAAGATGTTTACCAATTTAAAGAAAATTATGGTGATATGTTTTGCTCTAATTATTATGGGCACCACTTTATACGTAGAGCGAGTAGTTCCAAAACGATAATTAATTACACACAATGGGAACATTTTCCAACTCAACCACAAGGGAGTTCTAACACTCAGACTGGAAAGTTTACATATTTTTCCGGGCACAATCAGAAGAATGCTGAGTCATATTATTTTAAAGTACCTTCTACTAAGGTTATACACATGTTATTGACCAATACGAAATTCATATGTTCGGAATCCTTTGTTTCCCGGTTATCAATAGAAGGTTATGAATATTGGTCCAAATCAATTGATCTGAAAAGTGTCTGGGGAACGTAAAATTGGCAGATAAAGGGAAAGGAAACATTGTTTAGAGCATGTCTCATCCCTGTTCAAATTATCTTTTTAAATGAAACAGTGCAACAAACAAGTTGTTTAGACTTAGCAACAATCAGATAATTAAACATGCCCAGTATACCTGCCCCTGCGAAATTTGACAACTGGCAAAAATACACTAATGCAACTAAAGATGAGCTCAATGAGTGGGTCCAGAATGGTACATTTAATGCTTCACTGACAAGCCCAGGTGGGTGGTTATTGTGGCCCATAGATACCAATGGGTGTCATCAATGTTTTATTAACTCCTCTGGGGGTTTTAGGACGAGTAGGCCAGACCCTCGCTATATATCTCCAGAACATGCAGAGGTTATTACAACATATAGGCCCTCATTACAACCCTGGCGGTCGGTGTTAAAGCGGCGGTAGGACCGCCAACAGGCCGGAGGTAAAAAAAAAATGGAATCACGACCATGGCGGAACCAACGCGAACAAAAACACGGCGGAAACAGGTCTTGGCAGGGAAACACTCACCTCTCAATACCCCACGAGGAACCAGGATGCCATGGAGCCAGAACTCCAAATACTCCCTGCGTTGGTATCCCTGCTCCTCTACAAGGAGCACGAAAGATGGCGGCACGACCACGGTGAGTACTGCACCTACAACACAGGGGAGGGGGGAGGGAAAAGAGAGTGACACACACACGCAACACGCAAAACCCCCACCCTCATCACAACAACATACACACAAATACATGCTGCAACATTACATTTACACCCCCCACACCACTGGAAGAACACAAGGACAAAAGGAAATAAGTTGAACGAGTGTAATAAATAAAAATCCATTAGTCAAAACTTTCAATACAGAATATACAATTATGAACACCAACTACTCAAGTCCGGATAGTGCACCATTCATAGTCCATGGACCACTGGGCCCAAAAAGCATGGGCGAGGCCCGCACTCGATACCAGACTTCAAACGGAGAGAACACTGCAGGGGCATCAGATCGAAATGAAACAGGCACCTCAGGGGGAAGGAAAGGGGGGCAACCTAAGCCGGATGAGTGCATGACACCAGCTCCACGAGGGGGCTCCATGCCCACTGCTGTATCCTGGGGAGTGCAAAGACACAGTCTCACAAGTCTTTACAGTGGGTGGTTTGCCCACTGATCTATCCTGGGGAGTACAAAGCCACAGTCTCACAAGTCTTTACAGTGGGTGGTTTGCCCACTGCTCTATCCTGGGGAGTGCAAAGCCACAGTCCCACAAGTCTCTCCAGTGGGTGGTTTGTCCACTGCTTTATCCTGGGGAGTGCCAAGCCAAAGCCCCTTAAGTGGATGCCTTTCTCCACTGGTTCTGGAGGGGGCTTTGTGCCCAGAGTGCTTCATCCTGCCAAGGACTGAGGTAGTGGATGCCTTTCTCCACTGGTTCTGGAGGGGGCTTTTTGCCCAGAGGGCTTCATCCTGCCAAGGACTGAGGTAGTGGATGTATCTCTCCACTGGTTCTGGAGGGGGCTTTGTGCCCAGAGTGCTTCATCCTGCCAAGGGCTGAGGTAGTGGATGCCTTTCTCCACTGGTTCTTTAGGGGGCTTTGTGCCCAGAGAGCTTCATCCTGCCAAGGACTGAGGTAGTGGATGCCTTTCTCCACTGGCTCTGGAGCGAGCTTTGTTCCCAGAGTGCTTTATCCTGCTAAGGACTGAGGTAGTGGATGCCTTTCTCCACTGGTTCTGGATGGGGCTTTGTGCCCAGAGTGCCTCATCCTGCCAAGGATAGGGTGAGTGGATGCCTTTCTCCACTGGTTCTGGAGGGGGCTTTGTGCCCAGAGTGCTTCATCCTGCCAAGGACTGAGGTAGTCGATGTATCTCTCCACTGGTTCTGGAGGGGGCTTTGTGCCCAGAGTGTTTCATCCTGCCAAGGACTGAGGTAGTGGATGCCTTTCTCCACTGGTTCTGGAGGGGGCTTTGTGCCCAGAGTGCTTCATCCTGCCAAGGACTGAGGTAGTGGATGTGATACTCCACTGACGGTGGTGCAACATACAAGCTGCCCAGACTCCTGGAACTGACCACCAGCCTCGTACGACTGACCACTGGGGATGGCAGCCATGTCTGCATTGGTGCCACTGGCTCAGGATGCTGCGGGGCCGCTGGCGGTTCTGGCGGCGGTGTCAGTGGCATCGGTGCTGATGGCGGTGTCAGTGGCATCGGTGCTGGCGGCGGTCTCAGTGGCATCGGTGCTGGCGGCAGGCTCTGTGGCATCGGTGCTGGTGGCGGGCTCTGTGGCAAAGGTGCTGGTGGCAGTCTTTGTGGCGGCGGTACTGGTGCCGGTCTTTGTGGCGGCGGTGCTGGTGCCGGTCTTTGTGGCGGCAGTTCCGGTGGCAGGCTCAGTGACTGCGGTGCTTGTGGCGGGCTCAGTGACTGCGGTGCTGGTGGTGGGCTCAGTGACTGCGGTGCTGGTGGCGGTGCAGGTGGCAGTGCAGGTGGCAGTGCTTGTGGCGGTCTTGTCCGCCGTGCAGGTTGGTGGCGACGTGGACCTGCCCTTGATTTTCTGGTCCTTCCCCACCTTGGATGGTGGTGCAGCTGTCTTTCCACTATCCACTTTTGTTTTGCCTGAGCCCTTGGTGGCAGGTGTTTTCGCAATCTCCCTCCGGGATGTGGGCAACTTTTTGACTTTTGGAGGTGGTGGAAGGTCCTTGCCCTCGCTCCATGGAACACTGGCATCCCTGTTGCTTGGTGCACTCCAAAAGCCCACAGTTGCTGGCACCACTGTGCCCGGTGATGTGGTGGCTGAGGTGCTGGGTTTGGACCTGGAAAGGCGGGCGCTAGGGGACGGACGGTGGGGGGAGGTGTAGGGAAGAGGTCAATATTAGACAGGAAAAGCTTCTAAGACACACTGGGACGGTAGATGGAGTGGGTTTGGGAGTGGAGGAAGAGGTAGTGGTTGTAGGAGGTGAAAGTTTGCTGACTTTGGGTGAAGGTGCATGGGCTGGAGGCTGTTGTGAGGTGGATGGCTATTAGGTGGGTGTGTGGCTGCGTTTGTGTACTTTGGGAGGAGGGCTCACAGACACACTGGTAGAGGACACAGGGGATGTGTGAATGGTAGTGGGGGTGGTGAGTGCACATGAGCGGTGTGTGGTGATGGGCGTGCTGGTGATGGAGGTAGTGGCTGAAGATGTTGTGCATGCAGGTATGAGTGGAGACGTGACAGGGAGGGAGGAAGGAGACGTGGAGGAGGGGGACACAGTGGAGGCAGTGGATGTTGGTATGTGTACATGGGTATGATGCTTGTGTGAGTGCCTGTGGGATGTGTGGTGCTTATGTTAGCCAGAGCTACCCTTGTGTGTTGAGGTGTGTGCATGCTGGTTTGATGGTGTGTTTGGGATATGCTGAGGTACTGGGGATTGGGTCTGGGTGGAGGAAGTTGGAGGGGGGAGGTTGGACACAGGGACAATGGCTGCCATCAGTGCTGAGGCCAGAGCCTGAAATGCTCTCTGTTGGGCTGCCTGGCCAGAATGAATGCCCTCCAGGTATGCATTTGTTTGTTGCAAATGCCTCTCTACACCCTGGATGGCATTCAGAATGGTAGATTGCCGAACAGTGAGGGATCTCAGGAGGGTCAATAGCCTCCTCACTGAGGGCAGCAGGGCTGACTGGGGCAGGGCCTCAGGTACCTGGGGTGAAGGAGATGCCCACCCTCCTGGGTGAGCGGCCACAGAACACACGCTGAGGGGCTGCTGGGAGGGCAGTGCTGGTAGGGGGATGGTGGCTGTACCTGTTAATGCGGGGGCACAGAGCGGGCCGCCACCGCAAGAGAGCTCCCATCAGAGGAAGAGTCGCTGTCGCTGATGTCACCTCTGGTCCCCGCTGTGGAGCTCCTCTCGCCCTCTGTCCCTCTGGTGGCTTCAGACTCCATTGTCTCGCCCTCCAGGGCCATTAGGGATGCAGCTCCCTCCTGCTCCGGTGCCACTGCTCCTCCGACTGATGATGCTATTGCACACAAAAACAGGGAGACCACAAAAAGGGTGGGGGAAAGACAGAAGAAATTCATGTTCAGTGCATGCATTAGCACTACTGTTGGTGGACACTACAGACACAGCAGCCCTCTGCACTATACCATGCACTTAGAGTTCCCTAATTGATCACAGGGACATGGGGTACAAGGCCTATGCCCGACTGCTGCACACATGGAAGTCACAGGAGCCTGACTAGGTGTAGTTGGCTCTTACCACTGGTGGGGTTGGGGTGCCACATAGCCTGCCTCACGAAGGGACCTTGCCTACAAAACTCCCCCTGGCCTAGGGGAACCCACAGCCCACTTCCCCCACCCAGACACCTCTTATTGCGCGCAGAGTCAGATGGATGTGACTGTACTCACCCCCTTGTGGCTGCTGTGATGCCCTCAAGCGCCCATCCAACTCCGGATAGGCCACCGCCAGGATCTGGTACATCAGGGGGGTCATGGTGCGACGGGCACCCCTCCCACATTGGGAGGCCATCCCCAGCTGGGCCTCCGCCATCTTCTTGCCCCAGCGGCGAATGTCCTCCCATCTTTTACGGCAGTGGGTGCTCCGTCTGTGGTGGACCCCCAGGGTCCGGACGTCCTTGGCAATGGCACGCCAAATATCCTTCTTCTGGTGGGCCCTGACCTACAGGAATAGTACAGGGGAAAAAGGAAAATCTTTAACCGTCCAGACCGTCACAGTCACTGCCCCACGTTCCCACCCTTGCCCTGACGCACATACACTCACCGTCTGCTCATGCAGGCCTCAGTCCCCCCACCTGTATCTTCCATCCACACCACTCCCAACAGGCATTGCCGATACAGCATGCTCACAGTGTACTCAACTGTGTTTCTGGATGACCGTAGAGTAGCGTGTACTGGGGGAGGACCCCATTCACTAACTTGTCCAAATCCTCCGAGTAAAGGTAGGGGCCCTTTCCCCAGACACATGAGCCATCGTCGCTTCCAGACTAAGGTCACAGCATCACTTGCAGTGTAGGTTCTCTCCTGTCGAAGGTCAGGTATCAAGTGAGTGAACAGACAGAAAATGGCGGTCACGTCCGCGGCGGTGCATACCATCACCGCCGGCATGCATCGTCATTGGCTCCTGGGACCCATAGGGTCCAATGTTGACCAATGCAGGATTGCACTGCGGTCTCCTAGCGCCTACCACAACTGTGTACAATGCCAGCGCAGTTACCTCATATCCTCTTGTCCCACCTTACAGGTCAGGCAGCCGCCATTTCAGGGGGCCACATGGCATTAATTTTAAATGCGTCACACCTATCTAGGCCTTGCATACACACAGTGACACACACATTGCGGATTGACAAATGTGTGCAATAAACATTTATTTAATACCTCAGTGTTGGCTGACTCTCTGCTCGCTGTTCTCGTCCATAGGGCACGTCCGCTGGGGCAGGTGAGGAGATGGCGGCATCCTCCGGTGTACAGACCGCTGGTGGACCTGTCAACAATGAAAGAGAGACACGTAATAGTCACCTACAGACTTGATCGTGCAACAATCCATTAACTGAGTGCCCAGTTGGAGCCAGACCTGATGTCAGCTATCCACCATCCACAGGAATCCCCCCTCTAGTGCAGGTCCTGTCAGTACTTCATTTCCTGGCAAGTGGGTCTTTTCAAACTACAGTGGCCATTGCATCAGGGATGTCCCAGCCTATGTCCTCAAACGTGTTGTCCAGAGTATTGTCTGCCCTGCTGAAACACATGCGCAGCTACATTGTTTTCCCTCAGGGGGGGGGATTTGCCCACAGTGAAAGGTGACTTCTATGCCCTGGGACATATCCCCAACATCATAGGTGCCATTGGTGGGACACATGTGGCCTTGGTACCCCCCCGCAGGAGTGAACAGGCGTACAGAAACCGGAAGAGCTACCATTCAATGAATGTGCAGATGGTGTGTTTGGCCGACCATACATCTCCCATGTGAATGCCAAGTTTCCAGGCTCAGTGCATGATGCTTACATTTTGAGGAAAAGCAGCATCCCTTATGTGATGGGGAAACTCCAGAGGCACCGTGTGTGGCTAATAGGTGAGGACTAGGACTCTATACCCTGTGAATAGTTGTCTGGGGTTGTCCCTAAGGGTTAGTGTGTGTCTAACAGTTGTCCCTTGATTTTTTCAGGTGACTCTGGTTACCCCAACCTGTCATGGCTACTGACCCCAGTGAGAAATCCCAGGACAAGGGCAGAGGACCGCTACAATGAGGCACATGGGCGAACTAGGAGAGTGATAGAAAGGACCTTCTGCCTCCTGAAGGCCAGGTTCCGGTGCCTCCATATGACAGGTGGTTCTCTCTACTACTCACCAAAGAAGGTGTGCTAGATCATCGTGGCCAGCTGTATGCTGCACAACCTGGCTTTGTGACGACAGGTGCCTTTTCTGCAGGAGGATGGTCCAGAAGGAGGTCTTGTGGCAGCTGTGGAGCCTGTGGACAGTGAAGAAGAGGAGGCAGAAGAAGAGGATATTGACAACAGAAACAGCGTTATACAGCAATACTTCCAGTGAGACTCAGGTAAGAAGATGTCACTGGCTCATACATCTCATACAATTGTTAGACCTATCATAAGTCTGTCACTTACACCAATTGTGTATGGACCCTGACTTGCCACTTTGCCTTTCCATTTCACAGATGTGGGTCCCACTGTGTGACGTCTGCTATATTACCTCATGGACTAGAGCTGTGTGACATAGGTATGTTGACAATACAATCAACATTGTTATTTTCCTTAGTTATTGCAAATACACATTTGTGAAAGAACAGACTGACTTCTGATTGTTTTGTGATTCAAGGGTGTTTATTTCAGTGCAAATTAGTGGAGGGGGTTGTAAAATGGGCAGGGGTGATGGTGGAGATTGTCCATGGCAGAGTCCAGTCTATTTGTTTCACAGGTGCATCCTCCAAAGTGGCATAGGAAGTGGAGATAGGGCAGTTGATGGATGGACAGGGTGACGAAGTGGGACAGAAGGATGACATTCAGAGGGGTCTCATTTCCTGGCAGGGGTCTTGGCATTGTTCTCTGTCTTTGTCCTGGATCTCAGGGACCGTTTGCGAGGTGGTTCTCCATCTGCAGGGGGCGGGGTGCTGGTGTTGTGGTCCTGTGGCGGTGCCTCCTGTCCACTAGCGCCGGCGGAGGAGGTGGGCTGTTCATCATCCAGGCTAGTGTCAGGGGCCCCTTGTTGTGCCACAGTGTCCCTCCTGGTGTCCACAAGGTCCTTCAGCCCCCCTACAATGGTGACCAGGTTGGTGTTGATGGACTTAAGTTCCTCCCTGATCCCCAGATACTGTTCATCCTGCAGCTGCTCGGTCTCCTGAAACTTGGCCAGTACCGTTGCCATCGTCTCCTGGGAATGATGGTACGCTCCCATGATGTTGGAGAGGGCCTCGTGGAGAGTGGGTTCCCTGGGCCTGCCCTCCCCCTGTCGCACAGCTGTCCTCCCAGTTCCCCTGGTATCCTGTGCCTCTGTCCCCTGAACTGTGTGCCCACTGCCACTGCCCCATGTACCTGATTTTCTTGGGGGGGTGGGTTAGCCTGGGTTCCCTGTAGTGGTGGACACACTGCTGCTTGAAGTGTCCTGGGGACAGAGGGATGGGCCCGCTGGGAGGGTGCTGTGCTGGTGTTTCCTGAGGGGGAGGCTTTGTGGTGTCATGTGCCAGTGTGAGGGGAACCGACTGTCCAGAGGTCCCAGATGGGCCGGGCTGGTCATCTTGATCCACTTGGACAGAGCTGCTGTCATCACTGTGGGCCTCTTCTGTGGGGGAGTGGACATGTCTGGAACCTCCTGTCTGGTGACGTTGGGTAGGGGTCCTGCAGGGGTGTAAAGGCATGATTATTGCATCTGTGTGTGCCATCGTGTGCAATGGTTGGGTGACCCTGTACTCCAGTGCTTGCATTCTTGTCTAGGACCTTGTGTGATACTTGGTTTGGGGTCTGTGTGCGTATCTGTAGTGGACATGCTTTGGTGATGGGTGTCCATGCTTTGTTGTTGCATGCAGGGCTTGGTATTGGGATGTGCGGGTTGTGATAGTGGGGCATATGTGAGGTGTTGGAGTGATGGGGGTGAGGGTGAGAGTGGGGTATGTGATAGCATGCAGGTATGGGTGGGGGATGTGATAGTTAAGATTTGACTTACCAGAATCCATTCCTCCTGCTACTCCTGCGAGGCCCTCAGGATGCAGTATAGCCAAGACCTGCTCCTCCCATGTTGTTACTTGTGGGGGAGGAGGTGGGGGTCTGCCGCCAGTCCTCTGAACTGCAATCTGGTGTCTTGAGACCACGCAACGCACCTTCCCCCGTAGGTCATTCCACCTCTTCCGGATGTCATCCCGTGTTCTTGGTTGCTGTCCCACTGCGTTGACCCTGTCTATGATTCTGCACCATAGCACCATCTTCCTAGCTATTGAGGTGTGCTGCACCTGTGATCTGAAGAGCTGTGGCTCTACCCGGACAATTTCCTCCACCATGACCCTGAGCTCCTCCTCAGAGAACCTGGGGTGTCTTTGCGGTGCCATGATGTGGTGTGGGTGATGTGTAGGGTGGTGTGTGTTGTGATGTGTGAGGGGATGTGTTTGTGTGTGTTGTCTGAGGTGCGTGGATGTTGTGTGAGTGATAATGGTGTGTGCCTGTGGATGCTAGTATTGTTGATAGTGGTGTCTCTCTCTGTGCTTCTTTCTCTATTTTTGTCGTAGGGGTTTGTGGGTGATGTGGGTGTGTGTTTTATATTGTATTGGGTGTGTGGGAGTGGTGTGTGTATGTGCTTCAGGTGTGTGTATTTTGAATTGTCCAATGTGGTTGTGTTTTGTAAATGTGTGTGTATTTTGAGCGCATTGGTGTGTACCGCCAATGGAATACCGCGGTTGAAAGACCGCCGCGTGGATTCGTGGGTCGTGATAGTGTGGGCGTATTCCTGTTCGCGTGACGGTGGAGGTTTTGTTATCGCCAGTTTATTACTGACCTTTGGTGTGGCGGACTTGTGTGGGTGTCTGGATTTTGGCGGATTCCAGCCAGTGGGTCATAAAAGCTGTAGCGGAATTCCGCCGCCCCAGTGGTATGTTGGCGGTCTTCTAAATGGTGGTAAGCGGCATTTACCGCCAATGTTGTAATGAGGGCCATAGTGTAGGAAAATTAAGCCAACAGTGGCTAAAATCATCCTCTCTTAACGCAGTTAAAGCACACCTCAATCTCTTGTCTAACATCACTGACTTATAAGATTTCTTGTCAGGCCCCAGAATAACATGTAGGAAGCGTTTCTTATATACAGTATACAATGAACTATGGAAACTTTCCCAACAAGATGCTGCAGCCCCGTTAAGGCAAATAGGTCAGGAAAATCTGAAAAAGGCATTAGCTGTTGTGGATAATGGGATTAACACCTTGTCCGACCGGATACATACAATCAACAACATTGTTTCTTCTGCTATAGACATTATACGATCTGATATGTCTTCTTTATACCATGGACAGAGTCAGACCAGGTCCATTATGCAGTTGGGTTGGATGCTTCTAACATTGAAGGCGGGTCGCGTTCCGTGGCAGCACGTCAGTGCAAGGGAAATATTATTTTCCTTTAATCTAACGCAGCAACAACAACAACTAATGGCTAAGAAAGAAGCGACTAATATCATGCTTAGCATAGAGAAACTAGAAAGGTTGCCTTTCACCGTGGCCGAAATACCATTGGCAGAGTGGTTAATACACATGGTTATTAATCTGCCTATTTCAACACTACAATTCACCTCCTATTTGAAACACATTCCAGTAGGCAGATATAAAAGCTGAGAGATAGTTACATCCATGAGGTGTGGGAGCTTCCCTTCTCGTACAAATGCTTCAATGGCATGAAAGAGGTATTTCTTAGTGGTAGTGAATCTGAGACTTCAGTCAGCCATTCGATGATTTGTAAACAGCTGTCCTTGCAAGGGGCGTGTAATGCCTCGGCTGCAAACTTGGCTTGTTACCTTAAGGGAGTTCCAGCCCCCTTGTTTAGACCTACGTTCCAGGTGCTTTCAAATGGCAGCTGCATCCTTCTCAATAGTGAGGACTGTTGTGGCATGCAGGCTGAAATAGTTTACGTTATTTCGGTCTCTAAGGTCGTTACATACTGCGGGAACGTACTGCTTCCCCCCACTAAAATGAAGGCGGTAGCCGATATCTGGCCTCACATTGCTACTTCAAACGTGAATTTTGACAAGTTAAGTAGACCTATGCACTTCAAGTGGCAAGGTCATCAGCAGAAATACAGTCCCTGTTAAATACGAACTTTCCGAGACACTTTGGTGAACTCGTGGGATGAATATTGAATGCGTCCAGCACGGCTGGATTAACAAATTTTTTCAAAGCTGTCAGTTCTGGTTTTGTTCACACCTTCTCCTCCATATTCGGTTTGATACCTTCAGCTATTCAATGAATTTTCGGTAGTATTTTTGGGGGATTTACGATAACTTTGGCTTTATTAGCCGGCATCCTGCTGTTGTTTACGCGCAATGGCTGTCCCGCCGCAACAAGGACAAATGACGACGCTCCCATCAGCGCAGCTGTGTCGTGAACGTATGATACAGCATTTTGGAGCAACACTCCTGGAGCATTTGGAGTGTGGATGGTCTCTGTCATTCAGAGAGCATTTGTAGTGTGACTGGTCTCTGTCATTCAGAGTGTATTGTGTGCAGCCTGTGTTCCGGTGCCTTTGGTGCTTTTTCGAACATGCACTGGAAGTTTGTCTTTCACGGCAGCACCCCCCAGCAATAGATGCTGATCTGTTGATGTTCTCGCTGAGGGTTCATCACCAGACATGCGCACTGAGGCTGTGTTTGCTATGTGAAGCTAATTATGAGTTACCCTTCCTGGAGGAAGATGCCATCAACTCATCTATGGGCACTGCACGGGATGCCGCCTTGGTTGATACTGGGGCTATGGAACACACCTGCTCCTCGCTCATTTTTGGCGCGGACTTTCCGATTTTGTCATTTGCCGAAGTGGAAGATCTCCTGCTTTCCATGACTCGTGCTTGATTTGAAACGTTTCTAAATTGACATTTTAATTTAATTGAATTCGGTCCTAAGCCACATGCTCATGTTTTAAATTGCCAAGCAGTATGCTTGTGTGTCCTTTTAACTTGTCAAAATTGAATAGGGTTGTAGGTATATTTTAGGTTGAGATATTTTAGATTTGGCTTGAACTACTTTCTACCGACAAGGGGAGGGTGATGTGTAGCCATTTTAGTTATAGCTCATGCACGCTAGTTTAATACACTAGGCCGCTGTGCACCTTGACCTAGATATATTTTATTCAGCTTCGCATTGTTATTTTTACAATAACCAGTTTTACGGTATTGTTTTAATTTCTTCTATCTAACTGTTTTGCTTAGTCCAGCACTGTGTTCTCAAACGAACACATTCTTGATCACTCTGTGCTTTAGTCAAGGCTACAGTCTGGTACATTGCCGGTGAACGTGGTAGAAGTTTAGTCTCTAACATTTGTAGAAAATACACATACTTACGTAGGGACATTTTCTTAGAACATCAGCTGTGTCAATTATAAAAACACTTTCTAGTCCCATTACACATCAAGAGTGAGATTCCAGCCAGGGAACCACAACTGTATGCTGAATGCTTTGCTGCAGATGCTGACGCAGATCACAGGCCTTTGCTCAGGTATGAGGGTCGATGTCCTCCCATGGGAACCTGAAAGGCAGTTTTAAAGCTTAACATGCCGTGCTCAAAATATGATTTAGATAGAAAATAGTCCATCGATTCTTGTGGCAATATGATAGCATTATTCTTATGCTTCACTCTCATCGTCACCATTTTAATATTGTTGTGTTGTGTTGTTCTGGTTATTGCAGCTCACGCTTTGCTATCTAAAATGCAGTCGTTTTATTAAACCAACCTTTAAAACTTATACTGCTCTTATTATCATTTATATATGAGACCAAATTGTGAATGAGAGAACCGGATACGACCTGAGTGACCACGACTTCCCTGAGAAGTACAATATGTCATGTGCTCGGCTGTCCAAACATCCCTACCTCCCGGGAGAGATGAGGCACTGCTAGTTAGCCGGAGCAAAGCCCAGATTTGGAGTGACAGGTGTCACCCACCGTGGGTCAGACTCAGTCTCCCACACTGTGGATGATCCCGCTGCTCAAAATCCAGTAGTCTCATTAGAATAATGAGAGCCTACACGACACCAGCAGCCCAAGTCTTTTGTTTTCTTCTGAAATGATGATCAACTCACATGGCGCACTTACATCATTTCAGTAAAATTAGCTGATCAGCACTTTTACTGCATTGGTGCACAAGGGCATAATTCAGCCCCCAAGCACAGATGTTTATGAGAGAGTGTTACATTTGCAAGGATCACCCATGGTACATTAATGCTCCAGCAGATGTATTTGCTCAAAGAAGAACCCCTTCCACCTCTATTCAAGCCAGACACAACTTTACAGGTGAACTCTCTTATAGCAATCCTAGGATGTTCTTATGTCATCTTTAAAATGCAGGTATGTCACAGCAGTCTCAGCCTAGCTGAGACTGGCTAAGTACAACTTAACATCTCCTTTCTTTGGGACAAATAAAAATGATGATACAATTTAACTTTTCTTATTACTGTAACAACTGAAACACAAGTATCACTTGTCAATTCTACTAAAACACAGACACATACATGGCAATACAAACAAAACAAAAACATTGTATAACGACCAAAACAAATAAACTTGGGAATTCAAAGGATGACATTAAGGACACAAGAAAACATGCAACAAATGATACCAAGAAAACGGATTACATCTTTTTTTGAATAAGCATTTAAATAACGCAACTTGTTATGAAGAATGCACAGTGGACAAAGCAAGATTAAACAGGTAAGATAGTTTTATTGCAGAGAATTAACCAGTGATCAACTGTCTCTCAAGGAATGTTCACACTTAACCCCATAGATGCGTGCAGCGGCCACTGGCTGATGACAGGGAGGTTTTTTTAAAAATCCTTCAGTGCTCGCTCAATTTAATCCCCATTGGGACACATGGAAGAGCGAAGTGCACTGACGTCACACTTCGTCTTCCCACCAGAGCAGGAAGGAAAGGTAAGGACGCTTTCTACTCCAGTAGGGAAAATGGGCCTGAAAGGGCCTCCCCAGCCTTCAGGAAGACCTCGTTTGAAAGGGATGTTTCTCCACTTTCAAACAAGGCCTTCCTCCCAGGGGGTCAAAAAACAATAAATACATTTTAAAACCTGAAATTGACAGTCCTGACCCCCTGGGGGATTTAAAAAAAAAAAGATGTGTGGTTTCTCTGGGTAACACGATCGACCCCCAAGGAAATCACACAGCTATTTAAAAAAATCAATATATATGTATATACATACATATATGTTTATAGAGATAAAAAGACTAAATAGGGCGAGAAATCACTTTTGTCATTGCATGTGTGGTTTCCCTGGGGGCTGCGATTGGCCCCCAGGGAAACCACACACACATATAAAAGTGTGTGTACATATATATATATATATATATATATATATATAAACTTTTAGGTTGCAATAAAAATAACTCTTGTGATTATATTCCTGCTAGAGAAAGAGATCAGACTTTTGCCCAGTGGCAGTTTTGATGCCATAAAGTAGCGCAGGTTTATATGGCTGCTGCAAAGAACAGATCTGTATTTTATTTATGTGAATTGCTGAGTGGATTGGTAAAGCCAGCTGTTGCATATGCTTTAAAACAAATTAAATGTATGTGTGAGGAAGGATATGGAGAGATGAAGGGCAATTTTGCTGGGTGGCAGTGAGGAAATGCAAGGAGGAGGTCAAGGGGGGGAGCAGCAAAAAAGCTTGTCGCACTGGGTGCCACCAGCGCTAAAGACTGTGGATGATGGGTATGGAGCAAGGTGAAGTAATAGTGTTTCTTTTTTTTTTTTTTTTTTTGTTTCTTCAGAGAACCTGCTGATAGAGGGAAGAAGCAAAGGTAAGGTGACTGACATTTACTGTTGCACACATCACACACACCCACTAGCAATTTTGTCACCATATCTGCTACCTAAGTAGGCTAGTGTTTTAGAGGGACAGTTTAGCCAGTAGCACAGATGGTATCTCGTTGGATGACTGCTGCTGAAGCTGTAAATCAGTTATGGCGGACAGCTCAGAGGCAGGATCAGAGACTGAGACATCAGATACTGAGACAGCATCTGAGGTAGAGGGCAATGGTGCAGAATCTGGGAGTGATTTTTCAGTCAGCGGAGTCCCATCTGACGACACTTCTTCCAGTTATTCTGAGGGAGACGATGGGGACAGTTGTGCTGTCCCTTCGCAAGCGCAGTCTGTGTAGCAGGATAACTGGGAGTTAGCCCAAATCACAGAGAAGGTGCATGCGGTGGCAAGCACAGAGAGTGCTCTCTTGGCAGCCCCCAAATTTAGTTCAGTCCCAAATTCCACATTTTAACGGTGACATGGGATGTAAAGTAGATACAGCCAACTTTTTGACAATTGACTACGTCCATCTCTTTTTGGGTGTTGACTTTCTTCTGCAAGTTGTGCAGCAAACAAATTTGCGTTACAAACAATTTCTGAGGGAGCATGGAGGCACTCTAGCGCCCCGTTCTAGGGTACGCCAGTGGACACCCACTTCTCTGGTGGAGTTGAAGATATTTTTGGACCTTACACTCAAAATGGGGTTAGTGCAGAAACCCACCTTGCAGTCCTGCTGGATGACTCGCATGGTTTGGGTAACCCCCTATCATCTCACAGGGCAGCGACAGGGAAGACCTAAATCGTATTTGTGGAGACATCAAAATTATCTATCACAAACAACCTGGTTTTGTAAGGTGGGCACTTGCGTTTTGGATCCTGGGCCCAGCGGCCATATAGGGAAACCTGACAAACCCTGACATTTCTGAAAACTAGACACCCAGGGGAGTCCACAGAGCTGTGGCTTGTGTGGATTCCCCAATGTTTTATTACCAAGAGTACCCTGGAAAGGTGAAATCTTGAAAAAAAACTCAATTTTCCCCTGCATTTCTGTCATGCAAACAACAGGAATATGCATGGATACACAAAATTTCTGCCACCCTGCATTTCCCCACTTGCCCTGATAAAAATGTTACCCCACTTGTGTGCCTGTGCCTAGTGCCTGCATCAGGAGTGGTTCACCCCAGTGTCAACAGTAACCCTCATGAAAGACTATCTTGACAGTTGTGTGATCCATTCCTATCACGAGCACTAAGCCCAGCCACACCGGTGGGGTAGCATTTTTATCAGAACAAGTTGGAGAACGCTGGGTGGTAAGCAGTTTGTGCATCCCTGCATATTCCTGTAGTTTACCTCACAGAACTGCAGGGACAAAATGTGTTTTTATTCAATGCTGTACCTCTTCAGGAAATTCTGGGGAAAAAAATCTTTGGAAAATCCTCCCAAGCGATACCTCCCTGGACTCCCCTTGATGTTCACTTTACAGAAATATCTGGGTTTGATTGGTTTTCCTAAATGGTTCCTGATCATAGGTCTAATTAGTACACTCAACTTAGTTTTCATTATCACCACAATACATTTTGGGACTTCTCTGTCACGAGTACATGGCCTACCCACACAAGTGAGGTAATAGTTTTATCAGAGGATCCTGGGGGAATGCTGGGTGGAAAAAAATGTGAAGCTCCTCTCAGATTCCAGAACTTCGCAGCACAAAAAGTTGAGGAAAAAGTGTTTTTTAGCTAAATTTGTGATTTGCTGAGGATTCTGGGTAAGAAAACACTGGGGGAGCCATGCAAGTCACACCTCCCTGAAATCCTCCAGGTATCTAGTTTTCAGAAATGTCTGGATTTGGTAGGGTTCCCTAGATGGCTGCTGAGCCCAGGACCAAAAACGCAGGTGCCCCCTTGCAAAAACAGGTAGTTTTGGAATAGATCATTTTGATGTGTCCATGTTGTGTTGTGGCCCCTTCCCTGTCGCGGGCACAAGGCCTACCCACACAAGTGAGTACCATTTGTTTATCAGGAGACTTGGGGGAATGATGCGTAGAAGGAAATTTGTGGCCCCCCTCAGATTTCAGAACTGTCCATCACTGAAATGTGAGGAAAAAGTGTTTTTTGCCAACTTTTGAGGTTTGCAAAGGATTCTGGGTAACAGAACCTGGTGAGAGGCCCACAAGTCACACCATCCTGGATTTCCCTAGCTGTCTGGTTTCCAAAAATGCACAGGTTTGCTAGGTTTCCCTAGGTGCGAGCTGAGCTACAGGGCAAAATCCACAGCTAGGCACTTTCCAAAAAACACATCAGATTTCAATGTAAAAATGTGATGTGTCCATGTTGTATTTCCTGTCGCGGGCATTAGGCCTACACACACAAGTGAAGTACCATTTTTATCAGGAGACTTCAGGGAACACAGAATAGAAGAACAAGTGTTATTGCCCCTTGTCTTTCTCTAAAAAAAAATTCTTCCAAATGAAAGACTGTGTAAGAGAGAAGTCTATTTGAGAAATGCCCTGTAAGTCACATGCTAGCATGGGGAGTCCTGAATTCAGAGATGTGCAAATAACCACTGCTTCTCAATACCTTATCTTGTGCCCATTTCGGAAATAAAAAGTGTTGGAAATAGCTTCCCTGCAGTGTCACCCCCAAACCTTTTTGCATGCCTCCTCTTCTTTTTCTGACCTCATTTTCGCTGGCTTTAGTACTCTGGACACTTTAACATTGCTAACCAGTGCTAAAGTGCAGGTGCTCTCTCCCTAAAAACATGGTAACATTGGCTCATACCCAATTGGCATATTTAATTTACTTGTAAGTCCCAAGTAACGTGCACTACATGTGCCAAGGGCCTGTAAATTAAATGCTACTACGGGGCCTGCAGCACTGGTTGATCCACCCACATAAGTAGCCCCTTCACCATGTCCCAGGTCTGCCATTGCAAGACCTGTGTGTGCAGTTTCACTGCCACTTTGACTTGGCATTTAAAAGTACTTGCCAAGCTTAAACTCCCCCTTTTCTACATATAAGTCACCCCCTAAGTTAGGCCCTGGGTGACCCATAGGGCAGGGTGCTATGTAGATAAAAGACAGGACACGTTCATGTGTGTTTTATACGTCCTGGTAGTGGAAAACTCCTAAATTAATTTTCCACTACTGTAAGGCCTGTTTCTTTCAAAGGATAGCATTAGGGCTACCCTCATATACTGTTTAAGTGGTAGATTCTGACCAGAAAGTGATAACCAGGTCATATTTTGAATGGTCAGAATGGTAATAGAAAATCCTGCTTATTGGTGAGGTTGGATTTTATATTACTATTTTTGAAATGCCACTTCTAGAAAGTGGGCATTTCTCTGCACTCAAATCCATCTGTGCCTTACAGCTTGTCTCCAATCAACATCTGGGCTGGGCTGGTTGACAACTCCTTTGTGCATTCCACCCAGACAACCACAAACATAGGACACCCAATCACACCTGCACTCATCTGCATACTGAATGGGTCTATCTGGGCAGGAAGGGTAGAGGGCCTGGCACTTACATTTCAAAGGCTAGTGGCCTTCCCTCACACAATGGACTGCAAACCCCCTACTGGGACCCTGGCAGACAGATCTGTACTGAAAGGGGACTTTGTGCACTTCAACCCCACTCTTTGTAGTCTCCCTCACTTCGAAGGCATTTTGGGGTATATAAACTGGGTCCCTGACCCCACCAAATCAGACACTTCTGGACCTGAACCTGCAATCTGTCATTAGGAACTGCCTGGCTGCCCAAAGGACTAATCTGGACTGCTTTGCTGTGAAGGACTGCTGCCCCGCTGTTGCCCGGCTGTCCTGCTGCCCTCTGACTTTGCTGAGAAGTGCTCTCTAAGGGTTTGGCTTGAGCGTGCCTCCTGTTTCATGAAGTCCCATGGCCAAAAAGACTTCATTTCTTCAAGGAACTCCTTGTGCGACAAAAATCGACACACAGCCTAATGGATACGACGCACAGCTCGCCTTGCAACGAGAAAATCGCCTCACGGCCAAACCAGAATGATGCAGCCTGACTTCCGAGTGAAGAATCGACACAGCGCCTGCCTGGCAGCCAGAAATGTGATGCACAGCACTACCAGATCGACGCACAGCTGAACTGAAACGATGTAGCCCGACTTCCTGAGTGAAGAACCGACGCAGCGCCTGCTGTGCGACAGAAAATGTGCTGCATCACCATACCGGATCGACACAGCACTTGTGACTTCGTCCCGTCTGCCTAAGATTTCCACGCATTGCCCCTGGGTGTCAAAAACGATCCCCGCATCACAGTGAGGAACCAAGTTGGCGTGCCAGAAACCGACGCAGAGCCCCTTGCAGTGTGGAAAGAAACAACACATCATCTGTGCCGCGCCGGAAATTCAGACGCACACTTTATTTTTCCACACATCACCTCCTCTGCAGTCTCATGCACGTTATTTTTGCTGTAAACCAGATCCTTTGTGCAAACAAGAGAAAACTGTTGATTTCTATGATTTAAGACTCTTTTTAATCCTGCAAAAGTGATAGCTCAACTGATGCTTATTGAATCTTTACCGTTTTAACTTTAATTTAACCAGATATTATATATTTTTCTAAACCTGTGGGGTGTATTTTTGTGGTGTTTTCACCGTGTTCCTGTATGATTTATTGCACAAATACTTTACACATTGCCTTTTAAGTTAAGCCTGACTTCTCGTGCCAAGCTAACAGAGGGTGGGTGCAGGAAAATTTGGATTGTGTGTGACTTACTCTGACTAGGATTGTGGTCCCTATTTGGACAAAGGTGAATGACTCTGCCAACTAGAGACCCCATTTCTAACACAAAGGTTTCCTTGATACCTATTTTTCACTCTTAACATTTTACCAAATTAATTGCTGTGTACCCATTGCAAGGTGCAGCTCATTTATTGACTCTGGGCACCTAGGATTCTTGATGAACCTACAAGCCCTCTATATCCCCACAACCAGAAGAGTCCAGCTGATGTAACAGTATATTGCTGACAAAAATCTGCCATAGCTAGAAAAAGTTACAGAAGAAAACATGGACAGAAATGGCTGTTTTGTGCAACTCAATTTCAATATTTTTTTGTTTCAGCTGTTACTTTCTGTACGAAAACCTTGAAATATCTACACAAATGACCCCTTGCTGAATTCAGAATTTTACCTACTTTTCATAAATGTTTAGCTGTCTGGGATCCACCATTGGTTGCTCACCCATTTCTGTCAATAACTGGAAGGAGGCCGCAAGCACAACAAGTAGTAAAAATGGGGTATGTCCAGTAAAATGTGTAGAAAATGTTGGTTTTCTGATTCAAGTCTGCCTGTTCCTGAAAGCTGGGAAGATGGTGATTTTAGCACTGTCAATCCTTTGTTGATGCCCTTTGCAGGGAAAAAAACTGATGCTTTCTTCTGCAGCACTTTTTTCCCATTTAAAAAAAAAATCCCCAGGATGTTGGGAAAAAAGGAGCAAATTTGGTGTGGATAGCTTATGTGGATAACAAATTATGGGGGCCTAAGCCTGAAATACCCCAAATAGCCAAAAAAGGGCTCAGCACTTAGGAGGCCCGGCAGGTAATGGTTAAAGCCGAAATCTCAGCCATGAGATTCCGCTTAATAGTGTGTGACAGGAATATTTATACATGGGCTGAAAACTCTTCACAACACATCCTTCTCCCTTCTAAAAACAAATAGAAGATACATACAGAAACTAAACAATGGTTACAGCATATCAAGTGACAACAGGCAGTAGTGTAATAGAGGAAAAACAAAGAAGAAACACCTGAAGATAACTAACATAGGCGTACCGAAATAACGCGTGCTGCATTGCTGAAGGTCTCCACGTGCCCACAGTACAGGCAGCCTCGTGTGGGAGTCCCCGTGCTCTCTGCATGAGCTGCACTGATGACGGTCTCAACGCGCACACACTACAGGCAGCCTCGCGCTCCCCAGGTAACTTCAACAGTTTAGTTTGAGTGTGAGGTGGATAAACTGTAGAGCCTTCCGTGCTTATCACACACAGTTTATGTTTTCCTGTTAATGGCCTTGTATGATATGTGAGATTACGGGCCTAACAATTTTTCGAGCTTTGCATAAATGAGTTTTAACTTCATACTTGTTTATGAGCCTTATTGTTTCTTTAATAACATTCGCCCAAGTCCCAATTATAGTTAAAGAAGTACAAGGAATGCACGCTTTTCCAGGTCTCGCAGTCTTTTAAATTACAGTGCGTTCGCTTGCCCTAAGCGTCTCCAAAGCAATCATGCACAAGATAACATAAATTAAGTTACACAGCAGCTTTTACCCTCGTTTGTTGCTATTTCTCCGCCTGACTTGCAAGATTGCCATTTCCTCATCCTTATAGGCAAACAGAAGGCTGTGTTTATGAACCGCTGCTTATTTTTTGTATAAGCAGAGTCCTCTCCTCTGCACAGTGAGCCTGTCAATTGAGTAGGTTCCTTGAGGTGGTTCCATAATCTCAGAGCACAATCCTGTGTCTGACAGTGATTTGATGCCAAAATTATCATATGGGCAATGCTCACTTATGACCCATTAATGATCCAAGAGATTTTTTTGCTCAGAGATAAGAACCCCTTCCAACTCCATTCAAGCCAGACACAGCTTTACATGGGAACGCTTATATAAAAATCCTAGAATGTTACTATATCATCTTTGAAATGCAGGTGTGTCATACCAGTTTCAGCCTAGCCAAGACTGGCTAAGTTCAATATGACAGAGAGGTAAAGTTGAAAAGGAGAAAATGCCCCCTTTCCAATGGTATCTCACCCAAGTGGATTACCCAAGCAGAGATCCACCCACTAGACACCAGGAATATGGATTACTCCCAGGGCCACATCAGTCTCTCTGGCAACTCCAGGTGGATGGTGGTGTTACCCACCTCCCCCCAATCTGTACTCCCAGAGGGGTGGAAAGCCCACTATACAGCAGGGATTCATGAACCAAATTATTTTTGGAGGAGGGAGCAGTCCCAATGCCATGGGCCTGTGCTTCTCCTACCCCAGGGCTATAAAACTGATGTGGCTACTGTAGTGTCTTCCCCAGCCTGGTACCCCCTATATAACTAGGCCACATTACAGCTGTAAATTACATGTCTTTATTCCTCTACATGTACCTGTGAACGCCAGCATTCTAAACCAAGCTTTCATTACATTCTGTTCTAGTGATTACTGCATACTGATACAGAGTCCTCGGGGAGCCAACAGGTTCATTTTTAATTCATGCAAGACACTGCATCTCCCCCTCTGTTAAATGAAACATTGCAAATTGTTTAGAAAATCAGTGGAATCTTTCACCATCTTGAGTTGAAGACTGATGAAATATGGGCCTGAAATGAGAAGAGACAGTGGTAATAGACTTCCTAGGGCTCTGGGCACTCACCACGTGTCCTTTGGTAACTGGTTGGAAAGGTTCAGCAGCGTAAGGAGTATCATATTGTCATTTGCGTAACTGTTGAGCAATCACCAAATCTTGTTTTCAGAAGGAGAGGTCTTTTTCATGTCGCCTTTTGTCTGCATACACTTTCATTGTCTGTTATTGAAGCAAGTCCCTTCTATGAATCTTGTTTTCACTAATGTCGCTTTCAGTGGTCCATTGAAGTAACTTGGTTGCCATTGCTCTTGTGAACCTCAAAGTTGTAGGACTTTCATATGTGGTTGAGTGGGATGTTGAATGATAAGCACGTAAAGTAGCATTTAATACTGTTTTCAAACTGAGCTTTTAAAGTGTTATTCTGTACTGCTTACTTTAGCCTACTTATAGAACACTAAAAAAATCTATTGGCCTGTGGCCATAAGGGTGTGATCTTTTGATGCTTTATGTTCAGACGCTCCAGAAATTCTTCAAATTCTTTACTGCTGAAGGTTGGACCATTGTCAGACTTTACAATGGCTGATATGCTCAATGTTGCAAAGATGCCATCAAGTTTTTTGATTACTTGCTCATGCGTCGAGGATGAAAGATCTTCGACCAAATGAAAGTGTGAATATTCATCTACAATCACCATTAAATGATGTCCATTATCAAGTTGACCAACGAAATTGATGGCTATTTTCTCCCAGGCGTGTTTAGAGAGTTCTGACATGTCTAGAGTATGATGAGTAACTTTGGTTGACAAGCAATTGCATTTGTGAATGTCCTTGAGTTTCTTTTCAACTTTTTTGTCTAAGTATGGAAACCAAACTCCGACAGCTCTCTTTCTAGCATCAATACCACGATATCCTTCGTGAGCCACTTCAATCACCTTTTGTCATAGACTCTCCGGAATCAGGATTCCCGTTCATCGCAGTATAACCTTCTTCTGAGCTATGGACAATTCATCTTTAACATTCTTTTACTTTTGATATTCACCATCATTACTGAGGGGTTGAATGTGCTTATTCCACGACTGATGTGTAATTATTTCTTTTAACTTCAGCAGGTCACTATCATATCTTGTGGCAATGACAATCTACAGCAGCTGGTGTACTTCACTTGACAATGAAATTGATGTAGGCCACAGCCATTTTGGATGGAGTACCATACCCTTGAATAGGCACTCTTGAAAAGTAGTCAGCAGGATTTTGATCCTTTCCTGGTTGATGCATGATTGTATAATCATACTCTTGCAATTGCAATCCCCATCATTCAATTTGATGAGGCATTTTGGCTTTTGGATTGCCAAAGAAGGTCAACAAAGCTTGATGATCAGTCATCAGCGTAAAAGGCTTTCCATACAGAAATACATTGAAATGTTCACAAGCCCATACTACAGCCAACCTTTCCTTATCAGGCTATGTGTAAGCATGTTCTATTTCTACTAGCATAGGCAACATTATGTTTTTTTACATTTGGACATCTGCTATGCTGTGTAAGTTCATTGCCGAACCCAACAGGGCTAGCATCAACCACAATCCATTTAAAAGAAAAAAAATTCTTTGTAAACTCGTGTTTATGGTCTTCCATACCACCCTATTACAAGTCAGAGAGCCAGGACCGCTGACTGCCAAGCAAAAAAGGTAGGCTGCCAGTGGCTGCCTGAATTGAGGAAGCGTGTCCTCCATTGCCATCAGCACCCCGGCCAACCACAGAGTGTATTACATTCATATTCACCATGACGGTCCCTTTGTGGCAGTCAGGACCATGGCAGTTCACGGTCAGCAAAGTAACAGACAACTGCACATTGGATGAATTACAAAACAACACAGCTGACAAACATTGTCTGTGTGGACATACCTGCAAAGGACACTATAAAACACACCCCTTCACAGACCACAATCCTTTGCATTTACAAAACAAGACAAAAAAGCAGAGCAACTAAAATCGTAGAGTGTATTAATTAGGAACCCCTTTTTTCACAATCCCATTGAACAACCTGCACACACTTTTGTGAATTCATACCCTATTACACTTCCCCTGTTGAGTAAATCCCTGTCACCCTCAATATATTTGTTCCCACTGTTAGACCTGGCACCCTTGGAATGGTCTCCCCTAATCTTTTGTCTCTATTTCCCAGGTTGCTGCTGTGTGCTGGACTCTGTTTTTGCTGTTTTTGTAACTCTGGGCACTTTATCACTGCTGACTAGTGCTAAAGTGCAAGTGCTATCTATGTGAAATTTTATGTGTAATTGGCTTTACCATAATTGGCATATTTGATTTACTAGTATGTCCCTAATAAAGTGCACTAGAGGTGCCTGGGGCCTGTAAATCAAATGCTACTAGTGGACCTGCACACTGATTGTACCACCCATATAAGTAGCCCTGTAAACATGGCTCACACCTGCCACTTCAGTGTCTGTGTGTGCAGTTTTTAGCTGCCAATTCAACCTGGGAAGTGAACCCACTTGCCAGGTCCAAACCATCCCTTTTTGTACATGTAAATCAGCCCTAAGGTAGGCCTAAGGTAGACCCATTGGCAGGATGCATTGTATGTTAAAGGTAGGACAAGTATTTCTGTGGTTTTATATGTCCTAACAGTGAAATACTGTTAAATTTGTTTTTCACTGTTGCAAGGCCCATCTCTCTCTCATAGGTTAACATGAGGACTGCCTTGAAATATCCTTAAAGTGTGTTTTCCCTTTGAGAGCAAATGGAAATATGGAGTTTGGGGACTCTGAACCCACAATTTAAAAATACATTTGTTAGTGAAGTTGGTTTTTAGATTGTTAGTTTGAAAATGCCACTTTCTTACTTAAACCATGCTGTGACTCTGCCTGTTTGTGGATTCCCCGACTGGGCCAGACTGACAGTTGGGCTGTTTGTGAATCTCTTCTAGACAGTGACACATAGGGAGCTGGGGGTGTAGCCTGCATATCCCGATGAGCCACTTGGCTAGAGTGGAGGGAGGTGTGGTCACTTATACCTGAATGGGCTGTGCCTGTCCTCACACAATGCAGTCTCCAACCCCCTGGTGTGTGTCTGGGGCTAGGCCTGGGCAAGGCAGGATCTTGTGAACAACAGAGACTTTCCTTTGAAGTTTTCCTACTTCAAAGGCAGAAAGGGGTATAAGTAGTGGACCCAAAACCCTAGACTTTAGATCACTTCTGAATTCAAGAGGAACCTCTGCCAAGGAGAAGAGCTAAAGAGCTGAGGAGAAGTGCTGCCCCTGCTTATGACTGTGCTTTGTTGGGCTATCCTGCAGTTGCTGTAGCTGCCTGTGAAAGGGGAGAATGACTGGATGTTTTTGTGTATTCCTGCTTGAGAAGAATCTTTAAGGGCTTGGAATGAGCTTGCCTCCTGTTTTGAAGTCTCAGGGCCATCAAAGACTTCCCTGCCACCACTTGGACTCTCTGCTGGGACTCCTGCCTTGCCAAATGGTACCCCGTCCAGTCCCTGGGCCCTTGAAAGGTGAAGTTGGCAGAACGAGGTTGGAAATCGACACACAGAACACTGTGCAGGGAAATTTTCGACGCATCACCTGCAACTTGGCTGAAAAACAACACGCCACATGCTTCGCGGCTTGAATTGATGCTCCACCTGTGTCGCAGCTGGGAGATCTACGCATCACGGCTGAAGAAACGATGCAACACCCACTGGCGGCTGCTGGTAATGATGCAAACCCCACACAGCATGGTTTTCTAACACTGTGCGACTGGATTTGTCACGCATTGTCGCTAGGAGTCAAAGTCATCTTGAACTTGCACGTATCCGAGGTGCCTGGTCTGGAAATCGACGCATTGCTCTCTTGCAAGGGAGATAAACAACGCATCGCCTACCTGACCAGAGAAGAAACGACGTACGGCCTCACTTGCCTGTAAGGAATCAACACATCGCTGACTTTTCTGATGCACGCTCGCCCATGCGGCTAAACTGGGTACTTTGTGTAAAATCAATGTTTCTATTGTTTTCTATGGAGTAAGACTCTTTTTACTTTGAAAATTCCTATCTTGATTTGTGTATTTTGGATTTTTGTTGTTTTGGTCTTGTTTGATTTAGATAAATATTATCTAGTTTTCCCAACAGGTGTGATGCCCATTTTGTAGTGTTTTCACTGCATTACTGTGTGTGTTGGTACAAATACCTTACACATTGCCTCTAAGATAAACCTGACTTCTTGTGCCAAGCTACCAAGGGGCTGAAAAGGGGTTATCTTGAGTGTGTACCTCTATTGCCCTGACTAGAGTGAGGGTCCCTGATTGTACAGACTGCAAACTGACTGCCAACCAGAGACCCCATTTCTAACATCCACCATGTCATGTTCCAAAAATCCCAGTTATTCGAAGATGATTTAAGAGTCATGGTGGATTACATCATAAGAGTAGAGCCACAATTTCTTTGAGCGCAAGTCCAGCACACTTCTTTCAGTAGGAAAATAAAATGTGGGATAGGATCGTCAATAGAGTGAATGCTGTAGGCACCACCCTGTGTACAAAGGAGAACATTAGGAAGAGGTGGAACTACCTCTGGGGCAAGGTCCATTTCCTGGTCTCCAGGCACCAGCTGCAGGCCAAGAAGACTGGTGGTGGTGCTCCCAGTACCACATTAATACTTTTTTTCCCTAGGAGGAGAAGGTCTTGGCCATCCTGCAGGCTTTACATGAATACCTGAGGGAGTGGAGTCTAGTAAGTCACAGCACACAACTTTTCACAAAAATGCAATGTCATGCATGCTCACAGCTCACATTCAATACCCAGAGTATCTGAGGTTAAACACTCTCAACGTGTATCATTGGACCTATCACTACAGTTACCAAGGCCCATCAGATGCCAAATGTCCAAATGGGGACTGGAGATCTCACAAAATCAGAAACACATTCCAGGATCCATGACATGTCCGAAAATGACAAAGTATGCTCAAACATAAATGTATCCTGCATACAAAAACACAACAGTTGTCAAGTATTGGGGAGTAGCAAGAGTGACCGGATTGCAACTCCCAGGAGGCCCTGTTTCAGCAACTCCAACCATCAGCCCAGTGTTCTCTTGTCCAAAAACCCCTGTTTGTTACCTCACAAATTAAGTTTACTCACCTGCACCTGGGGGGATAACATTTGTCTAGTATTTAGTACAGAGATTGACCTGACTGCAACTCCCAGGAGGCACTGTTTCAGCAACTCCAACCACCAGCCCAGTGTTCTCTAGACAAAAGACCCCTGTTTGACTACTCACAAATGAAGTGTACTCACCTGGTGTCAGAAGAGTACCCATTAAATCAAACTTCCACAGGAGCAGATGTCTTTTACCCAACTCCCTCCAAAAGATGAGTGCTCAGACTTTAACTGATTATCAGAACCCAGGATCTGCTATGGGGAAGGGGAATGGGAATAGAAAAAGAGAGACGGTCTCCAGATCCAGTTCCACCCTGTGTTTCCCACTTGAAGATAGGATATTCAATGTGTGTCTCTGAAAATCTGCACCTTTCTTCTTATTGGGATTTATTTAACGGAAGGACTTGCAGTCGGGTGATAAGAGCATAGATAAGTACATTTCTACTGCACATTCAACTGTTCAGCCATTCACATTCACCCAATTCTATCGTTCTCCTAACCTGGATCTTTTGAGAGACTAGCCTCCATCTAAGAGAACAATGTTAACTTAATATCTTCTTTTCTGCAGGAGTCAGAGTTTTCCAGGGTTCTCTGGAGAACAGTTCAAAAATATACAAACTACCAATGTCTTTTACAGGAAAAAAAAACTCCTTCCCAAGGTTCAGTTTTCTCAATCACAGTCTCTAGGAATTAGTCTGAACACTGAGGTTTGTCTCTAATACTGACAAGTCTGCAATGCAAAGAGTTTTTGAATACATATGTGAATATATATATTGGCAAGTCTGGAAATCATACAAAAGTATTCCTTCCTGCAGTTGCTTGAAATTCTGTTAATCCAAAACAAATTCTCCTCAGAAAGCTGATAGCTAGTTGTTGGAAGAAGGGAAAAAATCAGCTTCTTCAAAAGAAAAAATAGCTGGTGTGCACACCATAACAAGAAAACTAATTAATTACTCAAAACTGGAAGAATTCTCTTTGAAACAAAGTGCCTCGGGAACACTGCTCATTCTCCTCAGGAAGGCAGTTGAAGTGCAGGGTTCCCAGAGAGAAGCAGCTAGAGAGAAGCTTCAGCACGAGACTAAGGTAGAAACACTAGAGCGCTGACCTCACAAGGATTTGCGGCCACCATCTTGAGTGGCAGTTAAACCTGAAGAAGCTAGTTCTAAGAACAGCCTCCGCAAGAGCCAACGGGAGTGAGGACACCGTTGCAACCAACGTGGGTACGAGAAAAAGGGGAATCGTTTTTGCTGAGGAAAGAACTTAACAACGTTGGCAATAGTTTTCCTGACACCTAGGAGTGATCAAGCACAGATCATGTTCAAATCAGAGATGTGTCTGTCTACCTAGATCAATCCTGACTTGCTAACCCAAGATAAAACTATTGAGTACAGGAAGGAAAACTTACCCTTTGTGTGCTACAAGTATTCCTTAGCTCTCAAGATGCATCACTAGATTGGCATGATGACTCCAGTCACATATACAACCTGCCTGCATCCCACTCAAATAGACTTCCAAATGGTCAAAACCATATCTTGCCCATCCACTCAGTTGGATACAGGATGTCATTTTCAGGCCATCCTCCTAAGTGCAACTGATCTGCACATCTCAGCAGCTGCTTGAGTTCAAATGAGTTGGCATGATTCACACTTATTATCTCAATTGACCCAATGCCATGGTTACTTGCCACAATTGGATTAGCTACAGCTTAACTTTGTACAGGGTGTCTGCTTACTGTAACTCTAAACTGTTGGAGGTAGATGTCACAAAACAACCAGTAACAATATGCGTTTTACATCAACAGGTGGATCTGCTGCTGGGCACACAGAGGCCACGGAACAGACTTCAACTATCCCCCTGGAAGAAGCCCTCAGTGACGACAACACTCCTGGATGTCTGGATGTTGGGGACATTTCTGGCCTATCTGGGCAAACTGGTCAGGTGGCAACAGTGAGTCTTACTGAGCCCACTACGTCACCTCCTAGCCCTGTTGCTTCAACATCACAGGCAACCATTCACCCCCCAACCTGTGTACTGAGCACAATGCCCTGTACCACCACAGTCCTGGATCCTGAGATGCAGTGCAACACTTCGGACAATGAGGGTCCCGGAACAAGTCGGAGAGGGCACCCTGTTGCAAGGGCACAGGCCCATAGGGCTAGGGTACGTGGGAGAAATTCTGTGGGCCAGCGGGGTGGGCCACTGGGTATGCTCTTGGCCAGGACACTATCAGTCACATCTTGGGTGTCTATGAAGACGTGATGGGCTAGGTGTTGCCCAACTGAAATGCAAAGGGACATGTAGGAACAGAGGGTGCCCCACACTACCAACATGGCCTCCCTAGCAGTGGGGTTGAATGACATACATACCACCCTGAGCAGGGCTTTTCAACACCAGTCTATCCCTTCCTTTGGCCTATTAACATCAGGCCCAGCTTCATCAGTACAGCCACTATAAGAGAGCCCCTGCCAGAGGAACAACAAGGTCCATACACCCCTGCCTCTGTAGCAGCAGATCCCCCCAACGCAAGTGGGGATGTCCAGCAAAAAACAAAGATGCATGGATGGCAAGACACCGACCACTGCCAGTAATAACCCTCTTCCTTAAGGACCTACTTTGTGTGTCACACATTCAATCTGGACTGATCCTGAACCACCCACCATTTTCCAATGGGAGGAGTACTCTGTAATTCGGACCCCCAGTAGTGTGGCATCTACTCCAATGATTTCATTCACCATGACTTCACCCCTTCACATTTGATTATTTGTTGAGACATGTCATATATTTTCTGTTAGTCATAGCTGCACAATAAATTCATCCTTCACTGACCCTTTGTCTGCAGATTTCGATGTAAATATGTCAGAGCATGTGAACCATACAATGATTTTCCAAGCTACTTGTTCAAGATGGAATATGTTGCATGTGCACAGTGTCCAGCTCCTCAGGATTAAAACTCTCCCACACAAACACATACATGCAAGTGCTTACTTAAACAAAACATTGTACTACAGTGTTCACCACATAGGCTGTCAATCTGTCAGGACTATTGGAAATAAAAAATGATTGACTCATACTGAGTAAATAAACATGTTGACAAGTACAGACCTCCAGACTATGGAAGGAAGGGTTTTTCAGAAATTGTCCTATAGAATAGGCAAACAATAATGTGTTTGATGTCACCAGCTTCAGCCTTATTACATACCACACCAAGTAATTCAACATCACATAATCCAAGATACAGACAGATGGCAATGCAGCAGTCCCTGATCACAAGCCATCATAATCAAATGCCCATGCATCTGGTGGTATGACTCAAACATATGTCAGCGTTGAGACACAGGCACTATGGCCTACAATGATGAAACACATCTGCATCTACATCTACATACAGGACATACCAAAATAATGTTTTGCCAATGTGAAGGAAAAATGAGTGGTAAGCTATCACTACATATTTCATGCCCACATAATGACACACATAATGCATCATGCCCACCACAGCACACAAAACAAGTCCAATGGGCACTTCTGAACTTCTACCCAAACAATGTGCAAGCTGTGTTGACAGAGGTCTCATACACCCAAACTCTGTGACCTCATGTTCACCTTATATGTCAGAACAGCATCACACACCTGCAAATGTCACAACTCTGAAAGGCCCACATGAAGATTTCATGGTGGAGGTACCTGTACAATTAACAAAACAAGGAGTATAGGCTTGAAACCATATATATGACACAAGTCAAATAGCAAGCATCTGGAAAACAAAGTACATTGCAAGAAAACTGACACAAACAAAGCAACATCATCAAGGTGGGGATGTTTCAAAAGCTATTGCATCAAGCAGCCTTTGGCTGATTATTGTAGAGTATTAGCCCCCTAGCTGTATCCAAAACACTCAACTCAAAACATTCTTACAACTACAGTTCATTGTACAGTCACAGTTATGACATCACAAGACATACATTCATGAAAAGTAGCTGTGGATGAGATCTTCTCACAAGTCAGCTCTTTCCTCTTTACCACTGTCATCCGCAGTTGTCATTTTAGGATTCTCATCTGGTGGAGCATGCAGTATGCTGCGATAATCTGACATACTTTCCCTGGTGCCTAGAGGAGAGCTCCCCCAGTCCTCTCCAGACACCTAAATCTGGCCTTCAGGAGCCCAAAAGCCCTCTCAACTGCCTGCCGTGTTCTTCCATGGGCCTCATTGAAGTGGACTTCCCCTGGCATAGTTGGATTCCTCAGAGGGGTCAACAACCAAGGACAGTTTGGATATGCTGAGTCTCCTGTTAAGGAATGGGACATAAGTGAACCAATGATTCCTTCACTTCATGATTGTAGCACCTGACATTGCTCACAGACTACCAGGACAGATGTGACTTATCAACCAGCCAGACCCTCGCTAGGTACACTTATGACATCAGCAGCGGTATGGTGCTGTTCTACATTAAGGCGGAATCATGTGCTGATCGAGGATAATGGGCACACCTGAGATGTAGAGAGCCACCAAACAAACAACTAGCATGTTGATGGAATGAAAGTTCTTTCTGTTGCGATAGACTTGTTCAGTGGCATGTTGTAGGAGGCTGGCCTGGCTTGTAGTGGGTACCAAGGGGTACTTACACTCTGTACCAGGTCCAGTTATCCCTTATTAGTGTAGAAGAGGTGTTTCTAGCAGCTTAGGCTGCTAGAAGGTAGCTATAGCAGAGCAGCTTAGGCTGAACTAGGAGACATGCAAAGCTCCTACTATACCACTGGTGTCATATGCACAATATCATAAGAAAACATAATACACAGATATACTAAAAATAAAGGTCCTTTATTTTTATGACAATATGCCAAAAGTATCTCAGTGAGTACCCTCAGTATGAGGATGCCAAATATACACAAGATATATGTACACAATACCAAAAATATGCAGTAATAGCAAAAGGAAGTAATGCAAGAAATGTAAAGTTACAGTAGATTGCAATAGGAGCACATAGGTATAGGGGCAACACAAACCATATACTCCAAAAGTGGAATGCGAACCACGAATGGACCCCAAACCTATGTGAGCTTGTAGAGGGTCACTGGGACTGCAAGAAAACAGTGAGGGTTAGAAAAATAGCCCACCCCAAGACCCTGAAAAGTAGGTGTAAAGTGCACCTATAACCCCCAGAGAGCACAGAAGTCGTGATAGGGGGTTTCTGCAAGGAAGACCAACACCAGCAAAGCAACCAAAGTGGATTTCCGGACCTGAGTACCTGTGGAACAAGGGGACCAAGTCCAAGAGTCGCGACAATGTCGAGAGTGGGCAGATGCCCAGGAAATGCCAGCTGAGGGTGCAAAGAAGCTGCCACCGGATGGTAGAAGCTGTGGATTCTACAAGAACGAAGAGAGCTAGAAACTTCCCCTTTGGAGGATGGATGTCCCACGTTGTGAAGAAGCTTGCAGAGGTGTTCCCTTGCAGAAAGACTGCAAACAAGCCTTGCTAGCTTCAAGGGTCGCGGTTAGGGTTTTTGGATGCTGCTGTGGCCCAGGAGGGACCAGGATGTTGCCACTTGGATGAGGAGACAGAGGGGGCACCCAGCAGGTCAGGGAGTCCTCACAGAAGCAGGCAGCACCCGCAGAAGTACCGGAAGAGGAGTGAACCGGAGTCCACCCGAAGTCAGAAAAGGGAGTCCCACGACACCGGAGGACAACTCAGAAGGTTGTACACTGCAGGTTAGAGTGTCGGGGACCCAGGCTTGGCTGTGCACGAAGGAAATCCTGGAAGAATGCACAGGAGCCGGAGCAGCTGCAAATCATGCGGTATCCAGCAATGCAGTCTAGCGTGGGGAGGCAAGGACTTACCTCCACCAAACTTGGACTGAAGAGTCACTGGACTGTGGGAGTCACTTGGACAGAGTTGCTGAGTTCCAGGGACCACGTTCGTTGTGCTGAGGGGGGACCCAGAGGACCGGTGATGCAGTCTTTTGTTGCCTGGGGTTGCAGGGGGAAGATTCCGTCGACCCACAGGAGATTTCTTCAGAGCTCCTGGTGTAAGAAGGAGGCAGGCTACCCCCAGAGCATGCACCACCAGGAAACAGTCGAGAAAGCCGGCAGGATGAAGCGATACAAGGTTGCAGTAGTTGTCTTTGCTACTTTGTTGTGGTTCTGCAGGCGTCCTGAGCAGTCATCGTCGATCCTTTGGCAGAAGGTGAAGAGGGAGATGCAGAGGAACTCTGGTGAGCTCTTGCATTCGGTATCTGAAGAATTCCCCAAAGCAGAGACCCTAAATAGCCAGAAAAGGAGGTTTGGCTACCTAGGAAGGAGGATAGGCTAGTAACACAGGTAAGAGCCTATCAGAAGGAGTCTCTGACGTCACCTGCTGGCACTGGCCACTCAGAGCAGTCCAGTGTGCCAGCAACACCTCTGTTTCCAAGATGGTAGAGGTCTGGAGCACACTGGAGGAGCTCTGGGCACCTCCCCTGGGAGGTGCAGGTCAGGGGAGTGGTCACTCCCCTTTCCTTTGTCCAGTTTCGCACCAGAGCAGGGCTGGGGGATCCCTGAACCGGTGTAGACTGGCTTATGCAGAGATGGGCACCCTCTGTGCCTATCAAAGCATTTCCAGAGGCTGGGGGAGGCTACTCCTCCCCAGCCCTGACACCTTTTTCCAAAGGGAGAGGGTGTAACACCCTCTCTCTGAGGAAGTCCTTTGTCCTGCCTTCCTGGGCCAGGCCTGGCTGGACCCCAGGAGGGCAGAAACCTGTCTGAGGGGTTGGCAGCAGCAGCAGCTGCAGTGAAACCCTGGGAAAGGTAGTTTGGCAGTACCCGGGTCTGTGCTAGAGACTCGGGGATCATGGAATTGTCTCCCCAGTGCCAGAATGGCATTGGGGTGACAATTCCATGATCTTAGACATGTTACATGGCCATGTTCGGAGTTACCATTGTGACGCTATACATAGGTAGTGACCTATGTATAGTGCACGCGTGAAATGGTGTCCCCGCACTCACAAAGTCTGGGGAATTTGCCCTGAACGATGTGGGGGCACCTTGGCTAGTGCCAGGGTTCTCACACACTAAGGGGGTTATTACAACTTTGGAGGAGGTGTTAATCCATCCCAAAAGTGACGGTAAAGTGACGGATATACCACCAGCCGTATTATGAGTCCATTATATCCTATGGAACTCGTAATGCGGCTGGTGGTATATCCGTCACTTTACCGTCACTTTTGGGATGTATTAACACCTCCTCCAAAGTTGTAATAACCCCCTAAGTAACTTAGCACCCAACCTTCACCAGGTGAAGGTTAGACATATAGGTGACTTATAAGTTACTTAAGTGCAGTGTTAAATGGCTGTGAAATAACGTGGACGTTATTTCACTCAGGCTGCAGTGGCAGGCCTCTGTAAGAATTGTCAGAGCTCCCTAAGGGTGGCAAAGGAAATGCTGCAGCCCATAGGGATCTCCTGGAACCCCAATACCCTGGGTACCTCAGTACCATATACTAGGGAATTATAAGGGTGTTCCAGTATGCCAATGTGAATTGGTAAAATTGGTCACTAGCCTGTTAGTGACAATTTGTAAAGCAGAGAGAGCATAACCACTGAGGTTCTGGTTAGCAGAGCCTCAGTGAGACAGTTAGGCATCACACAGGGAACACATACATATAGGCCACAAACTTATGAGCACTGGGGTCCTGGCTAGCAGGGTCCCAGTGACACATAACAAACATACTGAAAACATAGGGTTTTCACTATGAGCACTGGGCCCTGGCTAGCAGGATCCCAGTGAGACAGTGAAAACACCCTGACATATACACACAAACAGGCCAAAAGTGGGGGTAACAAGGCTAGAAAGAGGCTACTTTCTCACACATGTGGTGGCACCAAGCCAACATGTGTACCATCTATGGCCCCCACTACATGTGGGAGGTGTGCAAAACCATAAAAGTTAGCCTTTACATTGGCTAAATCCTTGTGTCGGGGAAACTGATATAGCTGTCAATGTGTTTCAACATTACTGAGAGGAAAGTCTTCAACACCAGACTGAACATAGGTTGGGGCCCACCAGCAAATAGGGTCATGGTATATTGGAAGGACCCTGTGGCCAGGAAGTGCAAGACTGACATAACTTGTACAATGAGTGGTATGCAGGTAGGATTAATGTTAGCTGGCATCAGATCTGCCTCCAACTGACAGCATAAATTCACTATTGTTTGCCTATCCAGGCAGTATAACTGAATTATATGCTGTTGCCCCATGGTCTGAAGGTCTGGCAGTCAACGGTAGACAGGAGGTTGTCACTTCGTCCCCCCCCCCCAAGGTACCTATGTGTGACAAGACATGATTTGTAACAGTCAGTGTGTTCACAGCAACATACAATAATATCATATGACAAAACATTTCTTACTGGATAAACATGACACACAGTACACCTCTCAGCTGGCAACTAAACTGGGGGCACATGTGACCCCCATGGTTGTCAACACGTGTCCATAACATGGATTTGGGTGAAACCCAACTATCTGCTACACAATTGTCCCTCGAAATGTGACTGTATTTTCAGACCGCCAAAAAGACCATTGGTGGTAGACCATGCAGCGCTATCAAATACCATCTGTGCCCTGCAACACACTACACTGGTGTCTGTGTAGTAAGACCTACATGACAAGACAGAATAAGGATATTTGTGATGCTACAACACATACATTGTAGGTGTGATGTATTTTACAAAGCCATATACAGTATTTCAGGCCACCAAAATGGCGAATGGCTGACGTACTCCACTGAACACTAAGACCGCCCGTGGCCATTGGTGGAAGTCATCTGGGTGGTAGACAGATCCTACCACAACAGACAGCCTTAAGCTAACGTTGTTATCTGTGCCAGTCGTGGCCCAATGGCTGTGTCCGTCAGCGGTAATGACTGCTTATGTGGTGGATGTGACTGCCATATTGTGCAAATTCACTCACTTGACTCCTGACATTGCTGCTAGCAACACATCATGACTTGAGTTACTGTGTGCCGCCTCTGGGAGCAATCATGCATGTGAAGGTGATAGGGCCCCTGCCTTCTCTCCAGAGTAGCTGGAGAGGATTGTTAATAAGGTCCTTCCCTGTATGGACAGCTCTATGGCTTACCAGAGGAGCAGGTCAGTACCTCATGTGCACAATTGATTCTGTTCAATACCATCCTTTCCCTCCTCAGAGACTACAATATGCCCCTGTGTACCAGTTAACCTTCTCGTGTGCCTATTGTTGCAGTCTGAGTGGCATCAATAGGATGTACATTGTGCAGGTAATGTGGACATTACTATGGCCCTCATTATGTTCTTGGCAGTAAAAAACCACCTACTGCCGTGGTGACGGCCACCAAAATACTGTCACTGCGGCTACCTGCCACAAGAAGGGTGGAAATCCAGCAGTGATCATACTGGTGGATGGTGGTAAGCTGGTGCTCCTACCACCAGTACCACCACGCCAGTAGAATGCCACCAGCCGTATCATGACCTGTGATACGGCCTGGCGGTGTTCTGCTGGCGGGCGCGGCTGGTGGTAGCAGTACCCCTTCCCTTTCCCTGCCGGAAGACCACCTGGAAAAAGTTAAGTTGGGCTTCCGACAGGGGAGGGGGATGTTGTGTGTGTGTGTGTATGTGTGGGGTTGTGTGCATGAATGTGTGACTGTGTGCGTGAATGCGTCTGTGTGTGTAGTGTTGTTTGCATGGATGTATGCATGTGTGTGAATGCGTGTAAGAATGGTAATGTGAGTGCATGTCTGCATGTCAGTGTGAATGTGTGTACGAATGTGTGCAAGCATGACTGGATGTATGCATGTATGAATGCATGTATGCCAGTGCGAGTGAGTGGGTGTATGCATGGTGCGTGTCTGAGGGTGTGTGCGTGTATATGGGGGTTGAGAGGACCGGAAGGGGGGGTGAGAGGATCGGAAGGGGGGAGTGTGGATGGAGGAGGTGTGGGGGCTGTCTGGGGAGTGTTGGGTGGGCGGGTGAGCCACCTACCATTGACAGGTAAGGAATTCTCTGTCACCGATAGGGCCTACCACCATGGTTTTCGTGGTGTTGCTAACGCCACGAAAACCATGGTGGTAGGCTGGCCCAAAATGCCGCTAGCGGTACTATAGTGGCCGCCGGGCTGGAGATTGACATCTCCGGCCCGGCAGCTGCTACCGCCATGGCGGTCTGAGTGGAGAAGTAGTGGGTTGGCTGTAGCCAACCCACCATTCTCATAATGTGGCTGTATGTACCGCCAGCCTATTGGCGGTACTGCTGCCACATTGCCACTCACCGCCGGGGTCATAATGACCCCCCTATATGTTTTGTTCATGAACATTGTGTTGTGTGATGTTTTTGTGGTCCTAGAGGCTACTTGAGTTGGATGCACATATGCAGGCAAGGAGACTTTACTGCCAATTACATCTCTTTCTTCATGATGGTTGTAAATGTTGGACAAAATGTATGTGAATGACAGCATGAGCTGTGTATGCATCTTGTCTGATTCATTTGAGGATCTTGTAAGCAACGTGGATAGTGCCACGGATCTTTCAACCCACATCTAGCTTTGCAAAACCATTAACTGGAAGGCATATCGTGACTCACTCTGCCCTTCAGGTTGCTACACAAACCACATGCCACATTGCTGATGCCCACATGATGTACTGTCATGCATGAAAGTGATAGAAATGTGAGTGCCATGTAGGATCTGTATGCTCATCCTGTAGAGACCAGGGCCTGTCACATGTATCCCCTAGTATGGGACATAGTCCAGGCTGTTGGAGAGTCACTGTGGGTATGCAACTGTGGCACTGTGCTAACTCCCTGTACACCAGCAGATCCTGTTGTGGACAATTTGATGCTCTAGTGGCAAAACCTGTCCTGTAAGCCTCGGTCCACTGACTATATTAGGAATGGGTACAGAGATCCATCCTAGAAGTAGTTCATATGTGCATTTGGCATCATTGTCAATGCGTGTCTTTGACTCACGACAGGTCCCTTACTTCCACAGCTCTGTTGTCACCATAACATAAGCCAGAATTGTCCTGTGCAGGCTTATTGCAAAAAATGCCAGTCCCACAGTGTAGACGCGTGTGACTCCTGGGAGGCCATGACGTGAGTCGTTAGCTTGGTCACATAGCAGATATTGTACAATGCATACCTTTGTATGTTGGATGCCATCTCTGTGGGATAGACACATATGTCCAAAGGTATGTCCTGTGGTACAGGTACATACCACAGAACCCTCCCTGAAGTGGCACGAGCTTGCATTTGGTATGCCACATGTCCACACATGTACAGGGAAGGCACTTTTTGTACCCACCATGCCAGTCTCCTCATTGTCACTCAAGTGTAAAGGTGAAGTCTGTACTACGGAAGTTTCCTGTAGGGGCTCTATGCAATGAGTCAATCTCACAGAGTGTGGATGAGGTGCTCCATTCAGGCCTCAGGAGTTAACCCTCCAGAAGCCACATATATGTGTAATGTATGTAGTGTTTCATTGTGGTCAAATCCCTGTACATGTTGCTTGAGCATGGGCTACTTGATGTGAGTAGGCATGCTTAGTCATTGTATGCACCGAGCATGGCAGTGGGTCAGTCTGCAGATGAATACAAATGTCTGTAGTCATGTCGCTGTACCTATTGGCTTGTGTGCTTTACACTTGTGGTGTGTTGACAAACTGAACATTTCAGCTTGGTGTTTCTGACATGTGTGGCACAATAATTTGTGCCAAAACTTGTGATTGTAATTGCTTGATGTGTCTCTTGCATCCATACAGGTAAATGCCCATCAGAAAAAGGAGATATGAAGAGCCATCACCAGGAAGGTAAGGACCCTGGGGTTCACAGTCGGCAGAGTGCCCACTGTCGCAAGAGGTGGGAGGACTGAGATGCTGGGTCCAGGAGATTGCAGAGGTCTAGCTGGGGCTGTCATCCCAAAGTGGGTGGGGCACACATCAGACCATGACCCCCTCTAATGGTGGTGGCATACCCAGACCTTGATGGGAATTTGAGGGGAGCCCAGCAGCCACAAGGGGGTGAGCACAGGGTATATTCCTGCCTGTTACATTGCCAAGTTAATGTGTTACATTTTGACATCTACCCGTGTGTGACACAGTAGATGAGCAATTGTTTGTGTAGATATGCAATGTGATGTATACTGATGTGCCTTGCTAATTGGCACAGGGACCTCGGACACAACTGGATACAATCCAGAAACAAATTGCTGTACAGGTACAGCACATAGTTCTGTACATTGATCAATCAAGTAATGTTTGTTGTTGTTGTGGGTGTAAGTTCTGCTCTACAGACCACTACTCTTCAGTGTCTCAGACTAAAGGAAAGGAAGTGATGGATCACTGTCGTCAGCCATGTGTCTGGTCAAATGAGTATATTGGAATCTGCCCCAGAGGCTACTTGTCTTCAGCGTGTGACGAGTGCTTGTGTATCACTACTTTCTGTAATGTGAAGATGGCGATCATAGATGGGACAGAGCATACATTGTTATTTGGGTCAGCTACAGATCAATACTTTCCCTTGGTAAGTGGGGAATGCCAACTGAATTGATTTGTGTGCCATGCATGTTGCCAACATTCCTTGTGCCTACATGTTAGAATGTGCCCCATTCTCTTTTGACAAAATGTGTGCACTGCTGTTTCATGCATTGTCTACCTGTGCTCATGGGGTAATTTCTGTATTCTCTCACATATGTGCACGCCCACCTATGTTTGCAATAGGACATTTGCAATGGGGGTACATTTCACCTGGTGCCGCAGACAGGAGTGTGTCAACATTGATTATTGTCTGACATATACCCGAACCCATCAATGCATGCCATATCACATGTACAACAGCTGCAACAATGAGGGACATGACATGCATGACTCGATTTGTTAGCCACAATGTGCATTTTCATGTCATTGGTGTGGCATCATGTGGAAAAGTGCACTGCTCATGCGTAATGGGCAAAGCTTGTAACCTGACTGTTGGCATGCGTCATGGAGTGATTTGCAGTTATGTTGGAATGATATGTGTTTGTTTACACCCATTCATCCACAGACATCTGGGTTTGTAGGACCAAAATGGGGACAGTGATGTAGCTCCCACTGGGCAACATGTTGAGGGCCTTCTACTAGTACATGAAATCCTCTGTGCCTCTCAACATACAAAGGACTAATGGTATCTACTGATGCAATGAGAGTATGTCATTGTAAGGGGTGCCAGACATTAGTGCTGATTTCCCTAGGACTTGCTGATTCTTTGTGTTGTGGATTAAAGAAGCATATCTCACTAACATTTGGTACATTTTGTCTACAGTGTTCATTTCCATGCCAAATTCCACATGTGTAGCATATCTGAGCAACATTAATACTACCTCCATGGCTCCATTAGGACGAATTTCACTTGGTGAAGTGTGTATTTTTTATATTTTTCAGTGTGACGTGTTTTTCCATGTCAACTTTTCCAGACAACTGTACTGTTGTCAGCAACATGGCAGATTTTAGGTGCATCTTTTCATGCTGCTGTTTTATTGTGTATGTGACATAGAGATGTCTGCATGAACTTGTATGGAATCTGTGGGCTTGAGATGTGGTGTCCTACTTGTTCAATGGTTACTGTGATTGCACAACCTCAGCCATGCAACTGTAGTTGTCTGAGATCCAGAAGATCCCGATTTTCCTGTGGGCAACTATTGACAGTTCAGATGGCATGTATGCATATGATATGGTACATGCAGGAGCCACTTTGATGTAGTTTGTTTCTGGGTCTGCTTGACATCATGGTAATGTTTACTAATCACAGCTGTTGTTCAAGTATTTTCAGGAACATTTGGTGACCCTCTTCCTCTTTGTATTTGCAGCATCATCCCAGGCAAGCAAAGGAGACAGGGCACAACCAAGTGGGGAAGCATCTGTCCACAGTACCTCCAGTCATGACACCACTGACAGAGGGGCCCAGTGGCCTGGAGGGTAAGGGGAATGCCACGGGGGATAAAGGATCAACGTCCCCATCATCGGATTCTACCTCCAGTGGCCACTCCCTAGTGGTGGAAGACACATGGGTACCTACTCCTATACCATCTTTGTCCACTTCCCCCAGTTCTATCTCCACTCTCCCTGTAGCTCCCCACTCAGTTGGCCCTGCCGGCTCACTCAAGAAGATGGGCATCTCCTTTTGTGCAGTCACCTCCACCCCAGCCCCTGTTACCCCTGCTGCTCTGAGTGAGGTGAGGAGGCTGATGACCTCCTGAGGAGCATCACTGTGGGACAGACTGCCATTGTGAATGCCATCCAGGGGTTGAACAGCTTACTTCAGCAGACCAGTGCTTTCATCGAAGGCATTCGTAGTGCCATGTATGGCCTAGAGAGATCTTTTCAGGCTCTGGCCTTCTCACTGATGGCAGCGAGTCACCCTCCACTCACATTCCTCCTCCCTCTTCCTAATTCAAATGTCCCATTCCCTTACCTATCTCAAGCACACAGACAAATCTGCACGCACACACCTTAACACACACAAACAGACCACATTGACACAAACACTACAAGACACACAGACATGCATGCACTCAACATACACCCACAAACTCAACATCAACCTCCACTTCACCAGACACCCCCACTGCCCCACCGACCCACACACCGTATCCAGCATACCTGCAAACTCCAGCACAACACACACATCTACCACACCCACCATACCCCCAAACACCAGAACAACACACACAGACACATCCCCCATATCCAGCATACAATCAGACACCACCACAACAGACACACAAACATCCACCACATCCAGCTTACCTGCAGGTACCACCCCAACAGACAAATAAACATCCACCACATCCAGCATAACTACAGATACCATCTCAACAGACACATACATATCTACCACTCCATTACCCAGCATCTCCACCTCCCAGCCCCCAAGACATGTACATGCCCACACTCATACCACCCAACAGAAGCATACCTTCTCATGACTGTCCCCATGTTCCCAAGGAGAGTTTTCTTTTTGACCTTGCCCTTTCCACTGTTACCTCCAAACCCAAGAGCCCCCCACATCCCAACCCATCCCTACCACATCCAAGTCCTCCCCTGTCACAACTGCCCTCCAGCAAGCACCCATACCCCTCCCCCAAGAAGAAGCCATCCCTCCAAAGAAACAGTCAATCCCTCCCAAACCCACTCATCCCAATCTGACCCAACCAAAGGATGATCCCTGCGGTACCTGCCTGCCCACTTGATGCCCCTTCCTGTGGAGGTTCCCTGGCAGAGATAGGAGTCACGATTGGGCACAGTACTGTGCAGAGACACGCAGATGGAATGGCCAATGGCCTTTGCTATTATGCATTTTGAATTAATAAACTCAAATTGTTGTTTTTTGTGGGTGCACATTTGTCCTGCATTTCCTTTTCTACCTTTATGTTGTTCCTGAGTAACTTGTGATGTATGCCAACAGCTGTGTGTGTTTCATCTTGATTGCTGATCCATTTGCCCTTGTTTGCAATATCTGACTTTGTGGGCAGTGCTGGTGTCACCGAAGACAAAGGTAGATGTTGACTGTATGGATACGTGGGGTGTCAATGCATTGTGTTATCTTTGGTGTGGTAAGTATTTCGCATTGTGTGGTCCAATGTCAGCATGTATGGTTTGAGACTTGTCCCGGTTTGGAGATTTGTCTCATGTGTGGCAGCTTGAGTTTTGTTTGTCCAGACATGGAGGGTGTTCAATTGTGCTAGCTTCTTTTTGTCCACTTTGCTGTGTGTACCTTGTAGCTACTTCATCTAAATGTATGGCCCATGCTGTTACAGTTGTATTTGCATTCTTGACTTTGACTTCCACATTATGTAGATGGCCATGTCACTTGGCTCTACTGTTGTTTGTCCCTGTATTACCTGAAGAGCAAGTTTCTGTGCAAATTTCGTTTTAGGGGCATGTTCAAAGTGTAATGTGTCCCAGGGCAGCATCCTTCCATGAGTGCTCCTGATGCCCCATCCCTTTTTTGCAGATATTGTTTGAGCTTTGGATATTTGTCTCTTTGACTATTGTGCACCCCACTGTCCTTCCATGGTGTTGCAATATGGGTGATGTGTGGGTCCATTGCAGGGTTGTTCATTGGAGGGATGTTTGTGTTCCATGACACATCCATACATATTTGTGTTCAGTTTGCCAACAGTCGATGGCATGTGTGCAATGTGAGAGTGTCATTGTAGTGGTAGATGCGATGTTGTTGCGCTGTTGCTGTTGTGTTACACAATGTTCTGTATACTTCACTGTCCCTGTACCTAAGAGAAGCAGACATGTGCTTTTGTGTAGTGTGACGGTGCAGCATGAGTGAGCTGCCCAAGGGGGACGTATCATGGCTGCAAATGTGTCCTTCTTTGTGAATGACTCCGACTGTGGACACAATGACATATGTACTTCATGATCTTAGCGTTGGCCCCATATCATGTAGATGAAGGCACGTTAATCTGTTGTTAAGGTTAATTGCACACTTAGGCATGTGTACTTGTCATCAGTTGCGTCCACGGCGGCATGGATTTTTTGCACCTTCGATGAGCAGCAGTGGTGGCAGGACATGTATGATGGGCTCCATGGCAGCACAGAATGTGTAATGCTGCCTGAAAGTGAGCTGCTTCCTTTATACTCTCTGTTTCCTCCAGCTTGGATGTGGTGGTTGGACCACCGCAGCCACGTTGGCGGTGTGCAACGTCATAATGAGTCTGGCAGAAACACTGGCTCCATCGGCCTGTTTGTCCTGCCTCGTCACTGTGGCTGTCTGCACTGCCTAACAGTACCAGTGGAACCATGGCGGTCTTTGCTCCATAGGCCTGCCAAGATCAAAATACAGTGGTCTGACTGCCAAGCTGATGGTGGTCAGACCACCGCCATGGCAGTGCACGAACAGCCAAACTTGTAATCAGGCCATAAGAGTTTCTCTCAGCCTTCATTGTCTGAATGATTTGGAAAAGCATTCATGGTCACTCCAAGCTGGATGGCTGCTTCATCATTAAATGTATTGAGTTTACAGTGTTTGATGAGTGTATTGAGTCTTTCCATTAATTCATTGATTGTTTCACCACGCTTTGATGTTCTTGGCTGAAAACAAATCATTCATAGTCAACATTCCGTACTGGATTAAACTTGAAATTCAATGCATTCTTAATCTGACGGTATGTGACTCCTTTGTCAGTCCTTGGCATTTTCTTGATGACTTCTTTCACACCATCACCAGCAAGATTTTTGAGATATTTGATAATCTTCCTGTTATCACTCATTTCAAGTGCATCAATGACATTTTCAAATGCCTCTATCCATGCACTCCATCTATCACCAAAAATGTGCTTTTTGGCAGTGTTGAATGGTGGTGGTGGTTTGAGGAAGGAGGTAGCATTGTAGCACAGTGTGGAATTTACTGATGTCAGGACAGAGCTTTCCTTAGCATCTCTGACTGGAAATCAGGATTAGTTCCAGTCATTCGCCGTCCCTGGCCCTGTGATGGGCTGGTCTGCGGTTCATCCTTGATGGGCTCCATCAATGGAACGGCCTTCTGCCAAGTCTGTGGCCGCTGTAAATATGGACTGCTCCTTTAGCACAACCCTAGGCACTTCTTTTGGGGCCACTGTCAACTGGGGTGTGATGACTCCGCTTATCGAACTCTGTAAGTGATCTATTTCATTCTTGTTACACTTCGATGTGTAATGTCTTATACCTGGCTGATCTCTTTCTTGCAGTGCTATTTGGTATCTGATAATTGTCTTTAACTGCACTCTGTAAACCTAGTTGAATCCCCCTTCAGCGTTAACACTCTGTATAAGGTATAACTTTATTTTGCGTGGCAGTGCAGTACCTTTTTGTAGGATCTTGGTCGTAGTTTCTTGGCCAAAAATCCTAGACTTTTCTGTGAAGCTCTCTTTCTATTCACACGCTTCACACTGGCTGGAGTTGGGCTTTGACTCCACATACGAAAACCGTTAACTGTCCACTTCGATGAAAGGCACATGTGGCACACACAAGTGGTTTGCTTGGCCCAAGGCAAACTCTCCAGGAGAGCATTTTCCTCTTCAGGTTACTTATCTCCTATCTCGTCACCAGTTGTAAAGTCTCCCCCAGCCTGGTTTTCGCTGAATAACTAGGTCACACACAGAGCTGTAATCAAACATCACTGTTCCTCTGTGTGTACCTGTGAACATCAACATCCTAAACCAAGCTTTCATTACATTCTATTCTAGTGATTACATCACACTGATACAGAGTCCTTGGGGAGCCAGAAAGGTTCTGTTCTACAACATGCAAGACAATAAGGATGCCTTATGTGGAAAAACATTATGGAGGCTGTTGGAGGCTGGTTATTAGTAGGGATAAGTATGCACCTACCACTAGCAATAATTCCCCGAGACAGTGTTAGGTCCAGTCAAGGTCTCAAAACATTAGCCCTTGGCTCAACCACTGGTAGTTTGGCAAAAAGCAGGGAAGTTTGTCTTAGGAGAAAGGTATGTAAAGCATTTAAATACCATACAGTAAATAAGTAAAACAAAACACACAATACAAATCCCACACCAATTGATAAAAATAGTAAATAATTTTTTAATCTTTAAAATGACACCAAAACAACAAAATTCCAATATATGGAACTGAATTTATGAATTCTTAAGGATAGCGCCAAATGGGAACATCTGGTCATGCCAACCAGGGACATCTAGTCACGTGTGACCGGGACAAAGTCAAAGATTGAGGCTGACCACGATGGAACTCTGCTTGGATACACTGAACAGGAGGCCTTGGTCAAAATTTTACCTTCGCACTTAGAAATGTTTCTGGAGCTCTTCTCTATTGACGTCATGCGGTCCTCCTCAGCAAACCAATTTCAATGTGACATCATTGGACTGCTTTTCAATGCCCCAGCCAACTCCTGGAAGTCTGGAGCTCCGGAGCTTTCAGAGAGACGAACCTGATATCCTGGCTAGGTCACAGTTGAAGGTAGTTGGCTTGACTCACAACAGCGAGTTGGTCCACTTATGGAACTTTTTCCAAAATTTGTTTCAAACATCTCCAAACTTCTGTCTCTCCTTCCAGAAGTTCTCCTTTGGGTCTCAAAGGGTCCAGAACACAAATCCAAGGGTCTAGGATCCCCGAGATGGTTCTTGGAAGTGTGGGACTTCAGTTCCCAAAAAGCACATGACCAAATCCTTAAAAGTCCACTGGATGTACTCCAGGCTGGGGGCTTTTGTGATAGTTGGTGCAGGCAAGTTCTGGCAACCTGTTGCTTCCAGGGAGTACCCTCCTGAGTCTATTTTCAAGTTTATTTCATGATTTGGAACACTGATGAGGTCCACATTATAAACTTAACCACACAATACACAAAAGCATACAATTCAGAGAACATTTAAATGCAAAATACAATATTAAATAAAATACAGTAGATAATTTAGTCATATTAATTTGAGTTTAAAAATGCTTTAAAAAAGTTAAAAACTTGATAGCAGAACATTTCATTAGAGGGATTATACAATAAACGAAGCACCTCCCCTGACGTTTTTGCATAGAGTTTCAGAAAGAATGGTTTTAACCATGTTCTACATAGTAGGAGCAGAGCTGGACAGACAAATACAACATGTTTTACATCTTGAATATCTAATTGACAAAAGTCACATATGTTCGAAGTGTTATACCATTTTGACGCAATGGTTACATCCTACGGCACTGAGCTCAGAGGGAGCGCTAGCGCTCCCTTTGTGGGCTTCCCTCCCACCCCCAAGGCAGGGTTGGAAGGGGAAGCCCCTTCCACCCCGACCCCCCCGACCCACCCAATGGCGTCTGATGATCCGGCTTTTGAAATGCCCACTAGACACCAGGGATGTATTTTCTAAAAATGAAACTTACACAAGGGGAGCGACCCCTTAGGCAAGGGTCGCTCCCCAGGGGGGCAATATATTGTTGTCAGGCCGATCTGCCCACAGGGGAGGCAGAATCCACTAGGCGCCAGGGATAATTTTTTGTGTGTTTTTTTTTTGTTTTCTTTTTAGTTGGGGAACGACCCCTTAGGCAAGGGTCGCTCCCTAGGGGGCAAATTATATTTAAGCCAGCCTATTTTTATGAGGCCAGTCTGCCCCCAAGGGGGCCAGAAACCACTAGACACCAGGGAGTTTTTTTTTTTTTACGGCAAATTCACGGAAGGGCAAGGGTCGCTCCCCGTGGGGGCAAATTTATTTTAGGCCATTTCTGCCCAGGCGCCAGGGATAAAAAATTTTTTTTTTTTTTTTTGTAGAGGTGGGGATTGACCCCTTAGGCAAGGGTCTCTCCCCTGGGGGGCACATTGTATTTAGACCATTTCTGCCCCCCTTGGTGGAAGACGGGCCGATTTTTGTTAGGCTATCTGCCCCCAAGGGGGGCAGAAACCACTAGGCACCAGGGATCTTTTTTTTTGCGCCCATTTCACGCAAGGGGAGCAACCCCCTTAGGCAAGGGTCACTGCCTGGGGGAGGGGGACAAATTTATTTTAGGCCATTTCTGCCCCCCCCCGGGGACAGATCGGTCGATCTGGCACCAGGGGTGGCAGAAACCTCTAGGCGCCAGGGATAAAAAAAAAATATTATAATTTTTTTGTTTGTTTGTTTTTTAGAGGTGGGGAGCGACCCCTTAGTCAAGGGTCGCTCCCCTGGGGGACAAATTGTATTTAGGCTCGGCCAATTCTTGTTAGGACAATCTGCCCCCAAGGGAGGCAGAAACCACTTAGGCACCAGGGATTGGTGTGTGTGTATGCATGTGTTTTCTTTAGGGGGCAGCCCCTTGGTTAAGGGTAGCACCCCATGGGGGCACATTACTGTTGGCCATATATTCCCACCTTGGGGGCAGATGGGCCTATTTTGAGAAGGCCCATCTGCCCCCATAAAGCCCACCCCAAATAAATGGGGCCAAAGGTGTTCTGCCCACCAGTGGGCAGATGGGACAAATTACCCCTGATCCACACCCGGGGGGGCAGAAAGTCTACTAGTTGACAGGGAATTAAAAAATATATATATATATTGGGGTGACGGCTACCAACCAGTATGGGCCTGGTTATGCCCCCACCCCAACTGAAGGGGGTAACAGTCTTTCAGCTCTTCCCCGCACTCTAAAACATCTTACCCCACAGCAAGCAAGAAGACATTTGATTATTTGGGGTTTTGGTTTTACATTTGGGCCATGAGAGTTTGGCTAACTCAAAATCGTCCCACTTGGAATGGTGAGGGCTGCACTTTATGGACTTTGGGACGCTGCCATGTAGAAAAATCCACAAGACCGAGACACGGGAAACACCTGGAAGAATGAGTCCGGAACAACGAGGTTGTGAAAAATGAAAGTGAAACAACGCTTTCGTTTTCCACGACTCCCTGGTTTCGGTACCGTAACCACGCATGTCTGAACAACGTACATGCGTGGTTAAGGTACAGAAGGGAGTCGGAGTGCACGCGGCGAAGGAAGAGGAAAGTTCTGCTGGGACTGGGGCTGTTTTGGGGGAGGGGGGTTGGGGGTGATTAGGGTTTGGAGGGGCCGGGTTTAGGTTTTGGGGGTGGGAACTCGGGGTATGGCTGGGAGTGATTAGAGTTTAGGGGGGTCAGGGTTTAGGTTTAAGGGGTGGGGTGAGGCGTGGTGGGGGCGGAGGTGGAAGCATGCTGGGTCGTGCATGGTGATTGGTAATGCCTTTACCAGGAATGCGTTTACAACGGTAAAATCGTTGTAAACGCATACGTGGTAATGGCATTAGTGTTTAGAACGAGGTCGGTGTTCCGACCTCGTTGAGCCACAGGTGGTTTAGGCACCCGTGGTTCCAACATATACCCCCTACACACATCTGAAAACTAAACATCTGAGTGATTCCAGGGTGGTGTGTTTCACATGCACCCGCACCATTTGTGTACCCACAATGCCCTGCAAACCTCCAACTTTGCTGGAAATCACACATTTTTCCCAAGTTTTTGTGATGGAACCTTCCGGAATCTGCAGGAATCTATAAAATTCCCTGTCCCACCATTGTCTCATCTATACCGATAAAAATTCTGCTGCACTTGTCAGCCTAAAAATATTTTTATTGCAATCTGCCCTTTTGGACCCCCTTTGATTCCCCCTTAATATCGACATGTTTTTGGCTCTTCCCTTTCACAAGCACTTGGCCCACCTACACAAATGAGGTATCATTTTTACTGGGAGACTGAGGGGAACATTGGGTGGTATGAAATGCGTCCCAGTGCGGTGATCCCACACAGAAATGTGGGAAAAATCTGATTTTTAGCTAAATTTGAGGTTTGCTGAGGATTCTGGCTAAGAAAACATTAGGGGATCCACACAAGTCACACCTCACTGGACTCCCTCGGGTGTCTAGTTTTCAGAAATGTCTGGGTTTGGTATGTTTCCCTAGAAGGCTGCTGAGCCCAGGACCAAAAACGCAGGTGCCCCCGCCGCAAAAACAGGTAGTTTTGCATTTGATCATTTTAATGTGTCCGGATAGTGTTTTGGGACTTTTCCTGTTGTGGGCGCTAGGCCAACCTCCACAAGTGAGATACCATTTTTATCGGGAGGAATGGGGGAATACAGAATAGCAAAACACATGTTATTGCTTCTTGTTTTTCTCTACAGTTTTTCCTTCAAATGTAAGACAGTGTGTAAAAAAGACATCTATTTGAGAAATGCCCTGTAATTCACATGCTAGTATGGGCACCCCGGAATTCAGAGATGTGCAAATAACCACTGCTTCTCAACACCTAATCCTGTGGCCATTTTGGAAATACAAAGGTTTTCTTGATACCTATTTTCACTTTTTATATTTCAGCAAATGAATTGCTGTATTCCCGGTATACAATGAAAACCCATTGAAAGGTGCAGCTCATTTATTGGCTCTGGGTACCTATGGTTCTTGATGAACCTACAAGCTCTATATATCCCCACAACCAGAAGAGTCCAGCTGACGTAAATGTATATTGCTATCAAAAATCTGACATCGCAGGAAAAAGTTACAGAGTAAAACGTGGAGAAAAATGGCAGTTTTTTCACCTCAATTTCAATATTCCTTTATTTCAGCTGTTATTTTCTGTAGGAAACACTTGTAGTATCTACACAAATGACCCCTTGCTGAATTCTGACTTTTGTCTAATTTTCAGACATGTTTAGCTTTCTGGGATCCAGCATTGGTTTCTCACCAATTTTGGTCACTAACTGGAAGGAGGCTGAAAGTACAAAAAATAGTAAAAATGGGGTGTGTCCCAGTAAAATGTCAAAATTGGGTTGAAAAATTGGGTTTTCTAATTCATGTCTGCCTGTTCCTGAAAGCTGGGAAGATAGTGATTTTATCACCACAAACCCTTTGTTGATGCCATTTTCAGGGGGAAAACACGAGCCTTCTTCTGCAGCTCTTTTTTCATTTTTTTTTTTTTTAAAACAACATTTTTGCAGTATTTTGGCTAATTTCTTGGTCTCCTTCATGGGAACCCACAAAGTCTGGGTACCTCTAGAATCCCTAGGATGTTGGAAAAAAAGCCACAAATTTGGCGTGGGTAGCTTATGTGAACAAAAAGTTATGAGGGCCTAAGCGCGAACTGCCCCCAATAGCCAAAAAAAGGCTCGGCACAGGAGGTGAAAAGGCCTGGCAGCAAAGGGGTTAATGATAACATATCTAAACTTACTAATGAGAACAGGCATTTCAACCCGTAAGACAAGTTCCACCCTAGATATGGTTGTGCTCTTTTAATCCCAACAGAATTGGTCAACACTTCACATCTTTTCTTTTGGTTGCATAGATTTAAATCCGACTGATAACTTGTGTTTATGGAAGCATGTTTTAAACAAATTCTCAACTATGAAGGCATTAAAGAATGTAATACGCTTAAATCTAACTAAGGCTGACTTCAGGTTTCTCTGTCATTGTTATAAAAAACACTTTATAAATAAGATGCCTAAATGAAGATACCACACTTTAAGTCAAACAATAGGCCCATCTGATAACACCAACTAAGCCTTGTACAAAGGAGCTCTTCATTCTAAACTCTAACCTTAGAGCAGCAATTGATGCTAAGGTATTAAAAGAGGTCAGACGTCTTAATATTTTCCCTTCAGTTTTATCCAAGAATCCCCAGGATGCTATATCTATCAGTTCTACTGCATATAACAAAGAATCAGGGACCTTCGCTTGAAAATCTGCCTGCAAGCTTGAGCTAGGGCTTACCCTGCATTATTCCAAATGTGCTCTGAATCCTTAAAGGAGCTCGATGTGATTTCCCAAAAAAACTGTAAGATTTAACTCGCTCTAGCTTCTGAGTACCCAAATACCATGATTAATATACCGTTTTTGCAAACCTTTTACCCAAAAAACATAATACTTGGGATTTAGAAGAGTAAATCTTTAAAAAATGTTGATGTCTCTAACGTTGAAGCGATGCCAAACATTTATTTAAAACTTTCGGGTCTGATCAAAAATCACAATATTGACTGCATAAAGTAGACATACCAGACAGTGCCTTCCTATACTGGGCGCAAAACCATGACTCATTGATAAGACATTAGGAAGATCATGGATATATAGCAAGAACAATAGAGGAGCCAATAAACATCCCTGCTTCAAACCATTTTTTGTAGGAAGTTCTGCTGATAGGCCACGATCACCACACATTAAAACTTCACTCCAGGTCGAAGTATGCAGTGCTATAATTAACTGCAGCAGATTAGCTGGGACATCAAGTTTAGGTAACTTCTCCACACAAGGTAGCATGGTCAACCTTATCAAAGGCCGTGGAGAAATCTATGAAAGCTACATAGACCAGAGCCCTTCTTGTTACTTATTTTTCAGTTATTAACTGTAATGCGGCAATGTTCTAATGCCAGTTTGTTCCAGAGGAATAATCATGCTGCTCTCTGCTCAGGGCTTATGGTATTCTAACAGGCTTCCATCGAACACCTTGCCAACCGTGTCCAGCAGGGAAATTTGATAGTAATTAGCGAGAGAGCTTCTATCACCTTTTTATGCAACGGAATGATAACACTTTCAACCCGTGAGGAGGGAACTGTACCATTTGAGTAACAATATTAATGAACGGACCACAAATTTTCTGCCCAGAGAAAGGCCTCATGCTTGATCACTGAAATAGGAACTTCATCTGGGCCCATTGCACCTGAAGGTCTCTTTGCCTTAATCCCCCTTTTGCATACCCTATCTTTGAAGGCAATGCATTACAGCTTAAAACACTGTCTCCTTCACATACACAATCGACGGTACACCAGGTTTCTTGCATACGGATTAACTCAGCTTTCAAACCGCATAAAAGCTTCAGCTTTTCTGGAGAGCTCAATATACCCACTACATTCCAAGAGACCATCCTTAGATTTTTAGCTAGTGACTCTGATTTGAAACATGGCCCCGTGGCTGGATGCAATTAAAGGCTCCAGCCACTCGACTCCACTCTGGAAGCTCATCCTCCATAGGGGAGATAAACGGAACGTTCTGGCCAGAAAATCTTACTAGCCTCCTTCCTTTTGAGATAGAAATGTTCAAGTATTCAGGATTACTGATATTTAAATTGAAAAAAGACCATGATTATTTGTTCTGCAGTACCTATTTTGAATGAACAAAATGACTACTGTCTTTTAGTTGTTCATCCAAAACCAGAATCACATCAATACCTCTACATTGCAGTAAGTCACAGTTTTGTAAAATTAAATTTACAATGAATTTAGAATGGAACTGTGCTCAAGACTCCTACATTTTTGGTGGGTGAGTTCCATGTACAAGAGCAATATCTTTGCTTGGAATCATTTTTAAAGGTTCAGTCTCTGCAAAGCAAGACAATAAAAACAAATGGTTCAAACTTAGATCAGCATCAAATAGAGCAACAAAACCTATCCATAGAGTGTCTTTTGGGGTATGAGTGGGAACAAAACCAGATGATGAAAAATTCCCACTTGGGTGGCTGCAGATTTGAGTTTCTTTGGGCACTGAATTTAATTGAACAATAAAGGGCTCGGCTCTGGGGTTCAATTCTAGTGGTGCTAATACTGTGGAGGATTGCTCGACCAAAAGAGATTGTGGATCATTATCTTCACTATGTTCCTACTCCAGCAACAGGCCTAGAGACCCCTTTTGTGGCTGAAGCCTCAAGATCATTAATCTCCTGGAACTGAAGTTTCCTTGGGCTTTTCTTTAATATCCTTCTTTTCTTGTTTTTCACGGACTGCTTTTTTCTGTTCCCCTTCTCTTTAGACTTAATTGAGTCGGTGGAGGACGCAGGTGTTGTTGCAGACTGGTCTGAGGATCTAAAGGGTTCCACCTCAGGCCCTGGAGCTTTAACCAGCTCAGCAGAAACATTGGGGCTTACAAAATCTGTAGAAAATAGCTTTTTCAGGGAGTATACAGGGCTTTCTGGTTTCCCCGACTTCTTACTATAAGCAGTTTCTGAGGAAACTTGAGACTTGCCTGCTTGTGTTCCCTGCTCAAAGGTTAGATGGCAATGTGGCGCTACCTTATTCAAGTTATTCTTTGAGTTCTCAGGTGTTAAACAAGTGCCCAAGAATCCCAGCTTTCTGCAAGCCTCCTTTGTGGCCTCTTGGTTCTTCCCCCCTGGCTCCACCTCTCATCCTTGTTGCCCATCAGCACTTTCAAAATTACCAATAAAATATCTTGTATATGGTCTGAGGTATTTACTGACTTTTGTAATAATGCAAGAACAAATTACAAGATTATTTTCATGCACTTGAGAGATTCAGAAACTACCACATACTGGCCAGGCTGATCACAGGACAGATTCCTAGGTATTTCAAATTTGAGAGTGTTAGAAATGGGGGTCTCTAGTTGGCAGAGGTATACACCCTTGTCCAAGTAGGGAGAACAATCCTATTCAGGGTAAGTCCCACACAATCCAAATATCCTGTGTCCACCCTATGGAAGGTTGGCACTGAGCAGCCAGGCTTAACTCAGAAGGCAATGTGTAAAGTATTTGTGCAATAAATCAAACAGTATCAGAGTAAAAACACCACAAAAATACACCACGCAGGGTTCGAAAAATAGATGATATTTATCTGAATGAAATAAGGTCAAATCGACAAAGATTCAATAAACACAAGTTGAAATATCACTTTTGCAAGCTTTAAAAGAGTCTTAATCCTTAGAAATCAACAGTTGTCTCTTTGTTACACATGTACCTGGTGTGCGTCAAAAATACAGATGCACGGAGACCGCAGAGGAGGAAATGCGTGGAAAAATAAGGTGTGCGTCTGATTTTTCTGTCGCGGCACAGACAATGCCTTGTTTTTCCCACTCTGCAAGGGGTTTGCATCGTTTTCCAGAGTGCAGTCTTGGTTCCTCACTGCAATGCAGGGTATTTTGACGCCCAGGGACGATGCGGGGAAAAATCCCATTCAGAGAGGCCATTTCCAACAGGAAGTTACAGATGTATGAAGCACCGGCGAGGATTTATCTGAAAAGGTGCTGCTGAAAAGCCTTAAACCGGTGGCCTGCCAAGGAACTACTGGGGAGCTTAAGACTCCAGAAAGATCCTTGAATTAACCTTAACATCAATATCAGGTAAGTTTAAGTCTGGAATAATAGGGGTTATTAAATCCTTATAGATGGAAAGAACCCTGTTTTCATTTTCATGTTCTATCGCAGGAGGAGATTTCTCTGTTGCTGAGACCAGATTTAAAGTTGGCTTAGATTCCATGGAGAACCCCAGGACGTTCGTATTGACCATAATACCCATGGTTGAAGAAGGCTCGTCCTACTTGTCTTTTTGAAAGAAGTAATAGATGGTATTCAAGCACTTTACCAGAGACAGACTGTGGCACTGAGAGGGTTTGGATTAGTTTTTTTTGCAAACTCTTGTAAACATTAATCTGCCCCAGTGCATCCTCCGCGCTGTCATGCTACTACCAGCAAAGACAATTCCGTCTGCAGGTGCAGGCCACAATCTCAGATTGCTTTAAAATAAAAGTGGAGATTGCAAAGGGCTTCAGCCTGAAGGTACCATTGGCAGGATTTAGTGCTCTTAGCGGGGGCACAACGGCGGACCAGCAAGCCGAACCCAACCCTAGATGGGCCGCTGGGCATCCATGCACACACTAAAGGTGGACTGACTACAGTCCCCTATGCTCAGCTCAGATACTCCATTCTTGGGATGCCTTCTTTGCGCCGCCTCACCCCTCCACAGGCTGTTGGATAGGGGGGCACGTGCACGCCTTTAGCTGTTACTTTTTACTTGTCCAGTGGATGACTGGTTAGTGTGCTCTGTCCTGCTGATGTCCTGCTGATAACCAAAGATTCTTTTGCCGTGAGGCACTCCCAGTAAGACACCACAAATGGCACCCAAATAGAACCCAAATAGTTGTGAAATGAGTACAAGCACAGGCAATACCAGATGGCAGATGGCAAATGAAAGGTGCGGGTGCAGTGGTAGACAGAGCAAATGAGCAGTGTGAGGCAGCAAAGGACACAGAAAAAGATGGGGGAAGGCGTAGGCCAGATTCCAGGTGCTGCTCGTGCCACATGCTTGACTCCCTGGCTGAGAACTTCATGTGGACGATATGTTGTGGGTTAGTTAGGATTAGTTAAGGCTAATTAGGGGTAATTAGGTTGTTACCGTTATGGTTGGGGTGCCTCAGTCAAACCTCTGTCCCGGAGGCCCTAGGGGAGTGCTAAACTGCTGCTCCCAAAACTGCTGCTCCAAAAAACTTCCCTCCCTTGTGTTGCAGCTCAGACGGAAGCAGGTGGGCAGAGGCAGATGGGCATACCTGGGGCCCATCCCACAGTCTGCTGGCGAGCAGAGGTGAAGGTGAGACAAATGCCAATGCAAGCAGAGCAGAGAGCAAAGGGGCAGGAGAAAACACAAGAGGACCCAGAATCCCGGGAGCCAGGAACTGGTGTATACTTCTACCGCACTACTCCCCTACCCTTATACCTCATTTTGGTTCTGGTCCTTTTGGTTCTTGGCCCCCTTCGTGTTTACAGCCTTTCCCCATCCAGGTCTGCCTGCCTTTCCGAAACCGTTCTTAGGCTGCATTGCGCCACTTGCTTACTCACTCCTCGATGCAACCTGTCACTCCTGCTCCAAAAACCTGATCAGCTAGGGTGCTGCCACTCCTGAGTCATTTTTTAAGTAAGGCAAAATCCTTTGGGCTGTGTGCAACAGGAGCAGTACTTGAGAGTGCAGTCCTCTGGGTCGCAAATCAGGGTTCCAGCAAGGTAGTCCGTTTCTTCTTGTGGTTTTAGGGAGCAGATCTGAGTTCCAATGCAGATCAGTCACTTTTATTCAATTATCTTAGGGGACAGTCAGTGGGCATCTTTTTCCCTTGAGCTGCAAGATGCCACCCAGAAGCATGACAACTTCCTCCAAAGTCTGGCATCTTTTTGTTCAATAAAGCACTGCACTTTAACATTCCAAGATGAATGATTTTCCTCCAGAGGAGCAAGACCTGTCTACACCAACCCACTGGTGTAGCTCATGTTCATTAACTTGCCCTCTGGACACCTGCAAATTCCATTCCTAAGCCCACTATCTGTGGGGTACAGGGTGAGAAGGCAAACCGTGATGACCTGGCTGCATTCCTTTCTGACTGGCTTCATTTTGAATCCTCAGCTTGATTTACCCAGCCCGCTTACTGGCCTGCTCTCAGCATCTGCCAACTTCCCGCATCAGATAACCTCTGCTCATTGCAGGCCACTTATCACCTCATTAAAGCTGTCTGGCTAATCCTGTTACGGCTGATCAATCAGGACAGACAACTAGCAGGCTGGAATTTGGCTTGCAGAAAATAAAATATTATAACTTATTTTCTATACTATTTATGATAGATTCAACCGTGACAAGGCGCTGGGTTTATCATTACCATTCATTTGAGTCTTTTCATGCCATATTTACCTCCTTCCTAGCAATACCTATGCTTATGAAAAATATTTCCATTTTAGCCAATAGAGCTAACTTTCTACAATGGGGGAAATTAAAGATGCAGTTTTCCCTCACCAGGGCATATAAAAAATAGTTTATAATGCCCTTGCTTATAAATACATTGCACCACACCCCTGGGGCATCTACGGGAGACCTTGGGGGTGATTTATATGTAACAATAAGGTAGATTATCACTTTGGAAGTGCCTTTAATTCTAAAGTCAAATTTGCATACATTTTACTTTTTAAAGACAGTCTACAAGGCAGGACTGCCTTTAGAAATTACAGCAGGCACACATCAGTGCACACTCGAGTGCAGGAAATCTACTAGGCCTCTAAACTTCCATGCCCTAATATATGCTAAGGACTTACAGGTAGTTTGAATCACCCTTGCCCTATTATCAACTAGGAAGTTACATGGGCCTGCCATACTCATTGTAATTATAATGTTGGACCATATACCTCTTATTCAGAGCACTGGCCCTGGGCCTGTTTAGCAGAGCCCAGGGCACAGTCAGGATCAATTACCATCAGTCAGAACATTAGGGTGAACATGCTTATCAGGTAATGTTCTCACATGGCCTACTCCCAAATGAAAGGTGACGGGTAACTAATCTACACATTGGTAGTCCTCATCAGCTAAGTGGAAAAACCTTGAAAGTCCATCTGCATTAGCAAGGGTCACCCCTGGTTTGTGTTCCACTTTGAAGTCCACCCCCTGCAGGGAAGTGGACCACCTCAACAATTTAGGATTCTCCCCCCTCATCTGCATTAGCCACCTTAGAGGTCTGTGGCCAGTTTGAATACAAAATGATTACCAAATAGGTATGGTCTCAGCTTTTTCAGGGACCAAACCACAGCAAAGGTTTCCCTCTCAATGGCACACCATCTTTGCTTTCTGGGTAACAGTTGCCTGCTGATGAAGGCAATTGGCTGATCAAGGCCCTATTCATTATACCTGTGCCAACACCACCCCAATCCCATGCTCTAAAGCATCTCTCTGAAACCACAAATTCCTTTGTGTAATCAGGGGCCAACAATACTGGTGCTGAACACATAGCATGTTTCAGAGTGTCAAAGGCATTCTGACACTCTGGAGTCCATATGACTTTCTTTGGCCTCTTTTAAGAAGTGAGTTATGTTAGGGGAGCCAACATGGTCCCATAATTCTGAACTAATCTTCTATAATACCCAGTCAGACCATGGAAGGTGCTGACCTGTCTCTGGGTTGAAGGAGCAATCCAAGATGGTTTGGGTTTTAGCCTGGGGAGATTGTAAATGGACTCCACCTACAAGATGTCCCAGCTACACAACTGAACTCAGCCCTTGTTGATTCTTACTGGCCTTAATAGTCAAGACTGCCTGCTGCAGGGCCTGAAGCATGTCTCTCAGGTGGATCAGGTGATCCTCCTGAGTGGAACTGTACACAGCTATATCATCCAGACAAGCTGTACTGAACTGCTCCATCCCAGAGAGGACTCTGCTTGCCAACCTTTGGAGGGTGTCAGGGACATTCTTTAAGCCAAAGGGCATTACTGCAAATTGATAATGTCCCTCTGGTGTGGAGAATACTGACCTCCCATTTGCTCCTTCAGAGTCAAATCAAATATACTCAAGTACTTAGCAGCCCCTAACCTATCAGTGAGCTCATCAGCTCTAGGTATAAACTAAGCATCAGTCATTGTGACTGCATTCAGTCCTCTGTAGTCTACAAAGAACCTCAACTCTTTCTTTTTCCTGTGGGATTAGGTTTGGGTACTAGCACCACTGAACTGGCCAATGGACTGTCAGAAGGCTCAATTACCCTCAATTCCAGCATCTTAGCTTCCTCAGCCTTGATACTGGCTCTGACCTGGCCAGACAACCTATACAGCTTACTTTTGACAGGTAGGCTGTCGCCAGTGTCAATGTCTTGGACACACCAAGTGGTGAGTCCAGGGTTCAGGGAGAACAGACCTAGAAACTATCCCAGCACCTGCTTGTAGTAACTGTGCTGTTGGTCTGTCAATTGGGGAGAGACCCACTGACCCATCTTGCACATCACTGGAGAAGAGGTCCAGCACTGGCTCAGTTTCCTCCTCTTCTCCCTCATCTGTGACCAATAACATGGTCATGTCTGCCCTGTCATGGTAGGGTTTCAATCTATTGACATGGAGGACCCTGTGAGGATTCTTGGGGTTGTTAAAGTCTAATAGGTACATTTTCCCTTCTTCTCCTGGATTGGATAGGGCCCTGTTTACTTGTCCTGGATTGCCCTCGGAGCCACAGGCTCCAACACCCACACCATTTGCCCCGGTTTGTACTCAGGCATAGTAGTTCTCTGGTCATACCAGAGCTTCATGAGCTCTTGACTGGCCTCCAAGTTCCTGCTTGCTTTCTACATGTACTCTGCCATGCAAGATCTCAGGTCTAGTACATAGTCCAGCACATTGAGGCTTTTCCCAAGACTCTTGCACCAGGTACAATGGACCTCTTACAGGGTGCCCAAACAGCAATTCAAAGGTACTAACGGGACTAAAGCCAACCCCTTTTTGTGGAACCTTCTTGTAGGCAAACAGCAAACATGGTAGGAGAGCATCCCATCTCCTCCTGAGTTTGTCAGATACACCATTGATCATGCCTTTCAGTGTCTTGTTGAACCTTTACACCAGACCATTAGCCTGGCGGTGATATGAGATAGTGAATTTGTAGGTAAAACCACATTCATCCCACATCACCTTCAGATAGCTGGACATGAAATTCGTACGCCTATCTGAAAAAAACTCATTTGGGAAACCCACTCTGGTGAACACACCAAGTAGAGCCCGAGCCTCTGAAGGTGCAGCAACTGTTCTGAGTGGAATGGCATGGTCCACTCCCAAGATATACCTATTCCCTGATGCAGTTGGTGGGTCTAGGGGACCAACAATGTCTACCCCCACCCTTTCAAAAGTAGTCCCAACCTGACAGTGGTATCAAAGAGCCTTTGGTTTGCCCCCTGTCTTGCCACTGGCCTGGTAGGTGGCACAGGAGCTGCAAAACTCCTCCACTTTGGCAGATACATTGGTTCAATAGAAATGGTTCACCAACCTGTTTTACATCATATTCTGATCCAAATGACCTGCCAAGGGGATCTCATGCTTCAAAGTGAGGAGGAATTCTCTATACTTTTGAGGTACCACCAACCTCCTGGTGGCTCCCTTCTTGAGGTCTCTGGCCCCGGTGTATAGAACTTCCTCATCCCAGTTAACTTTATGGGATCCACTAACATCACCCTCTTCTTGCCTATAGGCAGTCTTCTTCAAGCTCTCAAGAGTGGGACACTCTTTCGGTCCCTGGGGACTACTACCTTCAGAGGTCAGATCTTCCTGCACCTCTGGAGTTCTCTGGGTTCACTCAACATACCCAGTGCCCTTTCTCTTGTCATGGGATACTTGGCCCATTAATCATGAGTCCAAGTGTTTAGCCTTTACTTGCTGAGCAGCCTGTGATTGTACCCTTTTTTCTCTTCGGAACCCAACTGGTTTTCGGTAGGATAGTTACTTTCTTTGGGTAGTTGGTCTTGGGTTCAGCAAGACACACAACATTTCAATGTCTTGGTAGTAGAAAACTCAGAAATGTGTTTTTCACTACTGCATGGCCTACCTCCCCCACAAGATAACATTGGGTTACTTGTTTACATTTAATAAGTAATACTTTTCAATTGGGATTGAGTAAGAATATCGAGGTTGGTGTATAAGAATTGTAATTTAAAACCTTCTTCAATGGTAAAGCCGGACTTTAAGTCATAATTCTGAAAATGATACTTTTAGAAAGTTGGCATTTTCTTGTCCCAACCATTTCGTGTTTGGATCCTGTATCCCAGACAGTGAGCACACTCACAAAGTGTTTGACGGTTGCCTTTTGTGCACCCAAGCAAGCTGGAGCTAGGGCAGTAAGGATGGGAATTCCAAACACCTCTGCAGTAGAACCCTCTAGAAATGTCACCTACTTCAATTTTGGAACCAAGTATAAATATTGGACCCTCAGACCCTACTCTTCAATATACCTTGTGGAGCAATAGAAGGCTCAGAAGGACTGCTGTGCTTCTCTGCTAAAAGAAGTACTGACACTCTGCTGCCCTGCAACTCTGCTGCCCTGTTGCCTGAGTGAGAAGGACCGGACTTGCATCTTGAACCCAGGACCACTAAAGAAACTCCAAGGGCTTGTTGGCTGGCCTCCTGATCAGAACCTCAAGAATAGAAAAGTTTCCAACCATCTTGAACCCAGTACCTGGACTCTCTCTGCTGTGAGTCTTATCCCCCTAGTAGTGCCACCCCAGTCCTGGACCATTGGAAACGGGCCTGAAGATGCCCTGCCAGCCCAGCTGTGCTTTTTGGGGCAGAAATGACACAGTACGATGCACCTCCTCGCAGCTCCGCATCAGAACCACCTCTCAGTTATGCATCGCTGACATAGGACTTCAATTCACAAGTATTTATCAATGCCACCAATGCATTGCAAGGACCTCACATTGCAAGACCCAACAACAGCTCCATCGGAACAGTGGCTGTATGACTTATCTCTGATGCAGGACCTTGCATTGCCACCCTCAGATCCTCAGAACTGGCACTGCTTGGTGCACCCCCATACAGGATTGTGCTTCAAAAGCCTTTGTCGACAGCATCCTCTACAATACATCACAAGCTCCATCAACAATTCCATTCAATGGCATCCTTGACAATGCATCGCAAGCCCCATCAATTGTTCCAACAGAACCTCCACTGTGTAGTGTATCTCTGATGCTGAACCTAATTTTGCTGCCCACAGCCCTTCAGAACCGGTGCTGCATCAACATAGTATATTGCAATGCTCCTCAGCCTGGATTTAAAGTAATGTGTTCAGCAGGCCTAAAATTTCATGTTTCCAGCCAGTGCTTCAGCCTGAACTTGTGACTTTGTCAAGGTCCGGTATAACCAGATAACCACAGTTGGGGCTTTGTGCTTTTAGGCCTTATTTTCCCCTAAATCTTTCAAAATTGCATATCCCGGGTTCTTCTGATTGGATGTTTGTCATTTTTGTGTCAAATAATTTAATAATTTTACTATATTTTTCTAAATTGGTGTGGGATGTGTTGTGTTTTTACTTTATTACTGTTTGAAGTACTTCATAAATACTTTATACATTGCCTCTAAATTAAGCCTGACTGCTTTTGTGCCAAGCTACCAAAGGGTTAAGCACTGGTTATTTCAGGTTGCTTGTGAAATCACCTTGACAGGAATTGTGATTGCTGCTTGAACAGGGTTTCACACCCCTTAAGCAGCAACCCAATTTCCTACAGATTCCAATTGTCACCATTGGAGCTCATTAATCCTGAATGCTCCTGGACTCACAACCCAGTACTGACTGAAAGGTTTCAGATAGAATTACTTCTATTGCCTTATGTAGCTCATTTGGTTAATGTGCGTGGATCAGGAGCTAATCTAAAGGGGGTATGCACAAAGTTGTGTTTTGATTCTTTAGGGATAGCTACTTCTTCATAGCTTATTTGTGATCACCCATTTTTTCAGAATGGGTTAAGAATATGACGTATGTTAAACAAATGAAACAATGTAATGCAAGTAAAACAAATAGGGTTGAAACAATCAAAAAGTATATGGTCTTAATTCACCATAAAGATCCAATGTAAAGAGTAATTGTAGTCATCAAATTGTATTCATATAGTGTAACACTTATATACACCAACTTACATAATTAATTAAAATAAAAGAATAGAACAATGATAGGGTAGATTAATAATGTGATGCAGCTGTCAGGCTAGTATTCAGGGCCTCAGAAGCTTTGAGGCAATTGATGTAGGGATGTAACAATTGTGGCTATTGTACCTAGAACCCCATAAACCAAATGCTACCAGAAACTCACTGACATGCTAAAAATGTAATCTTTGAGCATATTGATGCAGGATTAGTCTCTGGCATGTATTACAGATGGATGATGCATGGTAGCTTGAATGTCAGGACAGTGTTATGACTTTTCAAACATACAAGACCTATATGTACTTTAAAGTTTAATAACATATTAAAATGCATGTGTAGCCATTTACTATACTGAAGAGTCATTCATAAGGGGGCAGATCACAGTGGGGAAGAAAAAGCCCCATGGATAATCTGCTTAAAAAAGGATTCAACCCATTGCCTTCTTCATTTCTTCCCTTGCATCTGATGGCTCAACCAGAATGTAGGGTACTCTGCTTTTGGAGAGATATTTAGAGAATGCTGCCCATTGTGCACTCATGGTGGTGGTGGTGGTAGATGTGTTTCCCCACTGCCACTCAGGGGGCTTTGGACAGCTCCGAGTGACAGTTGAAAAGCCATCCCCTGAAGCCTGATGTCTCACTGCATGCAGTGGGACTTCATGCTACAGGGAAAAAGGTTGAGGATCATTTTATGTGAAACATTGTCTCGAGTTTTTTCATGACTAGATTACATCCTGCTCATATTTGTGAACATTTAAATACCACCATTGTACAAACACTCCTGGTGTTTGAAGAGAGAGGGAAACGAGTAATAATAGCTATAGTACAAGCAACTACTAGTGAGTGATAAGGGGCATATATGATGGTATTGCTACTGATTTGAACTTGCAGATTTCTGTAAATGTGAATCCTTTACAACTGCCTACCTTTGTTGCCACTAGAATAGTCAAGACTACTGTTCACTGTTTTTACTTATTCTGACCCTTTTGAGATGACTGCAGCCTGTGACAGAAGGGGAAGTGCTGTACCTGGACATTTATGGAGCAGCTAAAGTGATTAGCTACCTTTATATGTTTTTGATTTCAAAATTGGCAATCAGTGTAATACTTTAACCTCTACTTGTTTTTTTTACAGCACACTGATGACATACTTTGTATTGTGTGGAATTCATAAGCAATGTGCTTTGCAACATTACATATATTTGTCAGACTTTCAACCGAGTCACAGAGTTGTGATAGCAAAGTGTCTTTTAACAATGAAAAAGAAAGGGGTATACAATAGGTGTGGCTACTGTTGCTGCACGTTTGTGTAACAGTTTTTTGGGTCCTTTCTGCTGAAGACACAACTAATTGGTGTGTTATGTGTATTCCTTTTATTCTGTGTTACTCAAGCGGGAATGAGAAGTGCTAATTTCAAATGCGGTAAATCAAGTTTATTATTTTCTTGATTTTGTAATTATTAATTAGTGATATTGGAAGTTCTCTACGTCTGTTTTTTTACAACATGCCTCTGCCACTGTTAATAGTGTATGAAGCTACCAAGGCAAATGTGGTTATATGATAGGACTTGAACCACAAAAATAGTGTGGTAGATATATATGGTGGTCAAAATACTGATCATAGAAATATTGACTTTAAATACATATAATGCAATGTCCAACAATACAACAATATCAACAACCTAAATATAATGGTCCAACATATTGATTTCATGATGGATATATATATAGATAAGATTATGATTTAAAATAAAATAAAAAAAACAACATATAACAAAACATATAAAGATACATTGAATAACAAGTTATTTTTACAGATATATAACTTAAAAAATAAGGTTTGGGATTAAATTATAAATTACAATACAATGAATCTAATATTATACAAAACAGTGATTCTTCAATAAAAATATATGAGCAATTTATATCAAAGAATAAAACACAACATACACATGCCCCATCGATTCAATTAAAAAACAAAAAAAAGTTAAATGTATTGAACTGTTATAAATAACACTTAAGAAAAATATGTAGCAAAATTAATATTTTAAAATACTAAAATATAACAGAAATAGTACAACATTATATAAAGAAAGATGTTTTAAACAAATAAAATAATGTGATATATATATATTTAAGAAATCTTTGAAAGTAAAATGAAGTAAACAAACCCCAATAAAAAATCAAATACAAATTTGAATTAGCTGTTCTAACTGTAGTCCTATGTACTTTGCATAAAAAGCATACTTTGGTGGAGCAAATTTACTATTCTATCTGCAGTATAACAACCATTGGACCAAATAAATACATTAGGCAAAGTCAGGTTCACCTATTCTTACTCCTTGTCACCACCTATTGGTGAAATAGCACAGACATGGCAAGGTAGGGGCCAGGTTTATTATGCCAACGCCAGTCTGACAAACATTTGAGTAAATGTATATTGGGGCAGGGAGAAAAAACTATTATTCAATCTCCTGTCTGCCAAACATTCAGAAAGTGTATATATTGGGGGAAGGGAGGCAGGTTTATTATTCGAACTTCAACCAAACAAATACTGGAGAGAGTATTTACATTGGAGGTACAGAGGAGGGGGTCACATTTGGTATTCTAACTCCAATGGGTAAAATGCATACCTGGGTGGGCGGATTTAATATCCTACCTCCAGTCTAACAAGCACTGGGGAAAATGTATACATTTGTGGGTTGGATTTAGTATTTGAACTCCAATCTAACAAACACAAACATTTTGGAAAATGCATACATTATGCAGAGGAATATTTATTTTTCTAACTCAGGTCAAACAAATATTGGCAAAAGTGTGTACATTTTCTACTAACTCTTCTAGTAAATATAAGAGAGAATACAGACATTGGGCAGCTGCAGATTTATTATTCTAACTCTACTTTCCCAAGTAATGGAGAAAGTGCATGCCTTTGGAGAGGCTAATTCCATTCTAATAAACATTGGAGTAAATGTATAATGTATTGGGGGGGCAGGACAAATTTACTATTATAACCCAAGTCCAGCTAACTTTAGGGAAAGTGCTCCATTGGGATAACAGATTTACTGTCATAACTCCAGTCTAATAAACATTTGGGAAAAAAGCATACATTTTTGGATCAGATTTACTATTCGAGCATTGGTCAGTTTTACTACTCCAAAAAGAACCTAGCAAGCATATGGGAAAATACATATATTAGGCAATCTCATATTTAGTATTCTATCTACAGTTCAAAAATATTGTAGAAGGTATTGTAGAAAATTCATACATTGGGGAAGGTGGGCAAATTTGCTGACCAATGACAACATACATTGTGGTAAACATGTATTTGTGAGGGGGCAAATTTACTATTCTAATGCCAGTCTAACAAAAAATGGGGAAATTGTATACATTGGGGGATCGGAGTAACTGCACCCAAATAATATAAATATAATTAAACATTTTATACATTTAAATAAAAATGTAAGAATCCCAAATACTTAAAAAAATATTTTAAAATTGCTGAAATGTTTCAGACGTGCATTCAAAGGTATTTCAGTGTATTCGACTAAAACATTTTAAAAGGAACAGTGCCCTTCGAACAACCCCATAAAATGCATAAACATAAAAGGAGAGTATAGCAATCTGTTATATTAAAAATATTCTATTTTTTGTTTAATTATACTTTCACTATTTAAAAAAAAAAGTCTGTGATCCACTCCAATCCAAGCCAAATATGGAAAAGTGTTGAACATTGAGCGATATAGATCTACTATTCCCACTCCAATCCAAGCCACATTGAAGAAAATGTTGGACGTTGAGCATGGCTGGATTTACTATTCCCCCTAGAATCTAAACCACATTGGTGAAAGTGATAAACTTTAAGGGAGGTACATTTACTCTTCATACTCAAACTCAAGCCACACTGGCAAAAGCATTGGATTTTGAGAGGTATTAATTTACTGTTCCTATTCCAGTGTAAACCACATTGGGGAAAGTGCTGGAGTTTGAGAGGTATATATTTACTATCTTGTTCCAATCTATTTCACACTGGGGATAGTGTTCTATTTTGAGGGGTATATATTTAATATGTCCATTCCTATCTAAGACTCATTGGGTTAAGTGTTGAATTTTGAGGGGGTAGATTTACTATCCCCACTTTAATCTAAGCCATAATTATGAAATACCTAAACTTTATTAAATAACCATTAAATATTTCCTATCCATTAATAAATATATTGGCACACATAGTATATTAAACAAAATCATACACTATAACCAAAACAGTAAAGCAATACAATTCCTATTATACATCAAAATATATACATTAAAATGTAAAATGTTAACAAACACAAACTGATTATATGCAATAAAATTTTAGAACAAAATGTGTATTTGTACAAAAATTAAATTCATAAAAGAATCATTACAAACTTACAAAAACAAAATAAAAATCATAAACAAATTAAAATGTATATTTACAAAACTGTTTTTAGTAAAGTATAAATATAAATAGAGTAGATATTTTTTTTTAAATTATATACAAATGAATTTAATAAAACATACGAAAATATATTGAAACTAATAATAAATTAAAAAACATGTACAAAAAGAAATACTATTTGTATTAAAATAGAAATGAATACTTAACAAAAACATTATTTTATCAGCAAATAAAGAAATGCAAATACTTTACAGAACACTAAATACAAAAATAATGTTAATATTATGGAATAAAAATGGTTAGCCAATAAAATTATTTAAAATGTAATAGAGTTAGATATATTTTTTAAACATTTAAAAAAAAATGAAATAAAAAAATTACAGAATAAAATTTAGAAACTCCCCACACAATACTGTGCTTCAAACCCTACATCCCGCCCCTAAAACATTTAATAATTGAAATTAATATATCAAAATTATCAATATGTACACAATCTACAATTGAATTAAATAAATAATACAGAAATATGATATTTTAAAAATGCACCAAAAATATATGTTTTTAAAGGGTTATAAAATAAAAATTACCCCCATCCTATCCACCGTAAACCATAAGCCCAACTCTCCAAAAATAACCCATAAACCTTATAGCAAACAAAACACACAAACATAACATACAAAAAGTTTACTACACACATGTCAAGTCCAAAAACAACTTAATTTGCATGGAATCAGAACTTACAGTAATTAGCCATGCAATGATGGTTTACCATGCTCCATTGCTAAACATCTCTGTCCATGGGTCACCTTCAGCAGTCCAAGCTCACAGGTAGGATCTCCTGCTCTGCCCAGCCAGTAAATGTTGGCAGTGGGAAGGCAGAAACAGCCATGCAGGCTGTGGAAATTTAGGGTGAATGGGAGGGCAAAGCGAAAGGAAAGGAGGACATGCAGGCAGCTCTTATGAAACCAAAATGAAACAGCCTCTACAATCAACTCATACACAAGAAAACAGAGATGTAAAAAGCTTAATGGGCATGAAATAAGCACATTCAGAAGTACAACTTACAATTCTGAGAAATACCCTATTTTACACCAGTTTTTCTTTTTTTATTTAAAAAATAGTGATTTGGCACTCACATTAAGGAAAATCTTCTTCATTACGAGTTTATCTTGTTGTCCGGTGCAAAAATAGGAAGAATCCTTCTCTCTCTCTCTTCAGTCATCTACCAGATTACCCTCTCTCTATTATGAGTTCGTAGACAGCCTGTCTTCTTTCTCTAAAATGACTACCTGTCTGCTATTTACATGGACCGTCTGTGAATTCAGACTAATGTCTATCATTAGTTATAAATGCATGTTAGACCTGACATGCAGAGGTAGTGGTTCTCACAAAGTTTTTTGCTTTTCTCTAGGATGTTCTTGCAGATCCTGTCAGAGAGCCTACCGGCCATGTGCACTTTCCCACTAGAAGTGCAGTGTGAAAGTGCCAGCGCTATTCTTCCATCCACCTGGCAGTATCATTCTCCTGGGTGTACAACTTGTACCTTGGTGGCTTTCATATGTAGGCTTAGGAGGTGGCATCACTTGCCAGGGTGTGCACATTTGCATGTAGGTACCTTAATATAGAAACCAAGCCTGATAGATCTGGCCAGTATTGGCCCATGTGCACCTTTGTGGTGGCTTTAACGATAGTGCCCCACATGCCTCAGCAGACATGAGTGTGCACCAGGGCATATGTGCCTAGGGAGTGCCAAACACCCATGTGTGCTCGCACTACCTATGAGCACTGCTCTACCCATAAGGTAACATGGGAGAATGAGTCTTATTAAGTCTGACTGCAGTAGTGGATCGAGTGTCATCAATGCCCTAGAAATGTCACTTTGGGGAAGTGGGCATTTCTAGCTTTTGAAGTGATTCTGGTGTCTTTCACTTCATTCTACAGGTCATGGAGGTAAAGCACATCTGTGTGGATTCCCCAAGGGACCGCTATAAAACTTGGGCATCCAGAACAACAGATCCCTGCCATTTGGAGCCTAGATAAATAGATTGGGGGAAAAGGTTTTTGACACTTGGCCTTGGAGCCAGATCATGGCCCCACTGAAGATAAAGATCTGCATTCCAGAGCCTCAGGACTAACAGGGAGGAATTTAGAGAGGCATCTGTGGTTTGAAGGAGAACCCTTTGAACCACCCCCAACTTCAAAGGAACCATCTAGTATAACTAGGGGTGCTATACGTCTGTAAGGCAGAGTAACCTTTATGGCTTGGGGCTGAGTGCCTGCTGCTGTGTAGCATGCCGAAGGGTAACTCTCAAAGGGCAGGTTGGCTTGTCCCCTGTTCTCTGAGGTTGTCTCAGGACTTCAAAGACCTCCTGAGAGGGACTTATATTGACCATTGGTAATATCTGTAGAGCGGTGCCCTCAGCTGTGTCTACATCATATGCTGGACTTCATCTAGCAGCAGCGGTGTTAGAATGGCCTAAGTATTGTGTTTGAAGACAGGAATTGCCTGGTGAGGAGCTTACCAAGAACTGCCTGCACATCAGGTGAGTGTCCCTTCATAGTGGGGACAACTGCACGCTAAAATGTCTTATTGGTGTGAACAGGATCACATGGTGCAGGTCGAGTGTGTCTCATTTCTCTTGTGTGAACCTCAGCTGCATGCTCATTGTGTGGTGCCATGTTCATTGGTTGCAACACTCAGAGGTGGGGTGCAGCCCGAGTTGTGCTGTACCTGGCCTTGTATAGCACCACTGAACTTGCGTTGAAGTGTGTGACTTGGGACTCTAGTGCGAATACAAGTCATCATGTTCTCAACAGTGTGCCTCATTCCAGAGAGGTATAGAAACCAAGTTCCGAGTGTGACCGGATGGTCTAGTGTGACTAAAATCATTGTGTGCTACACGTTGTGCCTCCCAGAGGGATGCAAGATTTACATACTTTGTGGGAGACTCTGGGAGGTCCTGGTGCAGTTCAAGTTATCATGCACCAGACGGGTGCCTCTGTCTGAGGAGGTACCATCTTGGGAATTGGCTTGTGAATGATCACATGGTCAGGGTGACTCAGATCAGTGGACCCCTGATGTTGTTCCTCCTTTTTGTGGAGGTACAACACAGAGCACTTTTCATGCGGAATCGTAACCCTCTGGGGTCACTTCAGTCATTGTGCTCCAGATGTGGCAACTCCTGGGACAGGAGGTGCCGGCCTAGTAACTTGTATCCAACTGGGAGCGTCAAGGGCAGCTCACTTCAACAAGCCCAGAGATGCTGAAATTGGTAACTATTTGGTAACATTGAACTGTCTGACTGGGCTGGGTGCTTTGGTGTCTAACAGCAGCCCTAGTGATCCTCCACCTGTGTTTTGCAGACCCCTGAGTGACCCTCCTGTTGGGAGCATAAATGTCTCCTCCTTAATTGTTTACTGGCTTGTCTTTCCTTTCCCCCACCTTGACCCCAGAACCCTGAGATTTGTGATTTAACCGCGAGTGGCCTAGTAAGCAGGGAAAGGTTGATGCAATCTTTGGTTCATAGAGGGGTGGGATAGCCAAAGCTGGTTGCTGGGTGAAGGGCGGTTTGGGACCCAGGGTACTTGCAAACACTGTGACATCCACTATCTGGCTATCAGAGCCCCGCATTAGGATGCCAGGAGTGAGTGCAGACAAGTGAGTGTGTGCACGTACTGGCTGATACCTGTGGCACCGCATAGCGGTGCAGAGTGGATGTGAGTGAGTGAGTGCAGGTGACTGCAAAGGCAGTACCATGGTGCTGCTGGTCACGTTTATCCTGTCAGGGAGTTTTTACAGTGTCATTGCATCTTACTAGTGCAGCTTCGGCCGCAGTGCTATGCGAAATTGTTGTCATGTTTGTGCATTTTGCTGCAAACATTGGGAACCGGGGTGCACCCTGAATTTATGTGTTTCACTGACTGTGGGGACTTCTAGGGTGAGTCCTGTGCTAAAAACTTTTGCCACCTTATGTAAGTGCAGGGCGGGAATGTACCATTTTCCTCATGTATACATACAGTAGTAGTGGTTAACACAGCTGAGCTTCATATTGTGACTTCCATTGCAAATTGGCTCACAGGCCCAGAGTTACATTATACCAGTACTGTATTGACAAGGTGTGTGTTGAATACAATCGTTTTATACATATACTGTGTGTGAAGTCTTCTTTGTGTCCCGCAGTGTGGTTGTGGTGGATAAGTTCTGTGTTTTTGCTTTACACATTGCCTCTGTGATAAGCCCAATTGCTCTGTGCCAAGCTACCCAAAGGTGAACACAAGTTATGCAGTAAGTGTAATCACCCACCTTTGACAGGAGTGGCAGGTTCTGCCTGGCTAAGGTATTGCCTCAGCCAACCAGAACGTGCTGCCTCCAACAATTCGCACAATTATGAGCTTGACAGCTCCTGGAGCAACTGAAAACCAAACCAAACCCAAAAAAGAGATTTTATCTACTTTTCCTGTTGGTGTTAATGTTGTAGCGGAGGGTATAACTGGCTAATAGTAACTTGTTGATAGCTACATTCACCAGTGGAGGTTGTGATATAACTGGAACTGATGCTGTTGGAGCTACCCATGTGGTCTTTAAAGGTCGCTGGAGAGACCACTTGAGAGTTTTTTTCCTACATGATGCAGTCTTTCATATTTCTTCTATTCTCTCACTCTCTTTACGAACCATTTTCTCTACATAATGACATCCTGCTGTGAAAAGGGAATAATCTAGACAACATATGCTTATACTGCAGGTCCAGAACAATCACACAGATGTATTCTTACTCCTTCATTATGTTGGATATGCTAAAGGTTTGTTGCACCTTATGCAACCTAGGCTCAAATTGATCAATGGTGACCCAAGTTAAGGCACAGCCTTAAGCAAATTTTCTATGCCATGCAGAGCCATATGTGGTTCTTCATTCCATAGTGAATCTGGAGTAACGCATAGCAGGGCAAGTCGCTGCCTTGTATTACTCTGCATTGGACCTATGATCCGTGGGTGGAACATGGGTATTCCTCTGCATCCACCCATTATGTTTGGTGTATTCACAGATTTACTTAGACTAGTAAATCTGGGAATGCAAAATGTTGCACCCTCCTAGGTGAGACATAACAAGGAGAAGTATGATTGCTTCTAGTCATTATTTAATGTTTTCTATGTGTGTGTCATACAGTAGCACACATAGAAAGAGAAAAATGCCTCCGTCAGTCTTCGTGCAGCAAGGTGTCCCTTCCTTCACAAAAGCGATTCTATCTGTCACACAGTCCACTTTGCCTGATGGCGCAAGGGGGGTGCCTCAGTTTGTGCTTGGCAGGCACATGTGCACCAGCGCAGAGAGAAAGCAGGAATGTACCATAGGTCAATAATTATGGAGCATTCTTGCTCTGTTCATTTGACACAAGGTAGTGCAGCAGGTTGCCTTGCTGCGTTGCACTACATCAAATCCTACTAAATACAAGCTTTAGTCTGCTGCTAGTTCAGTAATGGCATGGCGTAGCACAAGATAGCACCATCCCTGCTGATACTCTGGGCCTCAGTACGAGTTTGGCTGTCCCAGGACCACCATGTTGGCAGTGGCTGTTGTACCACCAATGGGCTGGTGAAGAAGACCGTCATATTATGACCATGGCGGTATTCACAATAGAATACAGCTAAAGCAGTGCTGGCCCCGCCACTGCGGTCTGGCTGACACGCACAACGATAGCTACCTGCAGGCTGGCAGGGACCATGTTTCTCCCAAACAGATTACGAGGATGCACACTGCAAAGGTTTCTGCTGTGGTCTCACCACCACGAAAACCCAGGCAGAAACCAACTGCATAAAAGGAGACACCTACCTTCAGTGAGCCATATTCGTCTGGAGCCGCCATGGAACCAGAACTACATGTCTTCCCGCAGCTCCTGCTCACACAAAGACTTCGGAATCTGCGACAACGACAGAAACCAAAGGAAAGTATACACACCTACCGGTTATTGTTATACATTGTACATTTTTGTACACACGCACAAACATAGATTCTGGAAGAGGGTGTGAGGGCGACCCTCACAGCTAACATCACACTAACAAGCACACTCACAGACAGCCACACACTTACACACAATTACACAACAAACATGGCACGGCCACCTCTTTCACACACACATACATATACAAATGTCACAAACACATATAGGTACGTACGGTAACACTGCGCAGGCTGACACTCAAACAGTACCACAGAACACCACAACACGTCACAAAAACAACACAACCTCACCATCTCCAATCACTTGGCAGGAACCACAGGGGATACTACTCAGGGACACATCACACAGACTTCACAACGTAACACCAACAGGCAAAACACACATACAAATACACAATCATACCACTTACTGATCGACCTACAGAGAACTCTGTGTCCAACATTTCATGCACGTAATGCACACACAGTCAATGCACACAAAGCCACTGAGCCCACCAACAACACATCACAGCACCAACAACACACAATACCAACACAGCTAAGCCCCTTAAACACACAAATGTACATTACACAGCACATTCCCTATCTCTTTAGGACAAAATCATTGGACACAACCTCACATACTGCCTAACAACACACGTAGCCCAAGCAGAACACACACCCACACTCACACACACATACAGACACAACTAATGTCAGCCAGGAACAACTACATACTACAGAAAGAAATGCATGACAAATATGTAACCAGGAAATCAACAACTGGTTGGTTTAAATTATTATTTGTAGCCTCAAATTTGAAAAACAAAGGCCAAAGGCCAGTCCATTTGTAAACGTACACAGTGCACACAGTGCACATACGTGTGCCCCAAACTTGACTCCTGACTGCCATGTTACCTCCATAGGAAGGGGTATCAATGGGGCAAGCAGGCACCTCAGGGGTTATCTGGGGGAACAAAAGAGGGGGTTTTGGATTTTGGAGGGAGGCCTTTGGGATCGGGCAAGGGAGGAGGGGTTTGGGCTTAGACTTAGATTTAGAGGAGGGATGGCTTTTAGGTGGAGGGGTAGACATATTGGCAGGGGGAGGGTCATGGGAACTTGCGGGGGGCAGAGGAGGTCTTAGAGGTGGAATGGCCAGACTTGGGGAGGGACACAGCAAGTTTAGGGGTATCACAGGTTGGGAGAGGAACAGAGAAAGGGCAAATTCTGAAAGGGAATATTTTTTAGACACTTCGGATGGTCACAGCAAAAGGGTTTGGATGTGGAGGTAGTGGTTGTCTTAGGTGTATGTGTGGATGTTTTGGAGTCATGTTTGTGCGAGGTATGCTTATGTGTGGTGGGTGTCTGTTGGGTGGGTGAGTGTGGGCGTTTATGTGTCTTTGGATGGGGGTGGAGGTGCTGGGAGATGCCGTGGTGGGTGAGTGAGTGTCTGTTGGGGCGGTGACTGCAGGTATGGTGGATGTGCTGCATGTAGGTGTGTCTGTGGTGTCTGCGGATGTGGTGACTGAGGTGGATGTCTGAGGGTCTGTGGTGGTGCTGTCTGTGGGTAAGATAGGTTTAGTGGCTGGATTTGTGAATATTGGTGTGGTGTCTGCAGATGTGTCATGTTTTTGTGTCTGTGATGCCGGGGGTTGTAGGGGTGTCAGGGAAAGTTGTGGCTGTTGCTGTGTGTGCAGGTGTATGTTGCTTGTGTGCATGCTGTTGTGTGTCTTGTGGTTCTTGTGTTTGTCAGAGCTACCTTTGGATATTGAGGTGGATGCATGCTGTTGTGTCTGTGTGCTTTGGCTGGGTTGGGAGAGAGGGATTTGGGATTGGGCAAAGGAAGGTGGAGGGGGGGACAGAAGACAAAGGGTGATTGGCTGCTGTCAGTTTGGAGGCCAGAGGCTGAAAGGATCTCTGTAGGCCAGCCAGTGCACCGTAAATGCCCTCCAGGAATGCATTACTCTGTTGAACTTGAGTTGGCAGTCCCTGGATGCCATTCATAATGGTCGACTGCTCCACAGAGATCGACCTCAGGAGGTCAGTAGTCTCATCACTGAGGGCAGCATGGCTCACAGGGGCAGGGACAGAGATGCCTGTAGCTACGGAGACACCCACCCTCTTGGGTGAGCGGACATAGCTAACTGGGTGAGGAGTTACAGGGAGGGCGGATGTAGAAAGGGGGGTGGCGGATTGAGATGGTGCTGGGGTGGTCTCAGATGGATCTGCAACCGCCAGGGAGGGTCCAATGGAGGAGGATCCCGACGATGATGAACTGGATCCTGGTCCCTCAGTATCAGTGGTATCAGCACTCCAGGCCCGGTGGCCAGGAGCTTCCCCAATTGGCTGTGCCCCATCTCCATTGCCTGTTGTTGCTGATGCGCAGAAAGAGAAAGAGGGAGAGAGGGTTATCACATTCTCAACATACACATACATTACAACATACACAACACATCTATATCAGATAAAGCCCCAGATAGTAACAATTTAGAGCCTACATCATGTCTCCATTACATACCTCCATCATTCCCCATGATCACAGTCTCACCCACTACATAAGCCAACCTTCTGACCACTATATCACCATCCCATCAATTCAGCAGTGACTCAAAAAGACCCTGCACAAGATTGATTGGCTACATCTAAAGTCTGTCCCCATACAGATCATCTCTGTGTATCAACAAATCATTCTTTGGAAATGAAGTTTACTAACCACAATATCATGCCTCCCCCTACTCCATCACTCACCAGTAGTTATGTTCCATGAAAGTAACCTCACCTCACTTCAAATACAGCACATCATGTTGCCTTGCAACCACATACCATTGCATGTGAATCCCATTACCTAGGTCCAGAACTAATAATTACAATTACATAACCAATTACTAATATAACCATGAATGACACATACACCACACCTAGAGTTAAGCAAACTGAATGATAACATATACCATAAGTCCAACATGTGTATGTCAAATGAATGCCCTGCTATATTATTTGGTCAGGAAGAAATTAGCAGATCCATTACTAGAACTGTCTAAACAGCCTCAGATTAGCAAAGGTTAGTCTGACAAAGATGCGGTCTCAATATAACAATATGCACAAAGTATCAATTGACACATGATGTGGGCACAAAATAGTTTATATTATACCCACATAGGTATGGTACTGCCCTGTGTAGCATGGACAATATACATAGGATAAGGTATCAGCACCATAGCCACTCACCTGCTCAACACCAAATACATTTGTATAAAGGTATTCGAACACATGACAATGTTATGTCTTAAAATGTCAGTGTATTGTTACCCCCATGATTTTTAGTATGCAGGATGTCCACCCTGATTAAACTTTACATTTCCCAATGTATGAATCAGACATGACAATGGGGACATTTACTCAAACCTCATAAGGTGTGTAGTAAGTTTGCCATACCAAAATCCTGGTTTGGGTGACAGCATCACAAGAAGTTACCATCCATTTTGTGACACAGGATAACTTGGCCTTGTTACTCATCTCTCAGACCCAATGTTGCACATAGAGCACGATCCAGTAGAATAGAACTGGTCAGAGACCAAAGAGCAATATAAGTTGCTATTTGCTGAAATGGTATTGGGAACACTGGGTGAGATTGATGACACTGCAGGCTACGCATATGTATCGCTGAGTAAAGTTACATATATGACACAGTCACGTGCATCTCTAGTTGCAGTCATACTGTTTGGTTGACATAGGTGATTAACACGTCCCTATACACAATACAATGTCCTGTGTTTCAATGTTGGCAACTGTAGTACTATGTCTTCCTAGAAGACACTTTACCTGTAGCACTTACCACATTCTCACAGCTGCAATACTTAGACATCACAAGCTTAACTGGCAGAGGCTTGTACATGTGTTCTGTCTGTATTTATCCTCTTTTGGCTGCTGTGCTGCCCTCAAACACCCATCCACCTCAGGAAAGACTACTGACAAAATATGTGCCATTGGGGGGGTGAGGGTTCGACAGGAACCCCTCCCTCGTTGGGAGGACATCCCCAGCTGGGTCTCTGCGGTCTTCTGGGCCCAGTGTCTCAGGTCCTCCCACAGCATCCTACAGTTGGTGCTCCACCGGCTGTGGACCCCCAGGCTTCGCACTTGCTTGGCGATGCCATGCCAGATTCCCTTTTTTTGATGGGTATTGACCTGGATGGATGATACAGACAAATGAAAGAAATAAGGTCCATGTGCACCATACCAATAGTATTGCACAGAACACTTCAGTGACAGCAAGAAGGCAAACATTCCTATCCTCTCAGTTGACACTCATGTACAAATTAGCATCTGCATGCATCAACAACTTCACTACTTTACATTTCAGGTACACCATCATACACCACACCTTTTACCCATTGGTAAACCTTTGGACTCACCTGCATCTCTGGTGCATCATATAGCCGCAACAATCAGGAGAGGTACCCTTCACCACCAAAAAGGGACCTGGTGAATATATATAAACAAAACTCCATATATGGACTTTATACTATTAAAACACAATTATATTACTGAAACACATTTATAATGCTACGGGAGTAAAGTGTGCACTAAATAATCAATTAACGTACAGCCATATGTAAAACCTCACCTAAAATAAATATCCTCAATAATCAACTTTTTTGTATATAACCTTTCTTTCATTTATTTAATACAATATTTTAAAATAATTTCTTATTAATTTATACATTGATCACATTTATACATAGTCATACATATATTTAAGCCCTTCGCTGCCAGGCCTTTTCCCCTCCTGTGCTGAGCCTTTTTTTGGCTATTTGGAGCAACTCACGCTTAGGACCTCATAACTTTTTGTCCACATAAGCTATCCATTCCAAATATGCATCCTTTTTTCCAATATCCTAGGGATTATAGAGGTACCCAGAGTTTGTGGGTTTCCCTGGAGGAAACAGCGAAAAAGAGCCGCAGAAGAAGGCTTGTGTTTTTTCCCCCTGAAAATGGCATCATAAAAGGGTTTGCGGTGCTAAAATTACCATCTTCCCAGCTTTCAGGAACAAGCAGACTTGAATCAGAAAACCACATTTTTCAACACAATTTTGGCATTTTACTGGGACATACCTCATTTTTAGTATTTTTTCTGCTTTCAAGTCTTCTTCCAGTTAGTGACAGAAATGGGTGTGAAACCAATGCTGAGTCCCGGAAAGCAAACATTTCTGAAAAATAGACAAAATTCTGAAGTCAGCAAGGTGTCATTTGTGTAGACCTTACGAGGGTTTCCTACAAAAAATAACAGCTGAAAAAAAAAATATTGAAATTGAGGTGAAACAAACAGCCATTTTTCTCCACGCTTTACTCTGTAACTTTTTCCTGCGAAGTCAGATGTTTGAAAGCAATATGCCGTTACGTCTGCTGGACTCTTCTGGTTGTGGGGATATATAGGGCTTGTGGGTTCATCAAAAACCCTAGGTACCCAGAGCCAATGAAGGAGCTGCACCTTGCAATGGCTTTTCATTCTATACCTGGTATACAGCAATTCATTTGCAAAAATATAAAGAGTGAAAACTAGGTATCGAGAAAACCTTTGTATTTCCAAAATGGGCACAAAATAAGGTGATGAGAAGTAGTGGTTATTTGCACATCTCTGAATTCCAGGGCGCCCATACTACACTGTGAATTACAGGGCATTTCTCAAATAGTCATCCTTTTTACACACTATCTCACATTTGGAAGGAAAAAATGTAGAGAAAGGCAAGGAGCAATAACACTTGTTCTGTTATTCTGTGTTCCCTCAAGTCTACCGATTAAAATTGTACCTCACTTGCGTGGGTAGGCCTAATGCCTGCAACAGGAAAAACAACATCATATTTTTACATTGAAAGCTGACGTTTTTTTGGGAAAGTGCCTAGCTGTGGATTTTGGCCTCTAGCTCAGCCGGCACCTAGGAAAACCTACCAAACCTGTGCATTTCTAAAAACTAGACACCTAGGAGAATCCAAGATGGGGTGACTTGTGGGGCTCTCCCCAGGTTTTGTTACCCAGAATCCTTTGCAAACTTCAAAATGTGCCCCAAAAAACACTTTTTCCACACATTTCAGTGACAGAAAGTTCTGGAATCTGAGAGGAGCTACAAATTTCCTTCCACCCAGAGTTCCCCCAAGTCGCACAAAAAAAGTTACCTCACTTGCGTGGGTAGGCCTAGTGCCCACACCAAGAAATGCCCCAAAACACAACATGGACACATCACATATTCCCAAAGAAAACAGCTGTTTTTTGCAAAGTGCCTACCTGTGGATTTTGGCCTCTAGCTCAGCCAGCACTATGGGAAACCTACCAAACTTGTGCATTTTTTAAATCTAGACACTTAGGGGAATCAAAGATGGGGTGACTTGTGGGGCTCTGACCAGATTCTTTTACCCAGAATCCTATGCAAACCTCAAAATCTGGCTAAAAAAACACTTTTTCCTCACATTTCGGTGACAGAAAGTTCTGGAATATGGGAGGAGCCACAAATTTCCTTCTACGCAGCGCTCCCCCAAGTCTCCTGATAAAAATGGTACCTCACTTGTGTGGGTAGGCCTAGTGCCCGTGACACAAAATGCCCCAAAACACAACATGGACACATCAAATTTTCGCAAAGAAAACAGAGCTGTTTTTTTGCAAAGTGCCTAGCTGTTGCCTCTAGCTCAGCTGGCTCCTAGGGGAACCTACCAAACCTTTATATTTTTGAAAACTAGCCACCTAGGGGAATCTAAGATGGGGTGACTTGTGGGGCTCTCACCAGGTTCTGTTACCCAGAATCCTCTGCAAACCTAAGAATTCGGCAAAAAACAACTTTTTCCTCACATTTCGGTGACAGAATGTTCTGGAATCTGAGAGGAGCCACAAATTTCCTTCCACCTTCTTCAAACACCCCACAAAAATGTCAGTGTTTCTGCCCCTCCTGGAAGGCAGATGGTGCCCTTCCCCCGGGCCACTAGACATCAGAGATTTATTTTTTTATAATAATTTTTATAATAATTTACCCTGAAACCCTGAAGCCATCATATCAAAAGCAGTGGAGTGGATTAGTACCACAGATAGAAGTGAGTTGTTACAAAAATCTTACAAAGTACTCAAACACAATTTACCCTCATGTCTAAGGGCCTAATAATGAGTGTGGCAGTCCTCGGAACTCCACACTCGCAGTGGATGTTGGACCACCACGGGTAGTGGTGGTCCAACCGCCACATTACAAGGTTGGCGTGCAGCCGTGCCAAGCTACTGTTCTGTCCAACTGGATTGGTGATCCTGACGGGCTGACAGTGGTGCAGGTTGAAATCAACCAGTGTGTGCTGAACTCAGTGCCGGTCCGCTGATTACATCTTGGTTCTCCGCCAGCCTTTTCATGACAGTTTCACTGTCATGAGAAGGCTAGCAGAGAATAGGTGCAGGGGGGCACAGGGGGCCCTGGCATTGCCCATGCCAATGGAATGGGCAGTGCAGGAGTCCCCCTGCCCTGCACCCTCAAAATGCACACTGTCTGCTGTGCAGACAGTGCACATTATGAGGGCGCTGGTGCCACTGCGGGTGGCAGCATTGCCGCCAGCTTGATTGCGAGCTGGCCACAATGCTGCTGCCACTTACCCACTTGGCTGACCGGCGTAAACCTTGGTTTCTGCCGGTCAGGGCAGCGGGAAATGTCTTAATGGGGCTGTCCGGGAGGTAGCCAGCACGGTGGCAACCACCCCGTCTGGACTTTGGTGGACGAATGTTCCCATCCACCAAACTCATAATTGAGCTCTGTGTTTTCCACCATAAGAACAATACAAAGCCATTCAAAGTTAAAGGGAGAGTCAGAAAAAGACCAGTGAATTATACAAAAACAAATAATTGTTTGCTTATCAACATTCTAAAAATTTAAAGAAGGTCCTTTCTAACACCAAACAACTGAATTCTGAATTTCACGGAACCATGAAATATCGTAATTGTATACATTGCAATAACATCTTCACTGGCAAAAACCTAAACCATCCATACAAAGGGCTTAAAGATTCCTTTGAAACACTCAGCAACTTGTGGCAGGAAGAACTGCATTCACTCATTGACGTGCAAGCATGGACTACTTTACACAGGTAAAAGGGAGAGAAAAGTAAAAAAAGGGTAACAGCACAAAAGCAATATACATGATTTCAGAACAAAGTCCAGTGTGGCCACACATTGGCTTGAGTACAAACAGAATATCAGCCAATTAAATTCCAAGTTGTGGAGTTGGTACCATTACTCTTGATTACAACAAAATAATTCTACACAGAGAAATATTGTGGATCAAACTTCTGAACACTGTCCAACTGAAGGGATTAAATGACAGACTCAAAATGAACTGTTTCCTTTGACTGCATATCTAGGATCAACTCTGGATGGCTGTTTAACATGTCATAATGGAGTGTTCAATATAATGTCATTCATTTTCTGCTAACTGTTGTATGTGATGTTCTTATGATAAATGTTCTAGCCACTCACTGGCTTGGTTATGCATAAATAATATATATATATATATATATATATATATATATATATATATATATATATATATAAATATATATATATATATATATATCTATATATATATATATATATCTATATATATATATATATATATATATATATATATTTTTTTATTATTTGTATTTTGTTGCATCTGGTCATTTGTTTGTTAGCTATGTACAGATTATTTTATTATCATAGGGTAATTTTTTAAGCATTTAAAAATCCTAAGGTTCACCCAGAGCTGGATTTATCATTAGTATGCCACTACATTTACTATGATCTATTTTCTATCTAATTGGCATGGACATTTACTTTCCACGGTGGTGAAGGGCATGGTGATTACAACCTTTTCTCTCTGCTTTCCATTCTAGTTTCAGATTATGCAGGTAACACAATACTCACACGAATTACCCATACATACAAAGGGGCAGATTTAAGGAAAGTGGCGCTGCACTGAGTGTAGCTCCACTTTCCCTGCGCTCATTAGCAACCCCCTACCACCACCACGTGTGCACTATATTTAAAATACGGCGCACCATAGCGCAGGGATGGGGGCAATAGCATAATTTTTCATGACGCTATTGATGCACTCTGCGCTACTCCTGCAGAGTACATAGCGCCCTATTCTAAAGAATGGAAGCCCCCTTTTAATGCCTGCTCTTGTGCAGGCATTAATGCAGTAAAAAATGGTGCAAGGAAATCTCATAGATTTCTTTACACCATTTTTCCAACTCTCCTAACAGAAGAACGCCCCCTTTGCATACATTATGCCTGGAGCAGGCATAATGTAGCGCAAAGGGTTACAGAGTGGCACAATGCATGCATTGCGCCACCCTGTATATAAGGCGATGGGATTTCGGCCTCGTTGGGCTACATTAACGTAAAAAATTGTTATGTTAATGTGGGGCAAGGTGGCACTAGGGCATTATAAATATGCGCCATAGTGTCTTTAATGGGCCCTGTTCACGATCGGAGTTCTGACTGTATGCACTGGGTTCATACTTTTCTAACCAGGTTTTAAAATAAGACATTTGTTAACTTTTTTGTGTTTCCTTATTTTCCCACTGTAGCTCCTGGACAGGAGTTTTTTCATTGGTGTCAATATTTTGATAAATGCTATGCATCCATGCCAGTTTTTCATAGGTTTTCTTGCTTGTTCACAGGGTCGCAACAACATCGCATCTAACACTGATTTTGTTTACAAATCACATTGAAAACAGATGATTCAATGCAATGGAACACAGTGGATATAAATTAACTTATTACAACTCTTTAAAAATACATATACAATGTATTTAATGGTAAAAATAAATATATTTAAAAAGTAAATAATTTATTATATAGTGTTATATTTGTAATAAACATTTTTAAATTTAAAAATAAAAGTCACTTATTTTTTAAAAAAATAACAAAAGCTTTTAGTAATTCTATGTATTAAATACATTAAACATATTACTGTAGGTGGAACTTTTTAAAATGAATATATATTCATTAATTAAATATATGAAAATTAACTAGTTACCAATTTACTTTTAAGATACTATTACTGTAACATTTTTATTTGTTTTAAGTTTAAAAAATATATAAAGTTACTTTACTTTACTATTTCACATGGAAATATTTTTACTAAAGTATTTTAAAGTTCAATACGTTTTTGTTTGCTAGTCTCTATACTTCACAATACAGAGCTTCGGTGGTTGAGACCTCCCCTTATTTGTGAAATGTTGTGAGTTGTAACTTTATACATATATGTGTGGCTCCATCCCTTAATTAAGGGGGTGGCGACATGCAGGACTGCACTTTGGAGTAGAATTGAGTGGAGATCAAACACCATTATTGGGACATTGCATAAATGGACTAACCTATGGTTTTGTGATGTTTCTTTACAAATAAAAGCCCTGGAAGTCCTACTTATTCTTTGGACAGTACTACTTCAATTAATGTGACTTCCATGAAGGCATGTTGTCTGGCCATGTTGGGTGCTGTGGAGTCCTTTTTCTTCGGTCAGCCTGATGATACTGATGCAGCTTTCAGAGTACTGGTGACAGGGATTTGTGTCCTGAATATAGACGTGGAGCTGGATTGTCTTGAATACAATCATCATCATCACTTCAGTTTTTTCAATTGTTGTGAGACTCTTGTCAAAATAACAAGACTTCTGAGTTTTGGGTGGCAGCACCACCGAGTATGGGGAACTGAGTCAAATCCCAAACCATGTGGCAGCTCTCAGCCTAACACTTTCAACGAATAACAAAGTCCGGCAGAGAAAGACAACAGATAATAATAAAACATCATGACCAAAATAATGCCTCACTAAAATAATAAAAGGAATAAAATGCCAACCGACTCAGTGATGTGTCACAGGCCTCAGACATAAGCTAAATTAGGCAAAAATAAGTGTGAGTATGTGCCTAATTACTAACCTCACAACACCCTCCCCGTTGTCGGTTTAAGAGTGCTATGTGGTAACAATAAAACTCTACAACTAATGTAGCTACAGACTAATTAAAAATATGCTACAAAATATACATTGAGATAAAAAAAAGTCTACCTTGACAAGCCAGGCCTACCAAGAGTGAGTCAAATTACGTAAAGGTACAATTTAGAATTTTAGAATTGATGCAAAAGAGCCATCAAAAAGGAAAGCCAAATATCAATGACAATAATCATGGTCCTGTAAAAAATTCCCAATGTCTTTAAATATAAATGAATTAAGAGATGACTCCACTTTGGCAGGTGGTAGGATAACCAGTTGGGTCTGAAAGAAGGTGAGGGAGTGCTCATGTCCCAGTGCTTCAGCCAGTTATCCGGCCAAAGCAGAAGCATCCCCTGAAATGCCAGATGTAATAGCGTCTTGCGCCACTTGATCTACAAATGGCGGCTCATAGGAAGCTTCTTGTAGTAATTGCAATCTCAGTGTGCAAGTCTGGTGATGAGCACTCAACGAGAACAACAACAGACCTGTGTCCAAAGAAGGTATGCGCTGCATAGCAAGACACACTTCCGATGCATGTTCGAATTGGCACTATTGGCAATGAAAGATGGGCTGCACACAGTTCAAGGCCTGTCTGAATGACAAAGACTAGTAGGACTTCAGTTCTTCCAGGATTGGTGCTCCAAAATACTGCATCATGCGTTCACGACAAAGTTAGGCTGGTGGAAGCACCATCAGTCTTTCTTTTTGTGGTGGGTCAGCCCTTATGAAGAAAATATAGCAACAGCAATATACCACCAATCCCCCCCAAAGTCACAGGGAATTCTCCCCAAAACACTTGAAAATATGGAGTGTTTGGCTGAAGGATAATATAGGGGCCTCATTTCGAGTTTGGCGGTCCTGTGACCGTCAGATTGGTGGTGGCGGTCATACCGCTAAAAGGTCGGTGGAGAACACTGCCAAATTATGACCATGGCGGTATTCAGAATAGAATACAGCCAAAGCACTGCCACTGCGGTCTGGCCTCCACGCTCAACAGTTGCCACCAGTAGGCCAGCAGAGACCATGTTTCAGCTGGACCGACTACTAGGTTGCACAGCTCCAAAGTTTCTGCCTTGGTCGCACCACCACAAAAACCTAGGCGGAAACCAACTGCATAAAAGGAGACACTCACATTCAGGAAGCCATACTCATCCAGAGCCGCCATGGAACCTGAACTACATGTCTTACCGCTGCTCTTGCTCACCCAAAGAGTCTGGAATCTGCAACTGTAAGTACACACTCTTACCTGGTACTGCTGTAGATTAACACATTTTGTACACTCACACAACAGACATTTGTGAAGGGGGCGCGAGGGCAACACACACACATAATTGCATACTTACATGCACACTCTCATACAGTCACACAGACACTCTCACATGCACAACAAACGCCACGGCCACCAAACACACACACATACATATACACACATCACTAACACACAAAGGTACGCACGGAAACACTGCACAGGCCCACGCTCACACTGTACCACACAATACAACAAGTCACAAACATAACTTCACTGTCTCCAATCAGTTGGCAGGAACCCACAGGGGACACCACCGGGGACACATCACCATTGCATCACAACCTAAAACCAACAGGCAAAATATAACATAGAAATACACAATCACACGACTTACAGACCGACTTACCAAGAACACCGTAACTAACCGTTCATCCACATAACATGCACACAGTCAAAGCACACAAAGCCACACAGCACACCAACAAAAACCTCTCAACACAAACAACACACAATGCCAACACCACAAAACCTCTTGGACACACATATGTCCATCACACAAAAGATACCATACCACTCTAATACAAAAGCATTGCACACAACCACTCATACTGCCTAAAGAACACAAGTTACCCAAGCCGAACATACACACAACTAATGTCAGCCAGGAACAACTCCATACTATGGAAAGAAATGCATGACAAAGATATAACCAGGAAACCAACAACCGGTTGGTTCAAATAATTATTAAAATGCTAATATCTGTAAAAAAACTAAGGCCAAGGGTCAGTCCACAATTATCAAAGTCTGTATGCACACAGTGCACAGATGTGTGCCCTGAACTTGACTCCTGACTGCCATGTAACCTCCAACAGTAGGGGTATCTACGGAGCAGGCAGGCACCTCAGGGGTTATCTGGTGGGGAGGGATGGAGGGGGTTTTGAGTTTAGGTTTTGGAGGAGGCCTTTGGGATCTGGCTTGGGATGAGGGGTTTGGGTTTAGATTTAGGTTTAGGGGAGGATTTGGTTTTAGGTTGAGGGGTAGACGTCTTGGCAGGAGGAGGGGCATGGGAACCTGCAGGGGGGTCAGGGGAGGACTTGGAGGTGGAAGGGGCAGACTTGGGGCGGGACACAGCACATTTAGGAGTATCACTGGGTGGGAGAGGAGTAGGGAAAAGGGCAAACATCTGAAATGAAAGGTTTCTTAGACACACGGGGACGGTCATAGCAAAAGGGTTTGGGTGTGGAGGGAGAGGGAGTGGTTGTAAGAGGTGACATTGTGGACATCTTGAGTTCATGTTTGTGTGAGGTATGCTTGTGTGTGGTGGGTGTCTTAGGTGTGTGAGTGAGGGCATTTATGTGTCTTGGGAGGAAGGGGTGGACGTGCTGGTGGATGCCGTGGTGGTTAAATGAGTATCTGTTGGGGTGGTGATTGCAGGTATGGTGGATGTGCTGCACGTAGGCGTGTCTGTGATTGTGGTGTCTGTGGGTGTGGTGACTGGGGTGGATGTCTGATGGTCTGCTGTGGTGCTGTCTGTGGGTAGGTTAGGTGTAATGACTGGCTCTGCGAATGTTGGTGTGGTGCGTGCTGTCTATGATGCTGAGGGTGGTGGGGGTGTCAGGGTAGGTAGTGACTATTGCTATGTTTGCAGGTGCACATTGCAAGTGGGCATGCTGGTGGTGTGTCTTGTGGTTATTGTTTGTCAGAGCTACCCTTGGATTTTGAGGTGGATGCATGCTAGTCTGTCTGTGTGCTTTGGCTGGGTTGGGGGAGAGGGGTTTAGGATTGGAAAGAGGAAGTTGGAAGGAGGACGGTAGACAAGGGGTGACTAGCTTCCATTAGTGTGGAGTCCAGAGCCTGAAAGGATCCCTGTAGGCCAGCCTGTGCACCGTGAATGCCCTCCAGGAATGCATTACTATGTTGGATCTGAGTTGCCAGTCCCTGGGAGGCATTCACGATGGAACAATGGAGGACTAAACCACAGAGATCGACCTCAGGAGGTGAATAGCCTCCTCGCTGAGGGCAGCAGGGCTGACTGGGGCAGGGGCAGAGGTGCCTGCAGCAAAGGAGACTCCCACCCTCATGGGTGAGCGGGCATGGCCAAGTGGATGGGGAGCTACAGGGTAGGGCTAGTAGGGGTGGTAGTAGGGGAGGTGGAGGACAGAGATGGTGCTGGAGTGGTCCCAGATGGGTCTGCCACAAATGGGAGTGTCCACTGAAGGAGAATTCTGAAGATAAAGACGTGGATCCTGTCTCCCCTTGACACTTCCCTCACCTTCCGGGCCACTGGGTCCCTTGGTGCTGGTGGTATCAGCACTCCCGGTCCTCTGGCCATCAGCTTCCTCGCTTGGCTGTGGCCCATCTCCTTCACCTGCCAATGCCGATGCAGAGAAACAGAGAGAGAGAGAGAGGGGGTCAACATATTCTTAACTTACATGTATGTTACACAACACACAACATTCGCAAAACACACATCTACATTTAAAAAAGACCCAGTTAGGAAACAATTTGAGTCTACATCATGCCACAACTATATACTTCCAACTATCCAATATGACAACAGTATCACCACAACATAATCATCAATGTGTATCAACAAATCATCCTTAATAAATACTGTTAACTGACAATGCAATATCATGCTTTAACCTAATCCACAGTTCCCGAGTCCATCACCAGTAATCATGTCACATGAAAGTAAACTTATCTCACTTCTAATACTACACAGCATGTAGCTTTGCAATCACATACCAAACATGTGGAACTGTCCATAACATTCATATTGTCAAATACCTCAGATGAATGCACTACATGTGGCATGCCCAAATTGTGAGCCTCATATTATGACATAGCATGTCATACAAACATCTATCAGAAGTTATGTTAAAAGGGTTATGAAGAGTTTGGCAACACACTAATGTTATTGATTGACACATAGACAAAAATGACGTGTCCATCAATAGGGGCCTACTTAGCACACAGGATACTCCCACAGATAACCACAGGGAGCATGCCAACACCTTCAATACAATGGACACTAATCATGTACATAAAAGCCACATGCTATTCCGATACTCATGAGGAGTATAAAATTTAACATGAATGCATTACAATATCTACATCACTTACAAATGTACAGACGTGTAACTGAACATCTCAGGACTGAGGTAACACTGACATAATCCACTATAAATGTAAACATAATTGACACATACACCTAGAGTGCAGAAAATTGACTGACAACATATTCCATTGCATCCTACATGTGTTTGTCAAATGGTACCCCAGCTACACTATAAAGTATCATCAGGTACTACTAGTGGAGGAGAGAGTGATAGTGAACAATCAGACACAAGTAGGGATCTTCACGAACAGGACTTCAACTCAGGAATTGACTTTGGGTCCTTTTTAGGACCCGGCCAATGGACTCCACACAGAGGACGGGGGCAACCTTGGAACATGGGGCAACCCAGAGAACGGGGATTGGGCAGATGCAGATACAGAGACAGGAAACAGGTATGATTTCAACAGGAGAATCATGGGGAGATACACACACAAAAATAGCATTACAGGTGCTGAATATACGTCGGCCGAATCCCATTGTGAATTTGTCTAACTATAAACTTACAGTAGCAGAGGAAAATGTGCTCTCAAAGGGTTTATCGTTCGTACCAACTACATTACCTAATTCTTTCAATCTTAAAATGGAATTACATCAATTTTTCCGTAATGTGACATTGAGGTATTATTTCAATAACATTCCCTCCCTTCCATCATCCTCACTCACAGGTTTTAGAACACCTTCCACCTTTACACCGCCTGCGCAGTTGATGTCTCATAAAATTTTGTCTTTTGAATAGGTGGTCATGAAGGATACTCTGAATCTTATCTCTAAAGCCAAATACATGAAAAACAACATCACAGGAGCATAAAAGGAGGCATAAGAGACTTTGAAATCGAATAAGGAGATAGTCATTAAGACAGCTGATAAAGGTGGAGTGATAGTTGTCCAGAACACAGCTGATTTTAAGACTGAGGTTTTATCCCAGTTGTTGTATGGAGTGAATTATATCAAACTTAATTCTGACCCCACAAAAGAGGTGACTCATTTCATTAAGAAGATAACAGATGAGGGTTTGTTAATGAGGTACCTTACAGAGTGGGACCATGACTTCCTAAATAAAAAAAACATCTCCGTACCCCCACGATCTATATGCTTTGCAAGATTTAGAAAGATTTGAATAAACCACTGGGCCGTCTCATAGTATTGGGGTGAGGTTCAATATTGGAACCACTATGTAAATATATAGATTTCTTTTTGAAACCTAAAGTTGAATCAACAAAGGCATATTTGAGAGATACTATCGAGACCATAAAACTAATTGAAATTTAGATTTCAATCCGGAGGAACACATTTTTGTCACAATGGATATTGCATCCTGTTATACAAATATTCCCCAACAACTAGCATTAGAGGTAATTAGAGAGGTACTAGATAATAGACCACAACCTGTACAGGTACCTGCTACTTTTTTGATTGACCTTTTGGAGATCGCCATGACCAAAAACATTTCTTTCTTTCAGGGAGATTACTATTTACAGACAAAGGGAGTTGCCATGGGAGCTACTTTTGCACCGGATCTAGCGATCCTATACATGAACCATTATGAAGGACAATACATCTATGAAATATCTGTGCCATATTTTTAACATATTACTTTATGGAAACGTTATATGGTTGATGTCTTGATGATATGGACAGGTACTGAAAAGAGACCCTTGGCGTTCCACAAATGGTTGAATGGTAGATCTCCAGACATACAGTTCACCATACAGTATAGTTAATTGACAATAGATTTTTTGGACATTACAATCAAGGTAGAAGAGAATCACTTGTACAGTACTCTATTTAGGAAGAACAATGAGAAGAATATGTTATTACAAAACACTAGCTACCATCCTAGAAGTCTTAGTAATAATCTACCTTACGGACAGTTTCTTCGTATTTGAGACAATTAATTTTTTTTGTGCTGCATGTATATGTTGCATTTTATATGCTAACAGAATTCTTTTTTTGAAGCTTAAAAAGGAAAAAAATCAGTTTGGACCAATGTATTACACAATTAAGTGAGGCAAAATGAGCTGATTAATTGTAAAATCTGTCTCAACTACCTCAGATAATCAAATGTAAGTCTGGCAAAGTAGAGGTCTCAACATAACAATAGGCAAGAAGTTACAAGTGACACATGATATAGGCACAAAACAGTGTATGTTGTACCCATATAGCTATGATAGAGCTCTATGGAGCATGGACAAAATACATGGCCTAAGGGATCAGCAGGCTAGACACTTATCTTCTCGACACCATATACATGGTACAAATTGTTTGTAAACACATGCCAATGATATGTCTAGTACTGTTATTGATTGATTACCACCATGCTTTTCATGATGTAGGATGTTAACCCTGATTTACCTTGGGACACCTCCTTACACCTCAGAGATAGTGTAGTAATTATGCCATGTGAGAATCCTGTTTGGGTTGACTGCCTCACATGAAGTTCCCAATGATATCAGGACACAGGATAACTTGGCCCTGTTACTCATCCATCAGACCCTATGTCACACATAGAGCTTGAGGCAGTGAATAAGACTGGTCAGAGACCAAAGAGCTGGACAACTTACCAATTGGGTATATGGGCTGTGGAACAGTAGGTGGAAGGATGACACTGCAAGTTACACATATGTATAGCAGTGTAGTGGTGCACATATTACACTGTCACATGTGCATCACCACATGCTGTCATACTATGTAGTTGACAATGGTGAGTAACATGTCCCTATACACAATACTATGTCCACATCTGTGTATCAAAGTTGGCAACTGTAGTACTATCGCTCCCTAGGTGACCTTTTACCTGTACCACTTACCACATTGTCACAGCTGAGCGACTCAGACCTCATACACCTAAGTGGCATAGGCAGAAACATGTGTTACGTTAGTATTTACCCCCCTTGTGGCTGCTGTGCTGCCCTCAAATGCCCATCCTTCTCAGGGTAGACCACCACCAAAATGCGGGCCATTAGGGGGCCCAGGGTCCGACGGGCACCCCTCCCTCGTTGAGAGGACATTGCCAGCTGGGCCTCCGCCATTTTCCAGGCCCAGCATCTCCGGTCATCCCATTGTTTCCTACAGTGGGTGCTCTGCTGGATATGGACCTCCAGGGTCCACACTTGCTTGGAAATGGTACGCCAAATTCCCCTTTTTATGGGCATTTACCAGCATGGATAACACTAGAAAAAGCAAAAAGTCGGGTCCACATGCACCATACCAACACAAGTGGACAGGACAACATTACCATTCTATTCTCCCAGCTCAAACACATGCACAATTGATCATCTGCATGCATCAACACCTACACAACTTCACATTTCAGGTGCACCATCATACACCTCAACTCACACACATTGGTATACCATTGGACTTACCTGCTTCTCTGGTGCACCATATAGCTGGTCATACAGGGGTAGGACCTCCTCCAGTAGCTTTTCAAGCTTTTCAGCGGTGAAGGTTGGGGCTCTGTTACCTGCAGGAGGCGGCATGATAGCTCCCAGAGGCAGTACACAGCAGCTCAGGTAGTGGAGGTCGTTCTGGCAGCAGTGTCTGGAGTCAAGTGAGCAATACCGCAGAAGATGGCGGTCACGTCCACCACGTACAGGACTGTCCCTGCCAGTGGGCATCGCCACTGGCCCAACTCCACCACAGGCAGCAATGTGTTCCAATGGAAATTTACATGTTTTTTGTGACCGCCTACTACCATGACAACTTCTGCTGACATTTAGGTCATTTCCACATGTCCGGTACAGTAGGTCAGGCGGGTGCCATTTTGAACACATTTCATGTATGGATAAGCTTTTAAATCTGTGTCATTAACAAATTCCTATATTGTGCTAATTAACAGTAATATCTTCAGGTTTCTTGGTCTATTTGTGGATGTGAGTAGTTAAATCAGTGTAAGAGAGGAATATGTGCTGATATATCTGTACACCTATTATCAACACAACATGGCCCTCATTTTAACCTTGTGATCTTTTTGCAAGACCACTGAGGTACCAACGTGCCGAAGACTGCCAGTGCAGGTGGTTTTCAGCACAGCTTATTATGACTGCTGGCAGCCCTCCGTCCTTTTTCGGACGGAGAGCCGCCAGCAGCTATACTGGCGGTTGGTGGGTAAGTGGAGGCTGCTCCACCTCCACCGCCACGTCTTCAGAACACCGCCCACCGAATCACGTCCCATGATTCGATGTGGCGGTGTTCTGGTGACGGGGAGCTGGCGGCAGAGCAGCCCCCATGGATCCCGTTCCCTCCCGGAGGATCACTGGACCAGGTAAGGTGAATGTCCGTTAGGCGAGGGGGGTGAGGGGTGTTGTGTGCGTGCATGGGGGTGTGCGTGTGTAGAGGGGGTGTGTGAGTGCATGTATGCATGCATGGGGTGTGTTGTGTGTTCTGAAAATCTGTTTGTATGTCTGTGAGTATGTGTGCGTGTATGTCTGTGAGTATTCGTGTGTGTATGTATGTGTGTGTGTCTGTTGGAATGTCTGTATGTGTGTGGGGATGTGTAGTTGTAGTGTATGTGTGTGTGTGTAGGGGGAGTCGATGTTGGGGAGGTGGGGAAGGGTGTCCTGCCTCCTTTGGGGGTGGCAGGGGGGTCAGGGGTGTGGGGGGAGGACTTGGGGTGGGGGAGACCCCTATCAGTGCCAGGGAAGGAATTCCCTGGCACTGATAGTGCCTACTGCCATGGATTTCGTGGTGGTACAGAACCCCACGAAATCCATGACGGTATGCGGTCGTGATACCGCTGGGGGTGTAATGACAGCCGCTGGTCTGGAGACCGAAGTTTCCAGCCCAGTGGTCGTTACCACCCTGGTGGTCGGAGTGGAGAAGTGGGGGTTTAGCATGGCGGTCACCGCCATGCTTGTAATGTAGTTTTTTTTCCGCCGTCCTGTTGGCGGTATTACCGCCATTTCTCCACTGACTGCCAGTGTTGTAATGAGGGCCTATGTGCGTTACTAATGTAGATAATGTATGAAAAAAGTGTTTCACATAATAAGTCGGTTGGACTAACAAACACTGACAGTCACTGACTGATATGCATGTAAATTTTGTTAAGCAATTGGGAGAATGCGCACCAAGGGGAGTGTCATAGGATGCATACTAATTTGTGGTCCTGTAAATGGCAGATGTAACAAACCTCAATTGCAGATATGTATGAGTTGTATATGGAAATGTTCCTTATGTGTTCATTGTTCTTGTTACATTTTTCAAATTTCATAAGTTTCCACATAGTTACCCTGACATGAGGAAAGGAAGACAACTTCCAGTGTACCACCCACTAGTAGACCTGTATACCATGAAAGAGAGGCACACTATCCAGACATGGTGGCTGAATAGGCATACAATTATGGATCTTTGTGATCAGTTGAAGGCTGATCTGATACCTGCCATTCACAGTCCCTATAGCATACCTCCCATCATTCAAGTGATGCCAGTTCTACACTTCCTGCCCACTGGGTCATTTCAGAATACAGTGAACCTAACTGCAGGGATGTCTCAGCCCATTTTCAGTCTGGTTTTGAAGGATGTTCTGACAGAATTGCTGAAACACCTGGACAGCTATATCAGGTTTTCCAAACGTGTGGATTTGGCCTATGTAAAGGCAGAGTTTACAGTTTTCTGCATGAAATATATTGTGTTCACATTCTACGAATACTACATTTTTATTATGCTCCCAGTACATTCTTCAGTTCTTGAGTTTCTAACAAGCATTATTTTTGACTTAATTGTAGGGCATTTATGCCCATGTGAATTTTGAGAATGTTACTGTACTGTGGAAAATGTGTTTACCTCATACAAATCTTTGTTTTTTTACTTCATTTTTACCTTTTGGGTGTCGTCTAATCCAGGCATCTATTTTCCAACATGCTAATCATGGGGTTACTTATACTTTATAAAGCATCCCACTTTGGTGTATGTGTTTCTATACACTGGTGACTCACTTGCAACCTTCTTCAAAATGGCACCCACGCTTGCCTCTCAAACATCCTCTTCATTTTATGTAGTCCTCTTTCTATGTCTGTGCCCGCATGTGTTTTAAGGAGCAACTTTCATACTGGTTGTGGATTACTTCACTCACCGACGCCTATCGGCACGGCATTATTTCATGACAACTGGTAAGAACCAAGCTTTTGGCTGTCAATTTTGCTTCTCTTCTTGGCCTCTTGATGCGCTGTATACTTTGGTGTTTACAGTTACTCGCACACGCGTTATCGTCCCTCCGTAGTCTGCATGTTCATAACGGTTTACACCCGCACATTTTACCCCTTTTGCAGCGGTGCACTTTATTATTGTTTTTGAATAATGGTTTAGACACTACGCCGTAATTTCCGAATCCTGTTTTTTAATCCCCCCCCCCCACACTATTCGTCACGCCCAATACTACTCTCACGGGTCCCCATATATACACGCTTGGACATGGTCGCATGCAATCTATTTTTGTTTTCAAGCCCTGGCCATCCATACTTACTATGGAATCATTTTTTCCTTATATAATTGTTTAGGTCAATTTTATGCAAGTCACGCACTATGACCATACCGGCACCATTTACGTTTCATATGGTGTTTGTGTGGTATCTGCATCACTTAACTCACCGCCATTTACTCAATTAACCTTAGGCTTTGAACCTCCTTAAATCTTTTTGTTGCTTTATGTTTTCTTTTCCCTCAGGCTTATCAGGGCCATCTTTCACTCTTATTTGGACGTCATTGGCCATTTTTGAGGCTGAAACTTTACGTGCTTTGGAAGGCACACCTTTCCTCGATGCCTACTTATATATTCATCGATTCTTACCTAAGGTATTCTATTTACAGTATGATTTGATTATACACACACCTTTTTAATGTATGGCTGTCCTGGATATTTTTTCTTTTCTTTCTCACATGTGGTCTATTTACCGCACTCGCTACATGGTTCATGTCACACTAGTGCTTGCACAATATATATCGCATTATGTTGCTCAATCTTTAGTATGATTGCATTTATTCTTGGTTTTACATCTTGCACGTCATTCTTGTGTTTATGTTTCTTTACACGCTCTATGCACATCCCATTCTCTATATACCTTCACATACTCCTTATATGGCGGTTATGCAACCACACTTGGGTTTCTGTTTGTTTATTTATATATATATTCATTCTTTCAGCATCTCACTTAGTTTTAGCTTTTATAGACTTTGTTTTCACATCCTACATTAGTCACTGTACTATTATACCAATATGTATACATTGTCTATCTTTTCCACAGCCTTGATAAAGTCTAGGAGACGAAACACGTGTCGGCTGTTGGCTGTATATTGGACTGATTGTGATACATAGGGTCATTAGCCTGAACTTGACCATACCCATTCATTTTTACGAATAAATTCCTAATTTCATCTACATTTTGGGCTTCGACTCTGATTGAACTACCACTTGGATCAACCACACAGAACTGCTTGCGGTGTGCCCTGGCTTTCTGCATGTACTCTTCATAACCACTGACTATTCACCAGTCAGTGGTTTTTTGGACACCTCTGGTAGTAAGGTGCCCTGCCGGGTTGGCACCCATCATATTTTCGTCACTTGATGTGTTAAAGGACTGCTGTGTATGGACATTGTACTAACATTGATGTGCGAGCATTGTGGCATTTACCACCTGTTTCTTCTTGTGTTGTGACCCCCCGTTGTTTGAAGGATTAAATATGTGACCAATCAGTTCACCAAAATGTTTAGGACAATCTGTACTTAATAAGGACTCTAACTCCACAGATGACCTTGCCACTTAAAGATTGATATTTTCCTGGTCTATTTGTCTTAACTAAGCTGCAGCTTACATTTGTGATGATTTCCAAATGTCATTATAAATTGCAAACAGGAAGCATTTAGTGCATCATTCATGGGGTCCTAACAAAAAATCTTGTAAATCATTTTTTTCAGATAGGAGGCTAAGGTGTTCTTTGACAGCTGCTAGTGTGGATGTTTTAAACCATTGATGACATAATTTCCCCACACTGTAAGTGGTAACAATACTGAAGTGTTCATGAGACATGTAACCAGGATCAGGTCTACTTGTTCTAAAACCCCTGTGGAATTTACAAAACGTGAGTGACAAACATTTGTGTCCACTGGCCACAATAACCACCCGTTCAGACCTGGAAGTGTTGAGTTAAATGTTCCATTCTGGACCCACTTATTGAGCTGTTCTTCAGTGACATCTAAAATCTTTTGCCATTCATCACATGTTGCTGAGGACTGGATACTGGACACATTTTCTTGACTTTCGCCAAGCCTAAACAACTTGTTTATTGCACTGTTTTTTGTAAAAACATAATTTGTAATGGAATAAGACATGCTTTAAACAAAGCTTTCCATGCCTATATTTGCCAATTTCTACTTCCCCACACAAAAAAGGCCCTCATTACAACTTTGGCGGTCTTTTTTGCAAGACCTCCAAAGCCGCGGGCTCCAGAGGCCCACCATATTATGAGTACTGCAGGATTTCCGCCACATTTTGGGCAGAAATCCTCCATTAGTAATGCTGGATTTCGGAGGCGGATGGGCGGTTCCACCACCGGCCCTGCCCTGCCAAAAGGACTCCACCAGCCGTATTACGAGCAGTAATACGGCCTTGTGGTCTCCTGATGGTTGGGCACTGCCAGCAGTGGAAGCCCCTGTTCCCCTTCCCTGCCGGAAGATCTCCTCGCCAGACAAGGTAAATTGAGTGTCCGACAGGGGAGGGGTGTGTTGTGTGTGCGTGTGTGAGTGGGTGTTTGTAAGCATGTATGAATGTTGAAGTGAGTGCGTGAATGAATGCTGAAGTGTGTGCATGTATGAATGTTGAAGTGAGTGCGTGTATGGGTGCATGTGAGTGAGTGCGTGTATGAATGCTTGTGAGTATATGTGTGTATGTCAGTGTTGGTGAATGAGTGTATGCGGGGTGCATGTATGAGTGTAAGTGTGGTGCATGTGGGTGTCAGTGCGTGTGCTTGTATGCGGGTAAAGGGGTGATGTGCTGGTAGGGGGGTTGCGGGAGGGGGTGCTGTGCTGGTGCAAGGGTTCTGACATGGATTGTGGGTGGGAGGGGTACTGGGCTTGCGGGAGGGGTGGGGGAATCATCTGCCGGTGACAGGAAAACATTTTCCTGTCACCGGTAGCCTTTCTGCCAGGGTTTTCCTGGCGGTGCTACCCCAGCGGAAACCCTGGTGGAAAACCGACTCCAAATACCACCGGCCGTCTTCCTTGGACCAGTGGGTCGGAGAGGGCAATCGCTGGCCCAGCAGGTCCAACCGCCCTTGCGGTTCAAATGGGGATGTGGTGGGTTGGCAGAGGCCAACCCGCTATACTCATAATGTGGCGGTCTTCACCGCCAGCCCGTCGGTGGTGAGACCGCCACCATTGCCCAGACGGTCAGAAGACCGCCACGGTCATAATGAGGACCTAAGTCTATTGACTTCAACCAATGCTCGTAGCCATCAATAGCCAACTGGGAAACAAATGAATCAGAATAAACCAATTTGTTGTCAGTTGACATGATACTCTGTAAATTTGTAATATGACTCAGCTTTTTTTACATCATGCCCAGGAAAAAATATGCAAACTTTTCTAAATAGGTTTTAGAGCTCCCCATCGGTGGAGTTGGACAGTATTTCCATTGCGTATAATTAAAAACAGTTCTTGAAGTGCTAGCTCTATGTATAAAGTGATGTCCATAATGATGGTAACAGAACATTTCACCACAGTTGGCAGCTGTTTGTTAAACATCTTCACTTTCAAAAACAGTATACTATTTAAGCTCAGACAGCATAGAATCAACTGTTTTTGCATCCCAATCTTCAGAAACAGTCCATAGTTGTATTACATAATTTATGGAAACTTCAAACACATATGGAATTTGAATCACTTCTGTGGGCCCGTATACATGAAAAGGTACTTTATCCCTAACAATCCCATGAGGAATCAGGATAGCTAAAATGTTCTCTAGGGGCAAGTCTCGTCGGACCTTATGAGAAGACAGGTACGGTTTAAATAATTCCTCCACCAGTTTGACAGCAGAATGTTCAGGAAGATAGTCACCATGTATCAGTGAAAAGAAAATAATGACAAAACCAATCCACAGAAGGAAGGCAGAGCAAAGTTAGCAACATCCAAAGATAATTCCATGGACAAATCAAATGCTTATTTTTAAGCCAATTGACTAGCTTACGTGATCTTGATTCAGGTGTCGAAGAAGATGCTGAAGAGTCTGAAAAAGAATCGTTGATGTCTGCAAAATATCCACTAGCAGTTCATGCAAATACTGGAGGCGGTGTTGGTGAAGGAGAGCTGACAGATGTATCACTTTGTGGTTTATAGTAAACGATTCCATCAGTTTGTATGGAACTGGAGAAAAATGACTCAGAACTCTCAATATTTCTTGTTGATAGTTTTGAGACAGGTACTAATGAGAGATCATTTTCTGCCCTTCCCAGGCTCGAGGAAGTCTCATCAATGTTGCTTAAATCTTGGAGAGGCACATCATGACTGACAGTGAAAGTGTCCGTGAACTGCTCAGGATTCCTCGTGGTCTACTGTGTAGGACTGGTCACATGATGTAACTTGACATTGTCAATGGATACAAAGTGGTTTTCTTTGGAACCTGAAAACGGTGGTTGTATGACAGTTCTGGTACTGTGTATTCCCAGGTTTGGAACCGGTGCTCTTTATGATGTGCCAAGGTCTTTCTTTACCGGAATCTTTTCACACAATAGATCCCTAATCTTTGGAATCCAGCCTGTTGCTGTCTTTGGTGTGTCCCTCATTCCCAAAGTGGCGGCACATGCAGATGAATTTTCATCATGGAACTGTTGTGATTCCTGCAAGCTAGTGACACATTCATTTATGTCAAAAGGTGTGTCTGCTACTACAGTGTCAGGGCCATCAAGATCTGGGACATACATTAGTATCCCCAAAAGGACATCAAATGGGGTATGCCCTCCCAGGGACCTTCTGGACAGGTGGTTAAGGCAACTATGACCCGTAACCGTACCTAATACTCTTGCTGTTAAGGACTGCTTTAAGTCACAGGGGGTCATTCTGACCCTGGCGGTCTTGGACCGCCAGGGCCAACGACCGCGGAAGCACCGCCAACAGGCTGGCGGTGCTTCCTGGGCCATTCTGACCGCGGCGCCGTGAGAAAAGGGGAACCAGCGGTTTCCCGCCGGTTTACCCCTGGCCCAGGGAATCCTCCATGGCGGCGCTGCTTGCAGCACCTTCATGGGGATTCTGACCCCCTCCCCGCCATCCCGTTCCTGGCGGTTTTTACCGCCAGGAACAGGATGGCAGGAACGGGTGTCGTGGGGCCCCTGGGGGCCCCTGCACTGCCCTTGCCACTGGCATGGGCAGTGCAGGGGCCCCCTAACAGGGCCCCATAATGATTTTCAGTGTCTGCAAAGCAGACACTGAAAATCGCGACGGGTGCCACTGCACCCGTCGCACCCCAGCAACTCCACCGGCTCCATTCGGAGCCAGCTTCATCGTTGCTGGGTCTTTCCCGCTGGGTGGGCGGGCGGCCTTTTGGCGGTCACCCGCCCGCCCAGCGGGAAAGTCAGAATGACCGCCGCGGTCATTTGACCGAGGTGCGGTCTTTTGGCGGTCTCCGCCCGGCGAGCGGCGCCCGCCGGGGTCGGAATGACCCCCACAGTTTTTCCATTCCACTACCGAATTTCCCTCAGGGTGAAAGGGTGATGAGAAACAGAGTGGGACCTCCATCGTAGCCATTGTGTCCCTGAATACCTTGGAGGCATAGGCAGGGCCCTGGTCTGAATAGAACGCCGCAACTACATTTGTGCCAATGAAGACTTGCAAGTCTTTAATAACAGTTAGAACGTCAGCTGATCATTGTGGCCATTCCCATAGGAATCTAGAGCAAGAACCAACAGCGACTAAAATATATTTGTATGCACTATCAGGTGTTAGGGGACTACAGTGGTCCAGGTACACACACTGTAAAGGTTTGCTGCCATTAGGAGGGGTGTCTGCGGTGGTCGTTTTGTGGTAAATTCTCTTATTTGTTGGCAGATTTCACAGAAAAGCACTTACTGTCTGGTCTGTTTATATAGACCCAGCCACCAATAGTGTTTGTGCAATAGGGAAATGGTACCCGCCACATCAACATGGTCAGATGCAACCCCCTTATGCGCTGATTTACTTAATTCTTGTCTTTGGTCTTGGTTGGGGATCACACAATTACCCACCACGGGTATGCTGCCAAAAGCAATATTTTTTGCACTTATATGGTAGGAATATTTAGCGGGATATGCCTTTGGCAAGGACTTGCTGTCAGTGAAAGTGTTCACAACAGCCAGAGTTTCATCAACCAATCTCGTCTTGGAATGAGTAACCACTGCAACAGAAGCCGTAGTACCTGCTGACTTTGAAGCTTCATCAGCAAAAGCATTTTCAACAACGTGTACTCCTACACATGGTGGCCCATGGTGTGTACAACTTGAGTAGTTGGTAGCTTCTCTTTTAAATCTACTACTTTCCCCCACAGGAGACTGTGCTTAATGATGTTCCCTTTTGAGTCTCTGAAACCATCCTGTTGCCAGTAATGTAGGTATTCATTGAAGGACTGAACACAGTAGAACGAATCACATACTATGAGTGTTCTTAAATCAGGATCAAAATGGACCAGTGCCATCAGGAGAACCTTAAGCTCAGCAGGTTATACAGTGCAGTCCACTAGAGTCTGTGTGTATGTGTTCTAAGGGTGGAACTAGCCATCCTTCATTACACCACTCACTGCTGCACAAGCAGCAGAGTACTGCTGTTTTGTGCCTACTGCCGGTTGTGCTGAACCATCAGTGTACATGATCATCTGATATTGGTCAAGTGGCAAAATGTTAGCAGGCATTGAGTATTCTAGTTCATATTGGAGGAATTTAGGGTCAACAACATAGTTAACATCAGTGGCCATCAGAGAGGTGGCCCATGTAATGCTTTTGCATTTGGAACACTGGCTTTGATAACAGCTTCAAGAGCTGGTATTGGGGTCACGTCCATCATGCATTTCCCCTGGGCCAAAGGTCTCTCTTTAATGACAGCCATTTGAACAGCAGCTAAAATGTTTTCAGTGGGAGCAAAGCATTGTTCAGCCATGGAATATAAATGTGATTTGTATGCTATTGGGAAAGTATCAACTTTGTTGAATGCTACAAAGGTGAACCCTATGGCACCAGCAATTACTCTGATGAACAAATTTGTTATATTGTCCAGTGTGTGTAAGTGTTCTGCCTCCAGCATGTCTTGCTGTGCAGCTCTGAGTATGGGTGTATATTACACTGTCCAGAATTTAATTGTGAAATCTGGATGCATCAGATCGTACAGTGGTTTTATACACTGTGCTTAATCTGGAATATAAATTCTGCCAACATTTCAAAACCCCAATAATGGTTGCAGCTTTTTTATTGTGTTCGGTGGTTGTAATTGTGTGCACTTTTCTAAGAAATGCGGTGCTAGGCTCTTTTCTTCATCTGATAACTTGTTTCCCAAAAACAGGACACTGAGGAAGGCAACTTTTGTTTTCTTGAAATTTAATTTGTTGTCAAATTCTGCAAAACCCACCACCATATGGTTCACCCTTCTTAGGTGTTGGACCAGGTCATCATCTGCCAAAGTAAATATCATCGACATAGGACAATGCCTTACGGTCAATATCGTGCAATGTAGAAGTTACACGTGCTGAAAACTGTCCAGGACTGTTCCTATATCCTTGTGGGAGCCGTGAAAATTTCCTTTACGAGTCAAGTGCATTGAAGGCTGTCAAATTCCTGCTGTCAGGTGCTATATTGTGGCAGAAGAATGCAATGGCAATATCCAAGGTTATTTATACTTTTTGCACACTAAATTGTTGATACGTGCTGTGCTCTGAGGATTTTGTATTGCAAATGTGTATGTGTGGCTGTTCAAATGTCTGTCATCTAAGACTATTCTGTATGAATGATCTGACTTCGCTACAGGGAATAAAAGGTTGTTCATAGGAGTTACACAGGGTTCTATCACACCCTAGTACTCAAGTTGTATGAGTACTTCTCTCACAGGTGCTTTAGCTTCATGTTTAATTGGATATTGTGGTTGTGGTAATGGAGTAGATCTTACCAGTAGTATGTGGTAGGGGGAATCCCTATCCCAACCTACATGGTTGTGATGCAGCGTGAGAGCGTGTGCCAAAGCCCAATCTATCGGAAAATTCTGGTGGTCAATCCTTTTGTGCCAATAGGATATCATAGCACAATGCCTCTTTTTCTCAGAATATTACTTTAATTGTGTGCTCAATGTCTCCGTCAAGTGGGAGAGACGCACATGTTTTCAATTTTGACTTCTAAAAAGTCGTTCATTGCTGTCACATCCAGAAGTTCTTGAAGATTCCAACGAACTATTGTGACCACTGCCACTCTGTCTAGCAGAGCCAGTGCCCATTTCCTGTTCTTCATTAAAGCTCTCAACATGCCTGGCATTTCAGGCCGAAATAGCTGCCACCTTTTTCTTGTTAAACTGTGCTTTCTGTTGGGGAGATTTCTCTTTCTTTTTTATGAGAGGTTCAGCCGAACGTTGTGAATCTTGTCTTGGTTTCATGTATTGTTTTTTTGTTCGGCACACCCACCTCTCTCATCGCATTTATCGGGTGAGTCCTGAATGTAACGAGATTGTCGTGTGTCGTGTATTAATATATTGGTATTTATCAGGAGTTTTCAAAGTTTCTCCATTTTTTAAATTATAGCAGTTTTCAGAGGTGTCTCGACGCAGAGATTCTCCTCTTTGTTTAACATTATCTTTAATTTGTTTTTGTTATCCCAGCATTTTTTAGAACCCTCTGCTGCTTGCTTGTTAGAATCCTTATTGTATTTACATGGTAGGTGGGTTTTACTAGATCTGGCCCCCAGACTATCCCAACCTATACTACTATAGGTCTCGGCGATAATCTTCGGCAGCTCACATTCTTGATCCAGTACAGGCTGAAAATTATTGAGGACACTGTGGCAAAATTGCCTATTAATTGCATCCCCAGAGATGGGACAGCCTGTACTCATCTTGAATTTGTTTCAACACTTCTGGTAAATTTGTAAGTGTAACTGTACCGTGCACGGTAGAAAAGAGAGCAGCAAATACTGTCCCCATGTTGTGCATTTATCTACTGAGGGGACCATCCCAAACAGCAAGCACATCATGAGATTTTGGTGTTTATCTTGAGGTCCCCACATGGGAAAACACTGCCTCTGAAGCGCTAATTTTCTATACTGCCCAAAACGGAATTTCTTCACATTTAGATGGTACCAGTTAGTGGGTGCACTGTTGAGGGGTTAATCCCTGCTGTTGACACATGTGGTTGCTGCTGGAAAGGTGACCCATATGTAAAAAAAAATCTGTTCTCTAAGCTACGTGTGCCTCAACCACAAAGGTTACTTCTTCTCCCTCCTCTGTGAGGCCATGGTGCAATAAGAGCATTGTGTGGAGAAGTCTCATATTAGCTGCAATTGTTACCCTATTGCGATCTGCCATTATAGGAAATGTAATAATGTAATACCTTATTCAGAGACAGAAACACCAATTGGGGAGATTCCTTTTAAAAGGTTTAAGCTTGAACAACCTGCTGCCGAAAGTAGGTATTATCTACTTAGCTGAGGAGGATGTCCGTAATACCACAGACATCTCTGTATACAGTAATTAGCGTGTCTATACACATAGTGAAGCACAGATACATGGGAGATGAATAAAATCAGAGTCTAAATAACGTTGATGGCGCCATGTCATGAGACTCTCACCAAAATATTGAGACTGCTGAATTTTGGGCAACAGCACCAACAGGACTAAGTCCGATCCCAAACCATGTGGCAGCTGTCGGCTTAACCATTTTGGCTAGCTAGCAGCATCTCACAGATACAGTAGGTAAAAGTGATTTGTGGCAGCCCATTGCATTACACTCTTAGACTCGTCAGGGAAGTCGTGGTGAAGACAGATCATACTCCATTCTCTCAGTTACATAAGCCCCACACATGTAATAACAGGCAAAAGTATTTCTTAGTTCAATAGCATTTGTTGAAGCAAATGCATTCTACGTACAAAGGCATGAAATTATATTATAAGGATGATGAAACCAGACACTTACAACAGTGACCAAGAAAGCGGAACATAGAAACAGGATCACCATATTTGTCACAATAGTATTAGCAATATTCCTACACACACTACTAGGGTTTCTACATGAGAGCAAGTAGCAGTGATAGCCCTAATCCACCCATCTAGTGCCAGGAGTGTAACACAAGCCACATACATGTGTTGTTACTTAAGGAGAGGTCGGTTAGTTTGCAGGAAATCTTCCTCCACAATAGAAGAGGAAGTGCCAAGTTTCTGCTGAAACTGCAAAGGCAACGGGCAGTATAAGATGGCGATCTGACTAATACAAAGGAAGCCTGATGTTTTATAATAAACATTGTGTTAGTCTAGGAACTGCCCTGATGTGACAACACGTTACCTTCTGTGTAAGGAGACACTGTAATCTCTCATCCGGCAATAATCAGGAACCTACCATATGTAGCCTTGATGGGAGCACAGAATGAAATGTAGTGCAAAGTAATAAATAACAAAGTCTGGCAGAGAAGGACAATAAATAAGAATAATAAAACACCACCACTAAAATGATGCCACGCTAAGATAATAAAAGGAATAAAAGTGCCAAGTGGCTTAGTGATGAGTCGCAGACCTCAGACCTAAGCTAAATTAGGCAAAAATAAGCGTGAGTATGTGCCTATTTACTAACCTCACAACAAAATAACAAAAACTATAATCAATGTGTTTTCTCATTTACTTATTTTTGGTTTACATCTCCTGCTTCTGCTGGAGGTTTCCCTTTTCCATCCAGTGTCTCTGCCTTTCTCTGAGGCACTAACATACATTATAGAACTGCAAGAATAGCGGTTGGTCAGACTCATCTCTCACACTCACTGGGCTAGTGTGGGAAAGGGTGGGCAAGGGTGATGGCTGTCCTTAACTCCATGCTTCTCCCAGTCATGAAGATCATCACATTGAGCACAATGTGCTCTTTTGGCCTTGGGAGCACCTCTCTTAATGGGGCCATTGCACTTCAGGCCTGGGAACCCCCCCCCGAGTGAAGCTAATGTAACAGAGGTGCCTACCTCCTTCAATAGCCAGCCACTCATATTTCGTGTGACTGTGAAATGATTGGTGGTTCCTGCTGGATCCCTGTGGATTTCCACAGCTACATTCTCTACACGGGGTTAAACTAAATCCTTTTTGGCATTTTGTTCCATGAGCAGTGCCCCTGAGCCCTAAGGGACCTCTGCACAAAAGCAGGCTGCAAAAATAAAGCTATATCTGACCGTTATGAGCCAATTTGAGTCTTTTTTGTGTTTTTCTTTGGTCCTTTGGTTCTCAAGCTACCAGGAGTTTTAGGGCCCTATTGCCTCCAAATGTGTCTCCTTTATGGATTATTCAGAATGCTTTTCTCAGACCATGGACACTGCTGCTTCATCTTTTTAGCAGCACTGGACTAGAAAACTCTTTGGGATCTATCTTTATTAAGGGCTCACTGTAACTTCACAGATCCTGAAATTAATGAATTAATACATGAATGGCAAATTGTTGGAGCACAATTATTACCCCGAAGAGAGTGTCCTGGTGCTAAAACTACATTAGGCATAAATAGAGAAGGCAAGAAAATGTGCATGCAAGTTATAGGGAGAAGTGAAGGCATATGTGATAATTTGACAAAGCTTTGATGGCAGTTGATCCCAGGACTTAGTTATGAGGTACCTGATTGACAATCCCCTCAGGTCGCTTTCAGCAAGGATGGGGAAAAGAGAGAAGATTGGCTGAGGCTGAACAAAATATATGAGAGTGTAGGCAGCACTTGAAAGGTTGTTGAATATAGCTGGGCCCATTGGTAGTAGCCCCATGGCACAAGCAAACTGCTTTGCAAAGACATCTTTCCTCAACATTTATCCACCTCAAGTCTTCGAGGTCATGTGATACATGCTATAGTTTTTTAAGCCTAAAAAGAGGCAGGCTGCTGCATAGTGTATGGCCTGTATAAACAGGCTGTGTTTTTAGGAAGTCCAAGGAAGACTGCATCACAGTAGTCTGATCTAGCCACAATTGTCATTTGGAGGTTTAGAGGGTAGCCCCGGTATTTCCATCTGCCATCTTGTATATAATAGTAAAGGTATGCACAGAAATAACTTTCGGGTGTATTTCTGGTGTATTAGAGTACTTTATATTTTCAAAAGAAAAAGCAGAGACTAGAAACTGATTTATTAAGCATTGTGTTTTGCATTGATATCAAGATGCTTGGCCTACTGGTCAGGAGTCAGCAGGTATAGGGGTGTAATATTCCAAACGCACTCACTTTGATGATTTTCTGAGGTAGGAATGCTTGGTGGTGGATGTTGACGAACAGCACCACCTTGAGAAAGGATTTGTGGCTGTGGAGAATTCACTATATGACAACATCCAATGAGAAAATTACCATTTCTCCATCTTGAATCATTGGGTACAACTTTCTTCATGTTCCATGTTGTTGTTGCTAGGCATTCATGGCACAAGAGACTAATATAGGGACATTTGTATTGCAAAGAAGTATTAAAAAAACAGGTGATAATTAAATCAGATTTTGAGAAACGTATGTCATTCAAACTTGGGGTTTCAGACTTTGATAGATTTGATTGATATGAACTTGATGTATTCTTCTTGTCAAGGAATGATAGTCATTATCACACAAAAACACTTTGATTGCTCAAGCTACAATAGATAAATATCGAACAGTATCAAATAGTACATGCATATCTGTTGTTGGTATTATGAACCACAGAATGTTGATGACTGTTAATTATGGACTGCTTAGACTTTACTCCCCTGTGACTGGCCACAGTAACAACTCCCTGGAAATCTCGACCACCAACACGATTATTACCTTTTGGAGCAGCATACCTAATAATATTAACACATCAGAGATTGCAAACAACAACCACACATACAGACAGTGGAAAAAACGAAACCTCAAAGGAAACCAAAATATATGCAACTTCAAGACATGCACTCTTTCTTCAACTGGATCTCCACTGCATTAGACACCAATAAAAACCACATCCATGGCTAGCCACAAAGAAATGTATGGATTAATGACAACATCATAAGTTTAAAAACATAACTCAACATATACAATGCAAGTGGTGAAAATCAAGAGATGAAAAAGACAAAATCATACTAGACCACTACAATAGGGTGAGACAGCGTAGATTATATAATCTATATTAACATGAAATGTTTATGAATTAATGTGTGATTATGCCGCATAGAAACTGTAATAGTAAATTTTGCTTAAACATGCACTAGAAATGTGACCACGGGGAGTGGCCGCCAATGTCTACGTAGACTAATAATGATGACTAAAATGTCTATAAAATGTTATATTGAATAGGTTCTATACTAATTATTAATCATTGTGTTATTGAATTTGTGCTGGAATCCTTACAGGCCTTAAGTTAGCATGAGCCAAAGCTTAGCTGCTTGGCTCTCATATTAAATGTATTTTTCCAATCTTGCAGTGTGCTGACTCGCAAAAGGACATGACCTCTTGTTTTCTTCAAACTGGAAGCCGAATGTAACCATGCTAGATCCGTTCTCACAAATTCTTCATTGCTTGTAGGGTGATATTAAACAAAATGAAACAGTGTAGATTAATGTAATGTACAAGGTCGCTCAAACCGGTGAAGACAATGGAGCTACTGACCAAAAGATGTGCAAAGAATTACAGAAAGATGAAATCATACCAGATGTGCCACCCCTAAAGACATCGAACAGGAGAACCAATGAGAGACTTGTAAAATAATATGGGGTGAAAGATTAATGACCTAATGTATTTTCTGATAGGTTAAAGATAGTGGGGTATAAACACGGACCAATCAAATATTAGGGGAATGTACAACGGAAAAGGGATAAAAACCCATGACACAGGGAGCCATTTAGGTGGGTTAGGGAATGCTATTGATTTTATCCAGAAACTTTGTCACTCTGTCTGGTGACTTATTGGTTTGCTTAGAACCATCCTCGTCCTTAGATTGCCAATTTACACTTTACCTCCTTATGAGGGAGTGCCCATTTTGCCCCGGAGCTGAGTTCTGACTGATGGTGATTTGACTGATGTCCTGAAGATGAAGACTGATCCTGTGCGCTGACCTAATCTTTGGAGGGTAATTATGATAATGCATTTGTGATTTGTCTGTTTGCTTTTCCTTTCTAGGTACCAACTGCTTACTTTTGACAGAGACCCTAGATAGATGTTTTTCCAAATTGGTGTTCTAAATCGTTTTGCATGAAGCCCAACATGCTAATGCTAATCAGTGGTTAGGACAGGTGTCCACTAAACTGATGCAAATAGACAAACGACCGAATCTATGCTTTGTTGAACAGATGCATTATTGACACTTTGCTAAACTGATCTATGTTCACGCTGTGTTATGTTCTGATGTTTGTGATTCTCGCCTTAATGAAATCTTATCACAGTTGCCACATCGTGACCATGCTATTATGTTTCTTGGTTTTGAGATTAACGCGTCTGCTTTTAGAATTGTTACCAATAGGGAATACAACTCATAAAATTCTACTAAACTGGTGTGGTTATTCATGACTGCAAGGTCATGGTAGTAGTTTTGAATTGATTAATGACTTTGACTAAAGTGAAATGTATTGTTGTGATAAATATTGATGACATTATAGACGTATTGATTGATGTATTGATTAGCTATCTCGTCCTAAGGTGTCTCTCAACTGGGTCAAAAGATTCATTGGCCTGAAACGAGTCCTGATGTGTAATAAATTATCATAAAGGGACGCGTTAACAAGGGCTTACAGAAGAACCCAAAATGACAACACTATTCCACAAGCATAATTAAAGCCAATTGTTCTTCTAAGTAATTCAAAAACTTCCAGAAGAAATCTGCAATCCCTGAGTGATAAAATACGGAAAAACAAAAGTGTCAGCCTTTTGAGACAAAGTTTCTATAGAATTTATTCTAAAAATTTAAATATAGAAAATTACTTTAAGGAGAACACATCAAACAACCCCAACACATCACTTCAACACCATAAAAAGGGGAAAAAACAGTTTTTCCCAACTTACTGCTAAATGAATTAAGAATTGTTTGCAAAATACTTGTCCAATTCGTAAGCAAGGTGTTTCAAACAGTTTGGTAATTTGGAAATCCATCCTTGTATTAATAGGCCACTTTGCAAACTACTATGCTTTGACAAATGTCTTTCATGTCATCTTCCATAGAGTGAACCCACACAGGGACAGGAATTGGAATGTGGCTATTCAATAGTAAGGTCTTTGGATATATGTTGGGGAAAATGTGTAGCAACCAAGGATATTTATTTGAGAAAGCTGAGGTCCTTTCATTGGGTGAGGGCAGCATGTATTGACTGGAACCTGCCATAAATTCTGGAGTTCAGAACAAATAGTGTATCCCCAGGGTGAAACTGAGTAAAACTGAACTTCTCTGCTTAAGCGGGCTAGGTAGATAAAAAATGAAGAAAGGCTTACTGGATGGAGAAGGTGATGACCTAAATCAGAGATTGTATAGCCTCCGTGTTACTAGGGGTTTATTTAGTGGGGCTTGGAAGCCTATGGCCATAAATCAGGAGAGAAAAAGCACTGAACAAGAAGGTGACTGGAGTTTGTAAAGGAAAGAGTTTTAGGTGGTCAAACACTAGGATATTTATCTCAAGAGCCTGTCTTTAAGACAGGGTCCACCCCCTCAAATCTTGAAGCAGAGATGCACGTGGTGTAGTCAATGGTAGTAGTGTTACAATGAATAGCAAGAGGGTGCAATTATTTATTTATTTAATGATTTAAGATTATAAAGGGCACAGTTAGCAAAAAAGTGTTCAGGTGGTCATTTGGCAGTAAAGACTGCACCACCGGTGATCGTGGTAACTACCGCCAATATGCTGCCGGTCCAGACCACCACGTAATGAAGCACATGAGAAACAGCCAGCGGCCCATCCACTCACCGCTATTTTGGGAACACCACCGACGACGCTGGAGGCCATCTTCAGGCTGGCAGAAAGGCCCTACACAGCCACAATATTATGAACCACCACACCACCATCAGTTCCGGGGCGGGAACTACCGCCACGCAAAGCCTGGCAGAAATGCCCCCTATAAAGGGAAACACTCACTGGAGGCCCACAGAGCACACTGACGCCGACATGGAGCGAGAGTTGGAAATAAATGCCAGTTCTTCTCCTTGCCATGTGCCTTCAGGATCGTGACCGCCTCCGAAGACGATGACAGTAAGTACCACAGCCTAGCACACATGGGAGGAAAGGGCACAATTACACATCCACCCACCCGACCCACACCGCAAAGCACACCCAACCCCTCCCAACACCCCAAGCCATACATACCCTAACAAAATGTACTTACCAGACCAAGCCAACAAATACCTGCATCAATGCACACACCTGTGCACACCACACCCCCACAGTGAAACACTGCACAGTGGGTCTATATTGCGCCAACAGGTCTGCTGGGCACTAAAATTTACCTGAACATGAATAAAAATAAATGTTCAAACAAGGTCATAGGCTAGTCCATATACAAGTCCCGGAATGGCAAATATAGGCCATACTTGACTCCTATGATGGACAAATCCTCCGCGGAGAAAGGGGCATCAGTGGGGCAGCCTGGCACCTAAGGGATCAGGGGCAGGGGTGGTGGGGTGGAGACTCAGGTTTGGAAGGGGGGTCTTGGGCATAGGTTCTGGAGGTGAGGAGGGTTTGGGCTTGCCCTTGGAAAGAGGAGGAGTGGGCTTGACCCGGGGGGCAGAGGGACCAGGGGCAGCATGGGCCTTCTTCCTCCCTGGGGAAGGAACACAGGAATGGGAAGGGCGGACTGGGGAGGGCTTTGAAGAGGAAGGAGTAGACTTGGTGAGGCCAAGGGAACTTTTAGGGATAGGATGGGGTGGACCAGTGGGTTCAAACAGGTCAACACAGGAGAGGAAAAGCTTTCTAGGTGAAGCAGGAGGGGTTTTGGAAACAGGTTTGGGAGGGGAGATAGAGGGAGTGCTGGTACGAGGTGCAGGTGTGCTGGTGTGCTAGATGCTGTTGCCTGTATAGTATGCTTATGTGTGGTGGATGTATGTTGAGTGGATGAGTGTGAGCATTTGTGTGTTCTGGAAGGAGGTGGGTGTACACAGTGGGGGAGGTGGATGTTGGTGTGTCTGCTTTGGTATGCTGGGTGTGTGCCTGCAAGTAGTGGGATGTGTGGTGCTCGTGTTTCTCTGTGTGCTTCGTGTGTGTTGATTTGGATGCATGGCTGTCTGTATGTGTGCTTGGGATGGGTGAAGGGAGTGGGGTGCTAGAATGGGTAGAGGTGGTGGGAGGAGGGACAGAAAGACCAGGGACACTGGCTGCCGGCAAAGAGTAGGCCAGAGCCTGAAAAGATCTCTATAGGCCAGACATGCCACTGTGAATGCCTTCCAGGAATGCATTGCATTGCTGCATCTGGGATGCCAGCCCTGGATGGCATTCACAATGGTTGGCTGCCCTACAGAGATGGTTCTCATGAGGTCAAATGCCTCCTCAGTGAGGGCAGAAGGGCTGACTGGCGCAGGAGAAGAGGTGCCTGGGGCAAGGAGATGCCCACCCTCCTGGGTGAGCCAGAACAGGCAACTCAGTGGGGAGCTACTGGGAGGGCGGTGATGGTATGGGGTGGCGGAAGATGGCAAAGAATGGGTGGGCCCAGTAGGGTCTGCTGCCACCAGGGAGCTGCCATCGGAGGAGGTGTCGGAGTCACTACCTTCTTTGGTAGTCGCCTCCCCTATGGTACTCCCCTCGCCCTCCAACCCACTGTTCCCCTTGGCGTCGGTGGATTCTGCCTCCTGGGTCCCATGGGCTGCAGCATCTCCACTCAACGGTGCCTCAGCTCCCTCACCAGATGATGCTAAAGCACACAAGGACACAAGAGCACAGAGTGGGGGGACAAAGGAAGAAAGAAGTATGTCAATTCCAGGAAACATATTCATGTTGGAACACATACACTCCCACCCATCTCAGGCACCAACCCCCAGTGGACACAATATATAATATGAATGTGACCCTGACTGGTAGTCATCCCACAGTATACTACATTACCATCCTGGCCCTCTAATCTGCTACACTTGGCAATGGGAAACAATGAGAGACAATGCCAATACAATAAATCTGCAAATCCATGAGGCCACATTAAACCAATAGCCCAAACAGGAGACCCCTCACAGGCCTACATTTCCAGCCATATCTACTTAAGGACATTATCCCACAGAGGTAGAGGGGGGCAGGACTGCAGGGACACACTTGTCAATGGGCCTGGCACCACATTGCATGCACCCCATAGCAACTAACTTCACTCATCATAGTGGCATCACAACAGTGTTGGTACCTAGCCACTGGTGGCTGCTGTGCTGCCTTTAAGCACCCATCCAAATCCGGATAGGCCTCCGCCAGAATGCGGGCCATTAGGGGGGTTAGGGTCCAACGTGCACCCCTCACTCGTTTGGAGGCTGTCCCCAGCTGGGTATCTCCAGTCATCCGGGCCCAGCTCCTCAGGTCCACCCACTGCTTCCGCCGGTTGTAGACCGCCAGGGTCCGCACTTCCTTGGTGATGGCGTGCCATAATCCTTTCTTCTGATGAGCACTGACCTGCATGGGACACACAGAGTAAAGAAGCAGATGTCAGTGTGAGTGCCACATACACAAATGCCATGCCAGTCCAACCTGAGATAGCCCATGGAGATATACATATAGACAATAGCCGGGCCCAAAACTGCCAGACACACAATGGGTAGGCATTCGCACAGCCAGCAAAAACGCCTACAAGCATCCACCACATTCACACACATTCAAGGAGGGCAAATAGTAACTCACCTGTTCCTCTGGCCGCCCATACAGCTTTGCATACAAGGGTAGGACCCCACCACCTGCTTCTCCAGCTCCTCCGTGATGAAGGCCGGGGCCCGTTCCCCTGTAGCACGTGCCATCTCAAAAACCAGAGTCAGGCAGCACACGGAGTGGAGTTCTTCCCTACTCCAGGTGCAGGAATCAAGTGATGCAATAAAACATACACACCTCGCCACACATTACCCCTGACAGGATTAACACGTTCTTTTTGTCTGTGTGAGGGACAATTGTGTCGCATGTACATCATAAATAGTGGGACCTTGTTTTGGGAGTGTATGTCCCAACTCAATGTTTCTCTCTTCCTCCCCCATAGGTACAGACCCATGTGGCGAGGGAGGGCCCCATCTGGTTATAGACCCCTGGTAGATCTGGCCACCATGGAGGAACATCACATCATCACCATTTACCGCCTGAATCATTTCCTATTCTGCAAATGGGTTTACTGCATTGTTTCTGGGAGACTTTTGTACTAAGTGCTGAGGTGTCCCTTACCAGTGATGTTGGTATTTTATGAATGAAGAAACAGATGTGTGTTACAGCAGTGGAATGTACAGTATGACATACTTCAAACACAACAGTCTGTTAGACCCCCTCCTGCAATAATGCGGCATTATGATGGAAACTGGCTAATACATACACATTGACATTTGCTTGCTGACATTAAAATGAGGACAGATTTTTTTGTTTGTACAAGTGCATATATTTGAAGATAAAACATACATGAGTGATGGGATAGTGGAAGGGAGTGGGCATATGGTGAACAATATCCTCAGGTACATTTCCACAGATGTTGGTAGCACAGGGGCAAAGTCCATGGGGCCATTGGAAGATGGTGAAATGGCAGTGGCATGTCAACAAGGTAGCTCAGTGGCACACTAGGGAGTCAATTCCTGGCAGTCTGCTTGGTCTTGGCTGGTGTTTGACTGGGATGAGGCCACGTTTGCGAGGGAGCTGGGCTGCAGGGGAAGGGGTGCTGGTGTCCTGTGAGTCCTCTGGCAGTGCCAATAACTCCAATAGCTGCTGCAGATGTTGATGGCAGGGCAGTGTCCTGGCTAGAGTAAGGAGCCTGCATGTGGGTGGAGGACTCAGGCTGGATGTTGATCTGGTGCTGCAGCACCCCTGCAATGGAGGCCATGGTGGCATTGAGCAGTTTCCATTGCTCCATGGCCTCCTGGTGGTGTGCTACCTGCAGCCTGTGAATCTGCTCCAACTTGACAGGGATCTGGCCCATCTGGTCCTAGGAATGATGGTATGCGCCCAGGACCTCAGCAGTGACCTCCTGGGCAGCATCATCCCTCCTTGGGCCACCCCCCTGGGCCACTGATATCCTCCCACTGGCCCTAGCCCCCTGTGCCTGTGTTCCCTGCACATGTCTGGCAGTCCCACTTGCACTGGGCCCTTCATCACCATGTTGGTGGTGGGTGGAGATTCGGGCTGCTGTACATGTGGGTAGCCAGTCTGTGGCCTGGAGACACGGGTGTGGGGGTATTGGGCCAGAGCTGGTGGTGGTGGCTGAGTGGTAGGGGTGTCAGTGGTGTCCTGGGTGGGGCTTCTGGAAGGTGAATGTCCAGGACTGTGGGATGGGCCAGGGATTTCCTCTGTGTCCAGACATCCTTCTGCACTCTCCTGAGTGGGGCCTTCATCTTCAGGTGGAGGACTGGCACTCCTTGACGTCTCCGTCCAGGGGGCATGGGTGATGGTACCTGTGTGTGAGAGACTAGAGATATGGGTGTCCTGCACTTTCTTGTCCCTTGCAGAACTGCTAAGTAGTGAATTGTTGATACATTCCTGTAGGAAAGTACAATCTTGCCTGGCATGTTACCCCAATTTTTACTTGTGTGCAGTTTGTTTTTGCCTGTGTCATGGGGATCCTGCTAGCCAGGACCCCGGTGCTCATAATTTGTGGCCTATATGTGTTCCCTGTGTGGTGCCTAACTGTATCACTGAGGCTCTGCTAACCATAACCTCAGTGTTTATGCTCTCTCTCCTTTTAAAATTGTCACTGCAGGCTAGTGACCATTTTCACCAATTCTAATTGGCACACTGGAAGACCCTTATAATTCCCTGGTATATGGTACCTAGGTACTCAGGGTAATGGGGTTCCAGGAGATCCTTATGGCCTGCAGCATTTCTTTTGCCACATATAGGGAGCTCAGACAATTCTTACACAGGACTTCCACTGTAGCCTGAGTGAAATAACGTCCACATTATTTCACAGCCATTTTACACTGCACTTAAGTAACTTATAAGTCACCAATATGTCTAACTCTCACTTAGTGAAGGTTAGGTGCAAAGTTACTAAGTGTGAAGGCACCCTGGCACTAGCCAAGGTGCCCCCACATTGTTCAGGGCAATTTCCCCAGACTTTGTGAGTGTGGGGACACCATTACACGCGTGCACTACATTTAGGTCAATACATATATGTAGCTTCACAATGGTTACTCCGAATATGGCCATGTAACATGTCTAAGATCATGGAATTGTCCCCCCATGCCAAATCTGGTATTGGGGTGCAAATCTCATGCATCCCCGGGGCTCCAGCATGGACCCCGGGTACTGCCAAACTAGCTCTTTGGGGTTTTCTCTGCAGCTGGGCAGCCCAGTCCCAGGAAGGCAGAACAAAGGATTTCCTCTGAGAGAGGGTGTTACACCCTCTCCCTTTGGAAATAGGTGTTAAGGGCTGGAGAGGAGTAGCCTCCCCCAGTCTCTGGAAATGCTTTGAAGGGCACAGATGGTGCCCTCCTTGCATAAGCCAGTCCAAACTGGTTCAGGGATCCCCCGCCCCTGTTCTGGTGTGAAACTGTACAAAGGAAAGGGGAGTGACCACTGCCCTGTCCATCACCACCCCAGGGGTGGTGCCCAGAGCTCCTGCAGTGTGTCCCAGACCTCTGCCAACTTGAATGCAGAGGTATGAGGGCACAGTGAAGGCCTCTGAGTGGCCAGTGCCAGCAGGTGACGTCAGAGACCCCTCCTGATAGGTGCTTACCTGGTTAGGTGGCCAATCCTCCTCTGAAGGCTATTTAGGGTCTCTCCTCTGGGTTTCTCTTCAGATAAAGAATGCAAGAGCTCACCAGAGTTCCTCTGCATTTCTCTCTTCAACTTCTGACAAGGATCGACCGCTGACTGCTCCAGGCCGCCTGCAAAACTGCAACAAAGTAGCAAGATGACTACCAGCAACATTGTAGTGCCTAATCCTGCCGGCTTTCTCAACTGTTTCCTGGTGGTGCATGCTCTGAGGGCTGTCCGTTTTCACCCTGCACTGGAAGCCAAGATGAAATCTCCAGTGGGTCGAAGGAATCTTCCCCCTGCTAATGCAGGCACCAAACTTCTGCATCACTGGTCCTCTGGGTCCACTCTCATCTTGACGAGCATGGTCCCTGGAACACAGGAGCTGGATCCAAGTGACCACGACAGTCCAGTGCTCCTCCTGTCCAAATTTGGTGGAGGTAAGTCCTTGCCTCCCCATGCCAGACAGTAATCCTGTGTACTGCATGATCTGCAGCTGCTAGGGCTTCTGTGCACTTTTGCAAGGATTCCTTCGTGCACAGCACAGCCCAGGTCGCCAGCACTCTGTCCTGCATTGCTCAACTTGCTGAGTTGACCACAGACTTCGTGGGACCCTCTTTTGTTGTGTTGAGATGACCACCATGCTCAGATTTCTTGAATGCCTGTTCAAGTGTTTCTGCGGGCACTGCCTGCTTCTGCATGGGCTCTCTTTGTTGCTGAGTGCCCCCTCTGTCTCCTCCTCCAAGTGGCGACCTCCTGGTCCTTCCTGGTCCCAGGCAGCACCCATTATCTTCAACTGCAACTCTTGCAGCTAGTAAGGCTTGTTTGCGGTCTTTCTGCGTGGAAACAACTCTGTATCCTCCAAGCAGGCAGTGGGACATCTTCTGACCAAAGGAAAAGTTCCTGGCATCTTTTGTTGTTGCAAAATCTTTGGCTTCTTCCACCCAGAGGCAGCCCTTTTGCATCTTCATCCGAAGTTTAGTGGGCTCCTGCCCCCCCTGGACACTTGTGTGACTCTTGGACTTGGTCCCTTCCTTTGCAGGTCCTCAGGTCCAGGAATCCATCTTCAGTGCTTTGCAGTCAGTTGTTGCTTTTGCAGAATCCCCTATATCGACTTTACTGTCTTTTTGGGGTAGTAGGATAACTTTACTCCTACTTTTCAGGGTCTTGGTGTGGGGCCTCATATGTCAGAGGACACTAAAGAGTTTTGTCACTCTTGTGTGACCTGCCAAGCCAGTGGCAGGACTGGTGGCACAACAAAGACCCCCTTAATTCCACTTCCTGTGGCTGGGGGCCCTTTGAAATGGTAAGGGTTGACATAGTTGCCCCCCATGACCCTCCAGCAGCTTCAGGCAAAAGATTTATCCTTGTGGTAGTGGACCATGCCACTAGGTATCCTGAAGCGATCCCCTTAAGGACCACTACAGCTCCTGCAGTGGCAAAGGCCCTCCTGGGAATCTTTTCCAGAGTGGGCTTCCCTAAGGAAGTGGTGTCAGACAGAGGTAGTAACTTTATGTCTGCATACCTCAAAGCAATGTGGAAGGAGTGTAGTGTAACATACAAGTTCACTACTCCTTATCATCCACAAACAAATGGTCTGGTTGAGAGGTTTAATAAAACTCTCAAAGGTATGATAATGTGACTCCCTGAAAAACTCAGAAGGAGATGGGATGTCCTGTTACCTTGCCTCCTTTTTACTTACAGGGAGGTATCCCAAAAAGCAGTGGGCTTGAGCCCCTTTGACCTCCTCTTTGGGCACCCTGTGAGAGGTCCCCTTGCACTTGTTAAGGAGGGTTGGGAACAACCTTTAAAAGCTCCTAAACAGGACATTGTGGACTATGTACTTGGCCTAAGATCAAGAATGGCTGAGTACATGAAAAAGGCCAGTAAAATCCTTCAGGCCAGCCAGGAGCTGCAAAAGCAATATCATGACCAGAAGGCTGTCCTAACCCAGTACCACCCAGGACAGAAGGTGTGGGTATTGGAGCCTGTGGCCCCAAGAGCACTCCAGGACAAATGGAATGGACCCCATCTCATTGTTGAGAAAAAGGGTGAGGTTACCTACTTGGTAGACCTGGGCACTGCCAGGAGTCCCCTTAGGGTGCTCCATGTCAACCGCCTAAAACCCTACTATGACAGGGCTGATCTCACCCTGCTCATGGCAACTGATGAGGGACAGAAAGAAGAGATCTCACCTGATCTCTTCTCCACCACTGAAGCTGATGGCTTAGTGGAGGGAGTAGTACTTGCAGATTGCCTTACTGCTGAGCAGGACAACTGTGTAAATCTCTTAAGTCAGTTTTCTGAACTCTTCTCACTGATACCAGGTACCACTACTTGTTGTGAGCACACGATCAATATTGGAGACAGTTTACCTGTCAAAAGTAGGATTTATAGGCAGCCTGACCATGTCAGGGACTGCATAAAACAAGAGGTACAGACAATGTTAGACTTAGGAATGATTGAGCCTTCAGAAAGCCCATGGCTAGCCCAGTGGTGCTTGTCCCAAAACCTCACAGTAAGGAAGGTAAAAGAGAGATGAGGTTTTGTGTTGACTATAGAGGGCTCAACCAAGTAACCAAGACAGATGCTCACCTTATACCAGGGCAGATGAGCTGACAGATGCACTGGCTTCTGCCAAGTATCCAAGCACTTTTGATTTAACTGCAGGGTATTGGCAGATTAAATTATCAGAAGATGCAAAACCTAATAATGCATTCTCAACCATTGGAGGGCACTATCAATTCACTGTAATGCCCTTTGGTCTAAAGAATGCACCTCCCCTGTCCATCACCACCCCAGGGGTTGTGCCCAGAGCTCCTCCAGTGTGTCCCATACTCTGCCATCTTGAATGCAGAGGTGTGAGGGCACAGTGGAGTCCTCTGAGTGGCCAGTGCCAGCAGGTGACGTCAGAGACCCCTCTTGTTAGGTGCTTACCTGGTTAGGTGGCCAATCCTCCTCTGAGGGCTATTTAGGGTCTCTCCTCTGGGTTTCTCTTCAGATAACGAATGCAAGAGCTCACCAGAGTTCCTCTGCATCTCTCTCTTCAACTTCTACCAAGGATCGACCGCTGACTGCTCTAGGACGCCTGCAAAACCGCAACAAAGTAGCAAGAAGACTACCAGCAACATTGTAGCGCCTAATCCTGCCGCCTTTCTCAACAGTTTCCTGGTGGTGCATGCTCTGAGGGCTGTCTGCCTTCACCCTGCACTGGAAGCCAAGAAGAAATCTCCTGTGGGTCAAAGGAATCTTCCCCCTGCTAACACAGGCACCAAACTTCTACATCACTGGTCCTCTGGGTCCCCTCTCATCTTGACATGATTGTCCCTGGAACACAGGAGCTGGATCCAAGTGACCCCGATAATCCAGTGGTCCTTCTGTCCAAATTTGGTGGAGGTAAGTTCTTGCCTCCCCACGCCAGGCAGTAATCCTGTGTACTGCGTGATCTGCAGCTGCTAGGGCTTCTGTGCACTTTTGCAAGGATTCCTTCATGCACAGCACCGCCCACGTCCCCAGCACTCCATCCTGCATTGCTCAACTTGCTGAGTTGACCACAGACTTCGTGGGACCCTCTTTTGTTGTGTTGAGATGACCGCTGTGCTCAGATTTCTTGAATGCCTTTTCAAGTGCTTCTGCAGGTGCTGCCTGATTCTGCATGGGCTTTCTCTGTTGCTGAGTGCTCCTTCTGTCTCCTCCTCCAAGGGGTGACCTCCTGGTCCTTCCTGGGCCCAGGCAGCACCCATTATCTTTAACCGTGACTCTTGCAGCTAGCAAGCTTGTTTGCGGTCTTTCTGCGTGAAACTCTGCATCCTCCAGCATGCTGTGGGACATCTTCTGACCAAAGGAGAAGTTCCTGGCACCTTCCGTTGTTGAAGAATCTTCAGCTTCTTCCACTCGGAGGCAGCCCTTTTGCACCTTCATCCGGGGTTTAGTGGGCTCCTGCACCCCCTGGACACTTGTGTGACTCTTGGACTTGGTCCCCTTCCTTTGCAGGTCCTCAGCTCCAGGAATCCATCTTCAGTGCTTTGTAGTCAGCTGTTGCCTTTGCAGAATCCCCTATCTCGACTTTACTGTCTTTCTGGGGTAGTAGGGTAACTTTACTCCTACTTTTCAGGGTCTTGGGATGGGGTATCTTGGACACCCTTAGTGTTTTCTTACACTCCCAGCGACCATCTACACACTACACTAGGCCTGGGGTCCATTCGTGGTTCGCATTCAACTTTTGGAGTATATGGTTTGTGGTGCCCCTACGCCTATTGTGTCCTATTGCATCCTATTGTATTCTACATTGTTTGCACTACTTTTCTAACTGTTTACTTACCTGATTTTGGTTTGTGTGTATATTTTGTGTATTCTACTTACCTCCTAAGGGAGTACATCCTCTGAGATACTTTTGGCATGTTGTCACTAAAATAAAGTACCTTTATTTTTAGTAACTCTGAGTATTGTGTTTCTTATGATATAGTGCTATATGATATAAGTGGTATAGTAGGAGCTTTGCATGTCTCCTAGTTCAGCCTAAGCTGCTCTGCTATAGCTACCTCTATCAGCCTAAGCTGCTAGAACACTACTAATCTACTAATAAGGGATAACTGGACTTGGAACTAGGTGTAAGTACCATCAGGTACCCACCATAAGCCAGGCCAGACTCCTACAATTCCCATGTAGTAGGATGCAGGATCCCTTATTGTTCTTTTTGAAGCATTTAGTGAGGGGGTGGTGGTGTATTCTGGGTGTTGTAGTGCTCCTGACATTGCATGGGTTGGTGACTCTGCACAGGGGGCTGGATAGTGATTTGTATGGGGGGTTGTGGCATGTTGGAAACATGGATAGGAGTGTCTGGGTGTATCGATCTGGGTAGGGGATGGGGGCATGGTGGTAGTGAGAGGGATGGGGTAATACATACATTACAGGTGTGGTGACTGTCAGGGTATTGTCGTTGACTTACCCGAGTCCAGTCCTCCAGGGTGTCCAGTGAGGCCCTCTGGGTGCAGAGTAGCCAAGACCTTCTCCTTCCAGTCGGTACATTCGGGGGAGGAGATGAGGATCCACTGCCAGTCCTCTGTATCGCGATGTTGTGTTGTGATGCCATGGAGCGCACCTTCCACCACAGGTCACTCCATCTCTTCCTTATGTCATCCCTTATGCGTGGATGGATTCCCACTGCGTTGACCTTGTTGATGATCCTCTGCCATAGCTCCATCTTCCTGGACAAGAGCATCTGCTGCACCTGTGACCCAAATAGCTGTGGCTCGACCATGAGTATCTTGTCCACTATGGTCCTTAGCTCCCTGTCGGTCAAGCGGGGGTGCTTATGTTGTGCCATGGTGTGTGTTGTGGTTGGTGTGTTGTAGGTGAGTTGGTGACGGTGCGGTTGTGTGTTTAGGAGTGTGGTTTGTGATGGTGGGTGAGCAGTGTTTGTGTTTTAGTGTTGATTTTGTGTGTGTGACTTGTTTGTTCAGAGTATGCGTGTTGGGGTGTTAATATGTGTTGTGCTTTTGGCGTACAAGAGAATTGTGGGGTGTGGATGTGTGTGTTTTATAGTGGTGTCGATTTGTGTCAGGTGTGTGCTTTATAAATGGGCCAGTGTTTGCATTTGTTGTTGGCGTTTCCCATTGCTGACCGCAGCGGTCAGTACCACCAATGGTCTTTCTACTTTCACTGTCCGCCGTGCTTATTTGTGCATCATTATTTGGTGGACGGGGTTTGTATGTGTGGTGGTGGCGGGGTGAGGTGTCCTGCGTTTCCGCCATCGTTGGCCTTGGCTGTGGGTGGAGGTTGCCAAATTTTGGACGATTTTAATTTTTGGCATCTTTATGCGGCGGTATGCCATCCCCCGCCACTGGCGTTTTTTTGTTGGACATCAGCGCGGCGGTTGGTGGTGTTTGTCGCCAATTTCATAATGAGGGCCTCAATGTTGCTAAGGGTTAGACTGATTAGTAAACGATAAGTTGTCATTATGTAGTGTTAACTGACTTAGACATTAATATTATTCTAAGGAGATTATTCATATTTGACTGTCTGGTTCAAATAGGCCGAGTATGTGTAATGTATGGTTCATCAGGAGGAAGAAAGTGTTCCATAGGCACGCACATCAGGGGACTGGAAGGTCAAGGAAGATGGTGGAAAGCATATATGCTGATAACTGTCTTGAACGCATGGGGTATCTGTGTGCAGCAGCTGAACTGTAAAAACAGTGGCACATCAGTAGTTTAGACCTTCATGGGGAGGGGGGGTTTGCCGTTATTAGACTGAGACACACAGTTGTGCAGTATGCTTGAAAATTCAGAACATTGGTTACTGCCTCGTGTCGTAGCTAAAAGACAGTATGGCATTAGGGTGACAATTCCATGATCTTAGACATGTTACATGGCCATGTTCAGAGTTACCATTGTGACGCTGTACATAGGTAGTGACCTATGTACAGTGCACACGTGTAATGGTGTCCCCGTACTCACAAAGTCCGGGGAATTTGCCCTGAACGATGTGGGGGCACCTTGGCTAGTGCCAAGGTGCCCACACACTAAGTAACTTTGCACCCAACCTTCACCAGGTGAAGGTTAGACATATAGGTGACTTATATGTTACTTAAGTGCAGGGGTAAATGGTTGAGAAATAACGTGGACGTTATTTCCCTCAGGCTGCACTGGCAGGCCTTTGTAAGAATTGTCAGAGCTCCCTATGGGTGGCAAAAGAAATGCTGCAGCCCATAGGGATCTCCTGGAACCCCAATACCCTGGGTACCTCAGTACTATATACTAGGTAATTATATGGGTGTACCAGTATGCCAATTTGAATTGGTAAATTTAGTCACTAGCCTGTTAGTGACATATTTGGAAAGCAGGGAGAGCATAACCACTGAGGCTCTGGTTAGCAGAGCCTCAGTGAGACAGTTAGGCATCACACAGGGAACACATACAGGGCACATACTTATGAGCACTGGGGCCCTGCCTGGCAGGGTCCCAGTGACACGTAGACTAAAACAACATATATACAGTGAAATGTGGGGGTAACATGCCAGGCAAGATGGTACTTTCCTACACAACCCCCCCCCCCAAACGAAGGACAATAAGACTAGCCATGACCTGATGAGTCTTCATTTTCTAAGTGGAAATATCTGGAGAATCCATCTGCATTGGAGTGAGTACTCCCAAGTCTATGTTCCACTGTATAGTCCATTCCCTGTAGAGATATGGACCACCTCAACAATTTAGGGTTTTCACCTTTTATTTGTTTTAGCCAAAGTAGAGGTTTGTGGTCTGTCTGAACAATAAAGTGAGTGCTAAACAGGTATGGCCTCAACTTCTTCAGTGCCCAGACCACAGCAAAGGCCTCCCTCTCTATGGCAGACCAACGCTTTTCTCTAGGGGTCAACCTTCTGCTGATAAAAGCAGCTGGTTGATCCTGGCTCTCAGAATTCAGTTGTGATAATACTGCCCCTACCCCTAATTCAGATGCATCAGTTTGAACAATGAATTTCTTGGAGTAACGTGGCCTTTTTAGGACAGGTGCAGAGCACATGGCCTGTTTGAGCTCCTCAAAAGCTTTCTGACAGCTAGCTGTCCACAGTACCTTTTTAGGCATCTTCTTACTAGTGAGATCATTAAGTGGGGCTGCTTTGGAGCCATCGTTTTTAATGAATCTCCTGTAATACCCAGTGAGGCCTATGAAGGCTCTCACTTGGTTTTGAGTTGAGTTGAGTTTGAGTTGAAAATCCATGATTGTTTGGATTTTCCTCTGCAGTGGTGCAATCTGTTCTCCACCTACCAGGTGTCCCAGATAAATCACCTTTCCCTGCCCTATCTGGCACTTTGAGGCCTTGATAGTGAGGCCTGCCTTTTGCAGGTCCTCCAAAACTTTCCAAAGATGGACCAGGTGCTCAACCAAGGTGGTGCTAAAGACAGCTATATCATCTAGATATGCTGCACTAAAAGCCTCCAACCCTTGCAGGACTGTGTTCACCAACCTCTGAAAAGTGGCAGGTGCATTTTTCAAACCAAAGGGTATCACTGTAAATTGGTAATGCCCTCCAATAGTTGAAAATTCAGTTTTAGGTTTAGCATCCTCAGCCAATTTCGTCTGTCAATACCCTGCAGTCAAATCAAAGGTGCTTAGATACTTGGCAGATGCCAGTGTATCTATGAGCTCATCTGCCCTGGGTATAGGGTGAGCATCAATATCTGTTACCTGATTGAGATCTCTGTAGTCTACACAAAACCTCATCTCCCTTTTTCCATCTTCTGAGTGAGGCTTTGGTACAAGCACCACAGGACTCGCCCATGGGCTTTCAGAAGGTTCAACCACTCCTAGATCAAGCATTTTCTGAACCTCTTGTTTTATGCAGTCCCTGGCATGGTCAGGCTGCCTATAGATTTTACTTTTGACAGGCATGCTGTCTCCAGTATCAATTGTGTGTTCACACCAAGATGTGGTGCCTGGCACAGTTGAGAAGAGTTCAGAAAATTGTCCAAGGAGATTTATGCAGTTGTCTTTCTGTTCTGCAGTCAGATAATCTGCCAAAACTACTTTCTCCACTAAAGCATAATTTTCAGTGGTAGAATAGAGATCAGGGAGAGGGTCACTCTCTTCTTCCTGTCCCTCATCTGTTGCCATGAGCAGGGTGAGATCAGCCCTGTCTTAGTAGGGTTTTAGGCGGTTGACATGAATCACCCTAAGGGGACTCCTGGCAGTGACCAGGTCTACCAAATAGGTGACCTCGCCCTTTTTCTCAACAATTAGATGGGGTCCACTCCATTTATCCTGGAGTGTTCTTGGGGCCACAGGCTCCAATACCCACTCCTTCTGTCCTGGTTGGTACTGAATCAGAACAACCTTCTGGTCATGCCATTGCTTCTGGAGCTCTTGGCTGGCCTGAACGTTTTTACTGGCCTTTTTCATGTACTCGGCCATTCTGGATCTTAGGCCAGGTACATAGTCCACTATGTCCTGTTTGGGAGCTTTTAAAGTTTGTTCCCAACCCTCCTTCACAAGTGTTAGTGGACTTCTTACAGGGTGTCCAAAGAGGAGTTCAAAGGGGCTGAAGCCCACTCCTTTCTGGGGTACCTCCCTGTAAGCAAAAAGGAGGCAAGGTAACAGGACAACCCATCTCCTTCTGAGTTTTTCAGGTAGTCCCATTATCATACCTTTGAGAGTTTTATTAAACCTCTCCACCAGTCCATTAGTCTGTGGGTGATAAGGAGTGGTGGATTTGTAGGTTACACCACATTCCTTCCACATTGCTTTCAAGTATGCAGACATAAAGTTGCTACCCCTGTCTGATACAACCTCTTTAGGGAAACCCACCCTGGAAAAGATTCCCAGGAGGGCCTTTGCCACTGCAGGAGCTGTAGTGGTCCTTAGAGGAATTGCTTCAGGATATCTTTTGGCATGGTCCACAACCACCAAGAATAACCTATTGCCTGAAGCAGTAGGAGGGTCAAGGGGGCCAACTATGTCAACCCCTACCCTTTCAAAGGGGACCCCAACCACAGGTAGTGGAATAAGGGGAGCCTTTGGTGTGCCACCAGTCTTGCCACTGGCTTGGCAGGTCACACAAGACTTCTGACATCCTAGGCCAGTGAAACAGGGGGACAAGCCTTTCCGATGTTTTGATCTGGCCCAAATGCCCAGCCAAAGGAATGTCATGTGCAAGAGTTAGGAGGAACTCTCTGTACTGTAGGGGAATGACCAATCTCCTGGCTGCTGCAGGTTTTGGGTCCCTTTCCTCTGTGTACAAGAGGTTGTCCTCCCAGTGAACTCTATGTGAGTCACTGACATCCCCATTTTGCTGTTTGAAAGCTTGCTGTCTGAGACCCTCTAATGTGGGACAGGTTTGCTGTGCCACACTCGGCTCTTCCCTGGCAGGCCCCCCTCCACCCAAAAGCTCAGCAGTGTCTGCTGCCAGCTCATCTGGTGAAGGTTCTGCACAGGGAGGAAATTCTTCTTCCTCAGAAGGAGAATCATCTGTGGAGGGAGGGATAGTGGGTAGGGATTTACCCTTGCTACCCCTAGCTTTAGGGAGCACTTGTTCCATTGTTCCAGGATCCAAGTTACCCTGTCATTTTTGCTTTTTGGCCTGAGCCCTTGTCAAAGCAAAAATATAAATATGCCCAGGAATGCCCAGCATTGCTGCATGAGCCTCCAACTCCACTTCTGCCCAAGCTGATGTCTCTAAATCGTTCCCTAGTAGACAGTCTACAAGTAAATCTGAGGCAACCACAACTTTCTTTGGACCAGTAAACCCCTCCCCCCCCCAGTTGAGATTCACAAAAGCCATGGGGTGGCTAAGTGTGTTGTTATGATCGTCTGTCAGTTGGTACTGCTGACCAAGTAGGTGTTGTTCAGGGTGCACCAGTTTCTCTATCACCATGGTAACACTGGCACCTGTGTCCCTGTAGGCCTGAACCTCAACACCATTTATTAGGGGAATTTGCTTGTACTTATCCATATTAAGGGGACAAGCAACCAAGGTGGCCAAATCAATGGCACCTTCAGAGACTAACACAGCCTCTGTGGTCTCCCTAACACGACCAACCCCAACTCAATAAGACCAACCCCAACTAAATTACCAAAAGTGAGCCCAGCTACTCCCTTGGATTGGCTATTAGTAGGTTTGCTCCCACCGCCACTGCTATTACTAGGGGCACTAGAATTTGCAGTAGGGGGTGTGGTAGTGGGAGGTTTGGTGTTTTTCTTTGGACAACTGGCATCAGTTGTCCAATGGCCTTTGACTTTACACAAACAACACCAAGGCTTTTTAGGTTGATTATTGGAAGAGGATTTGAACCCACCACCCCCACCAGAGGATTGTTGTGGGCCTGATGAAGACTCAGTTTTACTTTAGTCCCCACCCTTGTCAGAAGACTTACCATCTTTCTTCTTGCCATCCTTGTCACCCCCTGTATGAACTTTTCTGTTCACTCTTGTTCTAACCCATTTGTCTGCCTTCTTTCCCAATTCTTGGGGAGAGGTCAGATCTGAGTCCCCTAGATATTGGTGTAACAAGTCAGACACACAGTTATTCAGAATATACTCTCTCAGAATAAGATTATACAAGCTTTCATAGTCAGAAACTTTACTGCCATGTAACCACCCCTCCAAGGCCTTCACTGAACAGTCAACAAAGTCTATCCAGTCTTGTGAGGACTCTTTTCTGGTGTCTCTGAACTTAATCCTGTATTGTTCAGTGGTTAAGCCAAACCCATCCAAGAGTGCATCCTTCAAAACTGCAAAATTGTTAGCATCACTTTCTCTAACAGTAAGGAGCCTATCCCTACCTTTTCCATTGAAAGATAGCCATAATATAGCAGCCCACTTCCTTTGAGGGACCCCCTGTACCATACAGGCCCTCTCAAGTGCAGCAAACCACTTGTTGATGTCATCCCCCTCCTTGTAAGGGGGGACTATCTTGTGCAGATTCCTGGAATCATGCTCTCTAACAGGATTACTATCAGGAATACTGCTGCTGCCACCATAGGGTCCTAACCCCAATCTATGTCTCTCCTTCTCCAGGTCTATGGATTCCCTATCTAAGGCCAGCTGTTGCTGTTTAAGCTTCAGTCTGGTCTCTTCAACCCTCAACTTTTTGAGTTCTCTTTCTCACATGTTGTCTTCAGGGTGGGTGGGTTGGGAATGCTTGGACACAGAAGATAAATTGGAAACAACAGAGGGGGATCTGTCCCTAAGTGACTGAACCCTAACAACTTGGCCTCCAGGAATAAAGACTCCCCTACTATGATGGGAACCTCCATTACTACCAACATTACTAGGTGTCCTGCTAGGGGGCAGATCTGGTACAGAACCCTCTCCACCTCCCTCAAGGAGATCCCCTGAGTCAGAATGGGAACCTTCTATTAACCTCTCATTTGAAGTGCCTGCTTGGGACTCATCATTCACAATAAGCATGTTAAATAGAAACTCTTTTGCAGGGTTCTTTCCTATCACTAAACCTCTATCTAAGCAGAGGCTCCTTAGGCTCTTGTAATTCAAATTGTCATAAGTAGTATTGACCATTTTAAGAGTAGAGTCTTCTACATGATAGTAAAAGGTTTAGAGACAGTGAGAAGGAAGAAAAAGTTTCAGAACTTTCTAAAGAACAGAGAAAAAACTTTTTCTAACTTTTAGAAAACTTTTCAGAACTTTGTAAAAAGTTTAAGAGGAGAAAAGCAAAACATTTTGGTTAGGTGTACATACACTGAACTGTTTTGTATATTATTCTCTTATGAAAAGTACACAATGACAAAGTGGTAAGTAGTTACAAGTACTTATCCCACCGCTGCACAACCAATGTAGGAGGCTGGCCTGGCTTGTAGTGGTACCAGAGGTACTTACACCTTGTGCCAGGTCCAGTTATCCCTTATTAGTGTAGAAGAGGCGTTTCTAGCAGCTAAGGCTGATAGAAGGTAGCTATGGCAAAGAAGCTTAGGCTGAACTAGGAGACATGTAAAGCTCCTACTATACTACTGGTGTCATATGCACAATATCATAAGAAAACACAATACACAGAAGTACTAAAAATAAAGGTACTTTATTTTTATGACAATATGCCAAAAGAATCTCAGTGAGTACCCTCAGTATGAGGATAAGTTATATACACAAGATATATGTACACAAACAAAAATTATGCAGGTAATAGCAAGAAAAGTAATGCAAGCAGTGTAAAATTACAGAAGATTGCAATAGGTGCACATAGGTATAGGGGCAACACAAACCATATACTCCAAAAGTGGAATGCGAACCACGAATGGACCCCAAACCTATGTGAACTTGTAGAGGGTTGCTGGGACTTTAAGAAAACAGTGAGGGTTAGAAAAATAGCCCACCCCAAGACCTTGAAAAGTAGGTGTAAAGTGCACCTGCTACCCCCAGAGAGCACAGAAGTCGTGATAGGGGTATTCTGCAGGAAGAACGAACACCAGCAATGCAAAAACAGTGGATTTCCGGACCTGAGTACCTGTAAGACAAGGGGACCAAGACCAATAGTTGCAACAGTGTCGAGAGTGGGCAGGAGCCCAGGAAATGCCAGCTGAGGGTGCAAGGAAGCTGCCACCTGTTGGAAGAAGCTTGGAGTTCTGCAAGAAAGAAGAGGACTAGGAACTTTCCCTTTAGAAAATGGATGTCCCATGTCGCGATGAAGCTTGCAGAGGTGTTCCCACGCAGAAAGACCACAAACAAGAATTGCTAGCTGCAAGGGTCACAGTAGAGGTTTTTGGGTGCTGCTGTGGCCCAGGAGGGACCAGGATGTCGCCACTTGGAGGAGGAGACAGAGGGGGTACCCAGCAAGTCAGGGAGCCCTCACTGAATCAGGCAGCACCCGCAGAAGTACCTGAACAGGCACTTGGAAGAGGAGTGAACCGGAGTCCACGCGAAGTCACAAAAGGGAGTCCCACGACGCCAGAGGACAACTCAGTAGGTTGTGCACTGCAGGTTAGAGTGTCGGGGGCCCAGGCTTCGCTGTGCACAAAGGAAATCCTGGAAGAGTGCACAGGAGCCGGAGCAGCTGCAAATCACGTGGTACCCAGCAATGCAGTCTAGCGTGGGGAGGCAAGGACTTACCTCCACCAAACTTGGACTGAAGAGTCACTGGACTGTGGGAGTCACTTGGACAGAATTGCTGAGTTCCAGGGACCATGTTCGTCATGCTGAGAGGGGACCCAGAGGACCAGTGATGCAGTCTTTTGGTGCCTGCGGTTGCAGGGGGAAGATTCCATCGACCCATGGGAGATTTCTTCAGAGCTCCTGGTGCAGAGAGGAGGCAGGCTACCCCCAGAGCATGCGCCACCTGGACACAGTCAAGAAAGCCGGCAGGATGAAGCGATACAAGGTTGCTAGTAGTCGTCTTGCTTCTTTGTTGCAGTTTTGCAGGTGTCCTGAGCAGTCAGCGGTCGATCCTTTGGCAGAAGGTGAAGAGGGAGATGCAGAGGAACTCTGATGAGCTCTTGCATTCATTATCTGGTGAGATTCCCAAAGCAGAGACCCTAAATAGCCAGAAAAGGAGGTTTGTCTACCTAGGAAGGAGGATTGGCTACCAAGGGAGGTAAGAGCCTATCAGAAGGAGCCTCTGACGTCACCTGCTGGCACTGGCCACTCAGAGCAGTCCAGTGTGCCCCCAACACCTCTGTTTCCAAGATGGCAGAGGTCTGGGACACACTGGAGGAGCTCTGGGCACCTCCCCTGGGAGGTGCAGGTCAGGGGAGTGGTCACTCCCCTTTCCTTTGTCCAGTTTCGCACCAGAGCAGGGCTGGGGGATCCCTGAACCGGTGTATACTGGCTTAATCAGAGATGGGCACCATCTGTGCCCATCAAAGCATTTCCAGAGGCTGGGGGAGGCTACTCCTCCCCAGCCTTCACACCTATTTCCAAAGGGAGAGGGTGTTACACCCTCTCTCAGAGGAAGTCCTTTGTTCTGCCTTCCTGGGCCAGGGCTGCCTGGACCCCAGGAGGGCAGAAACCTGTCTGAGGGGTTGGCAGCAGCTGCAGAGGAGACCCAGGAAAGGCAGTTTGGCAGTACCCGGGTATTATGCTAGAGACCCGGGGGATCATGGAATTGTCCCCCCAATGCCAGAATGGCATTGGGGTGACAATCCCATGATCTTAGACATGTTACATGGCCATGTTCGGAGTTACCATTGTGAGGCTGTACATAGGTAGTGACCTATGTACAGTGCACACGTGTAATGGTGTCCCCGCACTCACAAAGTCCGGGGAATTTGCCCTGAACGATGTGGGGGCACCTTGGCTAGTGCCAGGGTGCCCACACACTAAGTAACTTTGCACCCAACCTTCACCTGGTGAAGGTTAGACATATAGGTGACTTATAAGTTACTTAAGTGCAGTGGTAAATGGCTGTGAAATAACGTGGACGTTATTTCACTCAGGCTGCACTGGCAGGCCTGTGTAAGAATTGTCAGAGCTCCCTATGGGTGGAAAAAGAAATGCTGCAGCCCATAGGGATCTCCTGGAACCCCAATACCCTGGGTACCTCAGTACTATATACTAGGGAATTATGTGGGTGTACCAATATGCCAATGTGAATTGGTAAAGTTAGTCACTAGCCTGTTAGTGACAAATTTGGAAAGCAGAGAGAGCATAACCACTGAGGTTCTGGTTAGCAGAGCCTCAGTGAGACAGTTAGTCATCACACAGGGAACACATACAGGGCACATACTTATGAGCACTGGAGCCCTGCCTGGCAGGGTCCCAGTGACACATAGAATAAAACAACATATATACAGTGAAATGTGGGGGTAACATGCCAGGCAAGATGGTACTTCCCTACAGTCCTAGGACTGCCAGCCTCGTAATGAGAACATATGTTTGGCTGTTTCAGGAGTTTGAAGGATTCTCGAGTTGGAATAAAATGTGATTTTTTTCCTGTGCAGAAACAATACATAAAGTGCAATCGAAGCAGTCTGCGACCACATTCATTAAGCACATGAAAGTCCTTGCAAGAGCCTTGTATGCCAGTCATGGAGTAGCTACTAAAGATCTCCAAAGCCCCCGTGTGAAAAGCTAAGCTTCGTGAACTGAAGGTTAAACATTTTAGCTACAAGAAGTCCATCAAATGCGTTTCGGACAATACAAGTATAGCAAGCATGAGTATGGACAAATGCTGTGCTGGTGTTCTAGCACATTAGAGGTAGACCTATTTATTTTCATTGACAGTGATTATAATATAAAGCAGTGGGATAATGACCTGGCAGATCAGACATCATGACATGTTTTGGGGCCTGGGCTGACTGATTCACGTGCACCATTCCCTCTCTTAATGATGAAATTATGTTGAAAAAAATATATAGTTTTGGGTTGTGTATAGTGAAAACAATTTTATAAAGCATTTCTAACTTACAATACAGGTATAGGGCAGGTGGGAAAAACAGTCCGGGGTTCCCTCATACAAACGGAAGAGGCACCACGCTGACAGGAGCATGTATACTTTCCCACTTGTACAAAACAAGTACAGCACAGAGGTGCAACCTTCTATCACATACAGAATAATGGCACCAGTAGCAATAGTGTACCCTTCTTATTTAGAGAGAACAGGTTCAGCATGTGCAATCTTGTGTCGAATGCACAGAAGAGTAAGAGCGCAGGCAGAGCAATCCACCCATCCCCACATATAGTACAGGCGCAGCATATACAGAATGAGTGCAAACTTCTTTCACATTTACAGGACAGCAACATTACAGATGGCTTTGGAAGTGCCACTGTGTGCAATTGTGTTTGTATGGTGGTATCTTATCAGTCTATAATGAGTGATGTGAATATCCAATCAAAGAAGGCAGAATGATGGGTGTTGATGATCATGGTGTTGGTGTGGTGTGTCGGCATGAAATAGCAAGTGGGTAATTCTTTAATGGATTTGTTTGCTTTTGTGTCATATAGGATGTGTCTGGAATGGGTGTGACAGATGTGTCATAATGCTTTTTCAGGATATTTTAGCCTTGAACTCTTTTAAGCCTGGAATGTAGGCTCCCACCCGTTCCATCCAGCCCGTCCATTGCACATTACTAAATTAGTGGATTAGCAATAACATTAGGCTTGGGCAGTTAGTGACATGAACTATTTCTGTCAGAAATTGGTCAACTTCCAGAATATGGGCCTCATTAGGACCCAGGTAGTCATGAAACTGCCAGGACCACGGTGGAGGTCGGACTGCTGCCAAAGCAGCGTTCCGTCCCCCACATTACGACCATGGTGGAGCCGCCACGGTCAGACCATGGACACCACCAGGTTGCACCTAGCCGACAGCCTGGCGGTGCCGGCGGTCTCAATCTGCCGGGCAGCACTGCCCTGGGGATTGCGAGTTCCCTTTCCACCAGCCTGTGCATGACGGTAGCCCAGCCATGCAAAGGCTGGCAGAAGGAGGATGCACTTGGCATGGGCAGTGCAGGGGCCTCCCTGGACAACACTGCTGTGCTTTTCACTGCCCAAATTACGGGCAGTGAAAAGTGCAACAGGTGCTGTTCCACTCAATGCACCGCCACATTGCCCCAGCACAATTATGAGCTGGTGGCAATGTTAAGGCCCTGTTCCCCTCTGGGCGGGTAACTCATTATAGGACCAGCGGGCAGAAGATCGGCATGGCGGTCTTCAGAGCAAAAGAGTTTGGCGGGCGTCCTCCGCCACCCACCAAACTCATATTGAGGGCCAATGTCTGGTTGGTCATCAAAGAGACCCAAAGAATGTTAGAAATAGAAATTAGAGTACGCTGGTTGAGCTTGTAGTCATCATAGCACAAGAGTTTTCTCCGTTCACCACAAAAAATCTGTAAATTGTGTTACATGAAGCCCCAAACATTTGTGAAGTCCGAGGCAGAGTTAGCACCTTGGGGATGGTATGTCTGAGTTTTTGTACATCAACTTGATGGACACCAAGCAGGTCCATGAACCTCTTGATACAAGGGCAGTAACCTGGGAGCAAAAAAGGTCATAACTAACTACAACGGTCAGTGGATCTGGCTACTTTGTTAGACAGTAACAAAGAGCAACGCTGAGTTGTGTGCTTTGTTCACCACGATTGGGGGTGCCTAGTTCCTTAGGCCAAGGGAAGTGAAAAGGGTTGGCAGGGCACAAGAGCAGAATTTCAATTTCAGTTTTCTTACTGTTCAAGTAGTGCATAGCCAATTATTGTGCATCTGTAATGGACCTGTGATCAGTGGCGTCCTGATTGTATTTACGGCGGGGGGGTTGGTAGGGACATAATAATACAATTTTTTTTTTTTTTTAAAGTCACTTAACTGACAGCAATGCGTCTTACTCTCCTCAAAGCATCCTCCTCTCGTCGTAGCTCCAACGAGGCCACGAGGACCAAGAAACAGCACTAACAATCCTAATGCTGCTTTCATGTTGGTAAACAGCATGAAAGAAGCTTCAGGATTGGTGGGAGCGGCCTCTCTCAGTTCTCACAAGAGTGCTGGAGGCCTGTGCTTTCTCTAGCCCAGCTGTCTTAAGACAGATGGGCTGGAGAAGTTTAAAGTGCGTATGTCAGGGTGGCTGTTGCAAGATACCCTGCCAAAGGGATATGTGCACTTTAAACTAAAGTGCACAGTTCCCTGCTGATGTCACTCAGCAACAGTGGCCCTGACACGTCCTGACACTCGGTTCAGGACAGGGTGCTGAAAAACAAAATTGTAATAAATAAACTTAATTACCATTTTATTTTTCAGTTCTGGGGGCATTTTTTTTGCGGGCACGCTTTTCCGCTCTAGTGGAGGGGCCACTCATGTAATGAGCCACATTCAGAGGCTTACCAGGCTCCCAATTGAAACTTGAAGATGATTCAAGTTTCAATTGGGAGCTATGTTTTACATGCACGTAGAACACTAAAGTACACACGTGATATTGACTACTTATGGACCACTTTAACTTTGTGAGAACATAGTGGAAGTAATGAAGCAAACCATGGTAGTGTTGTTTTTCTAGTGCACACTAAAATAACCGGTCGCTCCCCTGCCCACGCAGCGCCACCAGATCCTCTCTGCCTTCTTTCTCGCTGTTCTGTCTGTTGCTGGTTGTGATCGCGCTCCCCTTTTGCCTTTTGTACCCCGAGCGTCTGTGTTTGTGTGCTTGTTGCTGGTTGTGATAGCGCTCCCCTTTTGCCTTTTGTACCCGAGCGTCTGTGTTTGTGTGCTTGTTGCTGGTTGTGATCGCGCTCCCCTTTTGCCTTTTGTACCCCGAGCGTCTGTGTTTGTGTGCTTGTTGCTGGTTGTGATCGCGCTCCCCTCTTGCCTTTTTGCATCCTGTATTGGGCCCCCAATCGCCGTTTTTCTCCCCCCCGCCGACTTTTTTCCGTACTTTTTTCAAGGCCTCCTCACTGCTTTTCCCGCCTTTTTTCCCCCTCCTGCCCGCCGCCTCCCGCCTCCCAGCTGACCCCTCCTCCCCGGCTACCCCTTATATGGCGGCCGCTGCGAGGCAGAGGTAGCGACCCTTGACCCGAGGGTAGGTAGCTCCCCTGCCCACGCAGCGCCACCAGATCCTCTCTGCCTTCTTTCTCGCTGTTCTGTCTGTTGCTGGTTGTGATCGCGCTCCCCTTTTGCCTTTTGTACCCCGAGCGTCTGTGTTTGTGTGCTTGTTGCTGGTTGTGATCACGCTCCCCTTTTGCCTTTTGTACCCCGAGCGTCTGTGTTTGTGTGCTTGTTGCTGGTTGTGATCGCGCTCCCCTTTTGCCTTTTGTACCCCGAGCGTCTGTGTTTGTGTGCTTGTTGCTGGTTGTGATCGCGCTCCCCTCTTGCCTTTTTGCATCCCGTATTGGGCCCCCAATCGCCGTTTTTTCTCCCCCCCCGCCAACTTTTTTCTGTACTTTTTTCAAGGCCTCCTCACTGCTTTTCCCGCCTTTTTTCCCCCGCCTGCCCGCCCGCCTCCCAGCTGACCCCTCCTCCCCGGCTACCCCTTATATGGCGGCCGCTGCGAGGCAGAGGTAGCGACCCTTGACCCGAGGGCAGGTCGCTCCCCTGCCCACGCAGCGCCACCAGATCCTCTCTGCCTTCTTTCTCGCTGTTCTGTCTGTTGCTGGTTGTGATCGCGCTCCCCTTTTGCCTTTTGTACCCCGAGCGTCTGTGTTTGTGTGCTTGTTGCTGGTTGTGATCGCGCTCCCCTCTTGCCTTTTTGCATCCCGTATTGGGCCCCCAATCGCCGTTTTTCTCCCCCCCACCGATTTTTTTCCGTACTTTTTTTTCAAGGTCTCCTCACTGCTTTTCCCGCCTTTTTTCCCCCGCCTGCCCGCCCGCCTCCTGCCTCCCAGCTGACCCCTCCTCCCCGGCTACCCCTTATATGGCGGCCGCTGCGAGGCAGAGGTAGCGACCCTTGACCCGAGGGTAGGTCGCTCCCCTGCCCAAGCAGCGCCACCAGATCCTCTCTGCCTTCTTTCTTGCTGTTCTGTCTGTTGCTGGTTGTGATCGCGCTCCCCTTTTGCCTTTTGTACCCCGAGCGTCTGTGTTTGTGTGCTTGTTGCTGGTTGTGATCGCGCTCCCCTTTTGCCTTTTGTACCCCGAGCGTCTGTGTTTGTGTGCTTGTTGCTGGTTGTGATCGCGCTCCCCTCTTGCCTTTTTGCATCCCGTATTGGGCCCCCAATCGCCGTTTTTCTCCCCCCGCCGACTTTTTCCGTACTTTTTTCAAGGCCTCCTCACTGCTTTTCCCGCCTTTTTTCCCCCGCCTGCCCGCCCGCCTCCCAGCTGACCCCTCCTCCCCGGCTACCCCTTATATGGCGGCCGCTGCGAGGCAGAGGCAGCGACCCTTGACCCGAGGGTAGGTCGCTCCCCTGCCCACGCAGCGCCACCAGATCCTCTCTGCCTTCTTTCTCGCTGTTCTGTCTGTTGCTGGTTGTGATCGCGCTCCCCTTTTGCCTTTTGTACCCCGAGCGTCTGTGTTTGTGTGCTTGTTGCTGGTTGTGATCGCACTCCCCTCTTGCCTTTTTGCATCCCGTATTGGGCCCCCAATCGGCGTTTTTCTCCCCCCCCGCCGACTTTTTTCCGTACTTTTTTTTCAAGGCCTCCTCACTGCTTTTCCCGCCTTTTTTCCCCCGCCTGCCCCCCCGCCTCCCGCCTCCCAGCTGACCCCTCCTCCCCGGCTACCCCTTATATGGCGGCCGCTGCGAGGCCGCGCAGCAGACGCGCGCAGCGGGCGCGCCGCTGGCGCGCCGAGGGCACACCTAAGGCAAGCCCGTCTGCGCCCGTCCGCGCCTGGACCGCGCCCAGCGCCCGAACCCCTGGCTCCCGCGACCCCCACCTCCCCCATCACCCCCGCCTGACCTACGACTCCACCACCCTCAGCGCCCTCAACCCCGGCCGCACGCCGGGCTGCTACCGCGCTACCCCGAAGCGGACCCACGGACCCTTCACCTGCCGCAACTGCCGTTTCACCTGCCTACGAACACACATTGCACCCAACAAGAACAACTCCCCCGGAAACAACCTCGACTGCATCCTGATCAACACCCGATCCGTACACAGGCATGCCATCGAACTGTGGAACCTCATCGACACAACAAACCCGGACATCGCCTTCCTCACCGAGACCTGGATGAACCCCTCCTCGGCACCCGACATCGCCATAGCCATCCCCGGTGGCTACAAAATCATCCGGAAAGACCGCACCAACCGCACCGGAGGAGGCATCGCCCACAAAAGCTCCATCTGCATCTCGACCTACGTCGACGACTCACTCCCCGACGCCGAACACCTCCACTTCACAATCCACAGCGACCCCAAGACCACCCTCAGAGGCACCCTCATATACAGACCACCAGGACCACGCACAAAGTTCAGCGAAGACATCGCTGACTTCGTCAGCCCACACGCACTCCCGTCCACCGACTACATCCTCCTAGGGGACCTCAACTTCCACCTGGAGAGCCACACCAACAACAACACCACCGCCCTACTGGACAACCTCGCCAACCTGGGACTGAAACAACTAGTCAACACCCCCACCCACTACGCCGGACACACGCTCGACCCCATCTTCTCCTCCAGCAAACACATCTCTTTCAGCCACACCACCGAGCTCTCCTGGTCGGACCACAGCTGCGTCCACTTCAGCTTCAAGAAGACCACCGTGCACCACCACACCCAGCAACCACCAAGAAGACAATGGAATCGAATCACCACGGAACAACTCACATCGACCCTCTCTCAGAACCAACCCACCAGCACTACAGACCCCAACGAAGCCGCCAAGAACCTCACGAGCTGGATCTCAGACTGCGCCAACCTCCTGGCCCCCCTGAAGACCCAAGCAAACACTAACAACCACAAGAAAAACTCATGGTTCACCCCCGACCTCAAGGACTCCAAAAAGGAATGCCGCACCCTCGAGAAGACTTGGCGCCTCAACCGGACCGAGGAGAACATGTCTGCTCTCAAGAACGCCACCCGCCAACACCACCAACTCCTCCGTGCCGCACGAAAATCAGCCTTCCAGAACAGACTAGACAACAACGCCCACAACAGCAAGGAACTATTTGGCATCGTCAAAGAACTCTCCAACCCCGATGCAGAAAACAATTCCATCCCTCCCTCACAGGACCTATGCGACTCCCTCGCAGCCTTCTTCCACCACAAGATCACCGACATCTACAACAGCTTCACCACAACCAACACAAACCCACCACTGGAACCCACCACCGACAACACCACCATCCTCACCTGGACCCCAACCACCACCGAGGAAACCACCCACATCATGAACTCCATCCACTCAGGATCTCCATCCGACCCCTGCCCGCACCACATCTTCAACAAAGCCGACAACATCATCGCACCCCACCTCCGAGACATCATCAACGCGTCCTTCACCACCGCAACCTTCCCGGAAACTGGAAACGCGCCGAACTCAACGCCCTCCTAAAGAAACCAACAGCAGACCCCACCGAACTCAAAAACTTCCTGCCCATCTCGCTCCTACCGTTCCCCGCCAAAGTGATTGAGAAAATCGTCAACGCTCAACTCACCACCGCCCTGGAAACCAACGACTCACTCGACCCCTCACAGTTCGGCCGAGACCGCCCTCATCGCAGCCACGGACGACATCAGATCCCTGACCGACAAAGGAGAAACCGTGGCCCTCATACTCCTGGACCTCTCTGCAGCCTTCAACACGGTATGCCACCGTACCCTGATACGTCGCCTCAGCAACGCCGGCATCAGAGGCAAGGCCCTGGAATGGATCATCTCCTTCCTCTCCGGAAGAACTCAGAGAGTCCGCCTCCCCCCCTTCAGAGCCACAGCTACGGAGATCATCTGCGGCGTCCCCCAAGGATCCTCCCTCAGCCCCACCCTCTTCAACATCTACATGACCCCCCTGGCGAACATCGCACAAAAACACGGACTCGACCTCATATCCTACGCCGACGACACCCAGCTCATCTTATCCCTCACCAACAACCCCACCTCAGCAAGAACCAGACTACAAGAAGGCATGAAGGAAGTAGCGAACTGGATGACAGACAGCTGGCTTAAACTGAACACAGAGAAGACGGAGGTCCTCATCCTCGGCCCTACACCCAACGCCTGGGACGACTCCTGGTGGCCTCCCGCCCTAGGCAGCACCCCCAACACACTGACCACGCACGCAACCTCGGCTTCATCCTGGACTCATCCCTCTCCATGACCAGACAGGTCAACTCGGTGGCCTCGGCATGCTTCAACACCCTCCGCATGCTCTGCAAGATCTTCTGCTGGATCCCCACCGACAACAGGAAGACCGTCACCCACGCCCTCGTCACCAGTCGCTTGGACTATGGGAACACTCTGTACGCCGGCATCACCATCAAGCTGCAGAGGAAACTTCAACGAATTCAAAACGCTGCGCACGACTCATCCTGAACATACCCCGCCACCACCACATCTCCGGACACCTGAAAAAACTTTACTGGCTCCCAGTCAACAAGAGGATCACCTTCAGACTCCTCACCCACGCACACAAAGCCCTGCACAACCTCGGACCAAAACTCATCAACCACCGCGTCTCCTTCTACACTCCTCCGCGCACCCTACGCTCGACCGGACAAGCCCTGGCAGCTGTACCCCGCATCCGCAAAGCCACTGCCGGAGGCAGATCTTTCTCTTTCCTGGCAGCGAAGACCTGGAACTCTCTTCCCAGCCACCTTCGCGCCATACAGGACCACCTCTCCTTCAGGAGGCAGCTCAAGACCTGGCTCTTCGAGCACTGACCCCCCCTCCCACCAGCGCCTTGAGACCCTTACGGGTGAGTAGCGCGCTTTATAAATGCAATTGATTGATTGATGGTTCATCAAAAAGCATTAGGCAGAGTTATGCCCAAACTAAATCAGTAAAGGTGCTAGTATTAACTTTGGTGTAGTACTTCAGTTTTATATGCTTCCACCCCATTATGAAAGGGGGCCACATCCTCTTACAACTATGTGTACATTGCTATCCAGAATTGCTGAAATGCATCGAAGCAGGTATTTTGGCTTGGGTACAAATGTAAATCTACATGTGGGAAAATTCATGACCATAGATGTATTTATTTTTGTGAATGGGACTATGAGTATATATATGGGGGTTGCTGTCTAATTTTAGATTAACAAGTGATTGTAAAATAATTGTGATCAGTGCAAAAATGTCTAAATTGAAATACAAAACAGTTATCGTGGTTTCCATTTTAGTCTAGAGAAAGTATTATCAATTTCAGTCAATCTTCAGAACACACTAAGGCCCTCATTATGACATGGACGGTAAATTCCACTTACCGCCATCCTGACTGCCGCCAACATACCGCGGTGGCGGCGGATATCCATTCACCATATTATGACACACACACCAATACGTCACTATCCCCTTCTGTGCCACGGACGTAATGGTTACGTCCTGCGGCACAGTGCTGCTGTGCCCAGGACGTAACCATTACGTCCTGGGCACACAGCCCAGAGGGAGCTCTAGCGCTCCCTCTGTGGGGTTCCCCCCCACCCCCCAAGGCAGAGATGGAAGGGGAAGCCCTTCCACCCCGACCCCTCCACCCCCCCAGTGACGTCAGTGCGCGATCGCGCGCTGTTTGTCACCGGGCCTCCTCCCATCGCAGAAGAGAAATGCTTTGCATTTCTCTTCTGATCACGTGGGGAGGCCGAGAGAGGCTTCAAAGGGAAGGAAAGTTATTTCCTTCCCTTTGAAGTCTCTCTCTGCGTTTTGGCAGCCGGATTGAAAGCAAGTCATAACGCCCACTAGACACCAGGGATTTTATTTAAAAAAGGAAACTGGCATGAGGGAGCGACCCCTTGGGCAAGGGTCGCTCCCAGGGGGGGCAGAAACCTCTAGGCACCAGGGATAAATTTTTTTGTTTGTTTTGTATTTGTTTTGTTTTTTGTTTTAGAGGTGGGGAGTGACCTCTTAGGCAAGGGTCGCTCCCATAGGGGGAAAATCATATTTAGGCCAGATTGGCCTATTTTTATGAGGCCAATCTGCCCCCAAGTGGGACAGAAACCATTAGATACTAGGGAGTTTTTTTTTTTGTTCGTGAATTTAACGTAAGGGGAGCGACCCCTTAGGCAAGGGTCGTTACCCTGGGGGGCAAATTTATTTTAGGCCATTTCTGCCCCCCAAGGGGGCAGATCAGCCTATTTTAATTAGGCCGATCTGCCCCCAAGGGGGATAGAAACCACTAGGCACCGGGGATTTTTTGATGTTGTTGTTGTTTTACAGATGGGGAGCGACCCCTTAGGCAAGGATCACTCCCCTGGAGGGGCAAATTGTATTTAGGCCATTTCTGCCCGCTTTGGGGGCAGATCGGCCGATTTTAGGTCAATTTGCCCCCAAGGGGGGCAGAAACCACTAGGCACCAGGGATCTTTTCTTTTGCGCCGTCACGCAAGGGGAGCAACCCAGTAGGCAAGGGTCGCTTCCCAGGGGGGGTGGGGTGGGAAGGCAAATTTATTTTAGGCCATTTCTGCCCTCATGGGGGCAGAAACCTCTAGGCGCAAGGGCAATTTTTTTTGGGGTGTTTTTATTTGATGGGGAGCGACCCCTTAGCCAAGGGTCGCTCCCCTGGAGGGGCAAATTGTATTTAGGCCATTTATGCCCGCTTTGGGGGCAGATCGGCCGATTTTATGTCAATCTGTCCCAAAGGGGGGCGGAAACCGCTAGGCACCAGGGATCCTTTTTTTTGCGCTGTCATGCAAGGGGTTGCTCCCCGGGAGGCTTGGAGGGCAAATTTATTTTAGGCCGTTTCTGCCCCCCCTGGGGCCGGCTGAGCTAGAGGCCAAAATCCACAGGTAGGCACTTTGCAAAAAACACCTCTGTTTTCTGTCAAAAAATGGGATGTGTCCATGTTGTGTTTTGGGCCATTTCCTTTCGTGGGCGCTAGGCCTACCCACACAAATGAGGTATCATTTTTATCAGGAGACTTGGGGGAACGCTGGGTGGAAGGAAATTTGTGGCTCCTCTCAGATTCCAGAACTTTCTGTCACCGAAATGTGAGGAAAATGTGTTTTTTTAGCCAAAGTTTGAGGTTTGCAAAGGATTCTGGGTAACAGAACCTGGTCAGAGCCCCACAAGTCACCCCATCTTGGATTCCCATGGGTCTCTAGTTTTAAAAAATGCACAGGTTTGGTAGGTTTCACTAGGTGCCGGCTGGGCTAGAGGCCAAAATCTACAGGTAGGCACTTTGCAAAAAACCCCTTTGTTTTCTGTGAAAAAATGGGATGTGTCCACGTTGTGTTTTGGGGCATTTTCTGTCGCGGGCACTAGGCCTACCCACACAAGTGAGGTACCATTTTTATTGGGAGACTTGGGAGAACATAGAATAGCAAAACAAGTGTTATTGCCCTTTGTCTTTCTCTACATTTTTTCCTTCCAAATATAAGGGAGTGTGTAAAAAAGACTTCTATTTGAGAAATGCCCTGTAATTCACATGCTAGTATGGGCACCCCGGAATTCAGAGATGTGCAAATAACCACTGCTCCTCAACACCTTATCTTGTGCCCATTTTGGAGATACAAAGGTTTTCTTGATAGCTAATTTTTACTCTTTATATTTCAGCAAATTAATTGCTGTATACCCGGTATAGAATGAAAACCCACTGCAGGGTGCAGCTCATTTATTGGCTCTGGGTACCTAGAGTTCTTGATGAACCTACAAGTCCTATATATCCCTGCAACCAGAGGAGTCCAGCAGACGTAACGGTATATTGCTTTTAAAAATCTGACATTGCAGGAAAAAGTTACAGAGTACAACATAGAGAAAAATTGCCATTTCTTTCACCTCAATTTCAATATTTTTTTTCAGTTGTTATTTTCTGTAGGAAACCCTTGTACGATCTACACAAAGTACCCCTTGCTAAATTCAGAATTTTGTCTACTTTTCAGAAATGTTTTGGTTGCTGGTTTCCAGCATTGGTTTCATGCCCATTTCTGTCACTGAGTGGAAGGAGGCTGAAAGCACAAAAAATTGTAAAAATGGGGTATGTCCCAGTAAAACGACAAAATTGTGTTGAAAAATTGGGTTGTCTGATTCAAGTCTGCCTGTTACTGAAAGCTGGGAAGCTGGTGATTTTAGTACCGCAAACCCTTTGTTGATGCCATTTTCAGGGAAAAAACCACAAGCCTTCTACTGCAGCCCCTTTTTCCCATTTAAAAAACAAAAATGAAATTTTCACTGTATTTTGGCTAATTTCTTGGCCTCCTTCTGGGAAACCCACAAAGTCTGGGTACCTCTAGAATCCCTAGGATGTTGGAAAAAAAGGACGCAAATTTGGCATGGGTAGCTTATGTGAACAAAAAATTATGAGGGCCTAAGCGCGAACTGCCCCAAATAGCCAAAAAAAGGCTTGGCACAGGAGGGGGAAAAAGCCCGGCAGCGAAGGGGCTATTCAGCCACACACTCAACTCTACCACACCAAAGGTTAGTGATAAACTGACGGTATCAAAACCCACACCGTTACGCCAACAGAACTACACCCATCACATTATGACCCATGAATCACCATGGCGGACATTCAACTGTGGTAAACCATTGGTGGTACATACCGCTGTGCTCAAAATACACAGACTCAAACAAAACAACACCAAATTGGACAATTCAAACTACACACACCTGACACCCATACACACACCACACCCACACCACTATAAAACACCCACCCACACTACCCACAACCCTTTACGAATACAAACCATTGCCAACAGAGAGAGACAGCAAGAACACTCACACAACCAGAGCCACATACCACCATCACCTATACACCACCCACGCACCTCACAACACACACTCCAACGCATCAGCCTACACACCCTCACACACACCACTCACACTACACCCATGGCACCACAACGACACTCCAGATTCTCTGAGGAGGAGCTGAGGGTCATGGTGGAGGAAATCATCTGGGTAGAGCCACAGCAATTTGGAGCACAGGTCCAGCAGATATCCATTGCTAGGGAGATGGACCTATGGCCGAGGATCATGGACAACACCGTGGGACAGTACCCAAGAATCAGGGATGACATCAGGAAGAGGTGGAATGACCTACGAGGAAAGGTACGTTCCTTTGCTGCAAGACACCAGCTCGCAGTACAGAGGACTGGCGGTGGACCCCCCCAACAACTAACAACATGGGAGGAACAAGTCTTGGCAATCTTGCATCCTGAGGGCCTGGCAGGAGTAGGAGGACTGGACGCTGGTAAGTCAACTCTATACTACTACTACCCCCCATAACTGCATGCCATCACATACCCCCACCCTCACTCCCATCCCTCCACCACCTCCCATGCACCCACCATCACAACCCACTCATCCCAGTGCCAAGCCCAGCATGCACAACCAATGCATGGACACCGCTCACAGACCTGCATGGACACCCATTACTAAAGCATGCACACTGGAGAATCACCTAGCCCACCACATAACAACTCACACAAGGAAAAGCTGATAGGGCAATAACAACCGTAGAGTGCAACCCACCCATGCACAATATGTCACACACAGAAATAATAACACTGCATATACATCCCCACAGGTATCCCAGCCAATGTCACCGGAGAAGAGGTGCCAGCAACATCCAGTCCCCCCACAGAAGAGGCCCACAGTGATGACAGCGACTCTGCTTGCCTGGATCTGGATGACCAACCTAGCCCATCAGGGACCTCCGGACATTTGGTTACCCAGGCACTGTCCCACACCACCATAGAGCCTCCCCCCTCAGGAAACACCACCACAGCACCCACCCAGTGGGCCCATACCTCAGTCCCCAGGACACGTCAATCAGCAGTGTGTCCACCACTACAGGGACCCCAGGCCACCCCCTGTATCCAAGACAATCAGAGACCTGGGTTCAGTGGCAGTGGGCCCACGGTTCAGGGGACAGAGGCACAGGACAACAGGGAAGCTGGAAGAACTGCTGTGCACAAGGGGGAGGACAGGCCCAGGGACTGACTCTCCAGGAGGCACTCACTGCGATCTTGGAAGCTTACCAACATTCCCAGGATACCCTGGGCCAGATCTTGGACAAGTTGCAGGAGAACATGCAACTGCAGGAGGGATAGTACTAGGGGATCAGGGAGGACTTGAAGGCCATTTACACCACACTGATCTCCATTGCAGGGGTGCTGGCAGACATGGCCAACATTATGAGGGAGGCAGTGTCATACCAGTGGGCCCCTGCTACTAGTCAAACATCTGAACAGCCCCCCATCTCCGCTATTGCTAGTGGACAGGAGACCCCGCCACAGGACCAACAGGACACCAGCACCTCTCCCCCTGCAGAAGGAGAAGCACCCCACAAATGTTCCCTGTGATCCACGCAGAAGCCAGAGATTATTGTCAAGACCCCGCCAGGAAATACGACTCTCCTGAATGTCACTGTTGTGTCCCACTCTATCAAACTGTCCACCTTGAACTGCCATTGCTCCCCTTCCTATGCCCCCTTGGACAATGCACCTGTGCTACCAATAGACTGGACTCTACACTGGACTTTCCTTTCCTCTGTCATCACCCCAGCCCATTGCACTACCTTTTCTTCATAGCAATTAAATAAACACCCTTTGAAAAAATACAAGTATGGAGTATGTCAAATGATTTAAGTATGTATTTGTTTAACAAGATTTAAACATTGCAATTCAACTGTACAGTAATGTGTACATAGAAAAGACCTGTAGTTGGCTGCAGTGAACATACCAGGAGCGATAGTGGAGCACCGACATCTGCAAAAAGAGTTGCCAAAGGGTACAGTGAGTGGGCATAGAAGTAGGAATTCACAGCCTGCCAGTGACAATGTCAAACACAAAACTTTCAATGAAATGTGAAGTTACACTGTCTTACCTGTGTGTCATTGGAAGTATTGACGTATCACTGCAGCTCTGTTGTCCTCATCCTCATCCTCTGCCTCCTCATCTTCACTGTCCACAGGGTCCACAGCTGCCACAAGGCCATCTCCAGCCTCTTCCTCCTGCAGAAAAGGCACATGGCATCTCAAAGCAAGGTTGTGCAACATGCAGCATGCCACGATTATCTGGCAGACCTTCCTGGGTGAGTAGCACAGGGATCCACCTATTAGATGGAGGCACCGAAACCTGGCCTTCAGGAGGCCGATGGTTCGTTCTATTATCCTTCTTGTTCGCCCATGTGCCTCATTGTAACGTTCCTCTGCCCTTGTCCTGGGATTCCTCACAGGGGTCAGTAGCCATGAGAGGTTGTGGTAACCAGAGTCACCTGCAAATTTCAAGGGACAACTGTTAGCCACACACATACGGCCCACACCATACACACACACCAACAGCCACTGAGTGGGAACCAGGGCTCACCTATTAGCCACACCCTGTGCCTTTGGAGTTGGGCCATCACATTTGGGATGCTGCTATTCCTCAGGATAAGTGCATCATGCACAGAGCCTGGATACTTAGCATTGACATGGGAGGTGTACTGGTCCGCCAAACACACCATCTGCACATTCATCGAGTGAAAACTTTTACGATTTCTGAAGACCTGTTCATTCTGGCCGGGAGTACATATGCAATATGTGTTCCATCAATCCCTCTAATGATGTTGGGGATATGTCCCATTGTAAAGAAGTCAGCCTTCACAGTGGCCAAATCCTCCGCATGGGGGAAAACAATGTAGCTGCACATGTGTTTAATCAGGGCACACAATACTCTGGTCAGCACTATTGAGAACATTGGCTGTGACATTCCTGCTTCCCAGCCTACTGTCACTTGGAAGAACCAGTTGCCAAGAAATGGAGCACTGATAGCACTTGTACAAGAGGGGGGTCCCAGTGGGGTGACGGATAGCAGATATCAGGTCAGGCTACAATTGGGCACACAGTTCTGTGATTGTGGCCCTGTCAAGTCTGTAGATGAGTAAAATGTGCCTTTCCTCCATTGTTGCCAAGTCCACCAGGGGTCTGTACACGGGGGGGATGTCTCCATCTCCTATTCATCCACAGCGGTCGCAATCTATGGGGCAAAAGAGTGAGGAGCCTGTCATAATCTGTACACAGTTCAATGCATGATGTGATTTATTAATATATTAGTGGCATATGTCTTGAATGTATCATTTTGATCTGTGACGCAGTTAGGATCCATGGTCTACCCCATCCCTTGAAATGGTATCCACCTGTCCTGTATGGAGGGACAGGTGGAAGTGAGGTGATTCCGCCGATGTTGTGCGCCGTTGCGGGAGACGGTCGGGAACAGCCATGCATCTCCTCATTGGTTATAATTGGGCCCTATGGGGTACAGTGGCCAATGGTGATGTTCGCCGGCAGTGACGGTATGCACCGCCGTGGATGTGACCGCCATTTTCTATCTGTTCACTCACTTGCTATCTGACCTTCAACAGGAGAGGACCTACACTGCATGTGCTGCTGTGACCTGTGTCTGGAACCTACCATGGCCCATGTGACTGGGGAAAGGGCCCCTGCCTTCACCTCAGTGGAGTTGGAGCGACTGGTGGATGGTGTCCTACCCCAGTACAGACTGCTGTATGGGCCTCCAGACCAACAGGTGAGTACACTGTGAGCACGATGCATGTGGCATTAATGCATGGAGTGGTGTGTGTGAAGGTCTTGTGTGGGGGGTTGGTTGATGGGCCCTGGGCAGCGTGCAGCATGTATGCTGGGCCATGTCTGTGTGTAAGGGGATGGGAGGGCTATAGTGGGCCATGAGTGTAACAGGCAGGATAGTCTAACTAATACATTTCCCTGTGTATATTTCCTCTGCAGGTCACCGCCCATCAAAAGAAGGGTATATAGCGTGCTTTCGTCAAGGACGTGCAGACCCTGGGGGTCTACGGCAGGTGGAGCACCCACTGTCAGAAACGGTGGGAGAACCTGAGACGCTGGGCACAGAAGACAGCAGAGGCCCAGCTGCCAATGAGGCCCGTCGAACCCTGACCCCCCTGATGGTCCACATACTGGCGTTGGCTTATTCGGAGCTGGATGGGCGCTTCGGGGCATCACAGCAGCAACAAGGGGGTGAGTTCAGTGCCCATCTTTGCTACTTACATCTGGTGGGGTGGGGTCCGGGTGGGGGATGTGTGACTGTGGGTGTCCCTAGGCCAGGGCTGACATTGCAGTGTAGATCCCATGTTGGGCAGGGTTCTGATGTGATATTCCTCCAACCTAGCTAGTAGGCATCCACTACTGGGCAGGGGTGTGTGGGTCCCAGGTATGCTGCAGTGGGCGGTATGTGTCCCTCCCCATGCCCATCCCTACCATTGTTACTGGTAGTGCCATGCATAGTGCGTAGAGCTGTTCCCTTTGTGTGAGGGTGCTGTGTTCGCCAACGGTAGTGTTGGTGCAGCTATTAACCAAGTGCATCCTTTGTCTCTCTCCCCCCTTTCTTGTTTTGTCGTCCTGTACTTATGTGCATTAGCATCATGTGGCGGAGGAGCAGAGGCACCGGCGATGGAAGGAGCTGCATCCCACAAGACCCAGGAGGCAGAGTCCAACAACGCTGAGGGCACTAGTGGGACGGAGGGCGAGGGGAGCACCATGGCGAAGACTGGAGGGGACAGTTCGGACACAGATACCTCCTCCGATGGAAGCTCTCAGGTGGTGGCGGACACCTCTGTGCCTACCCTGTCTACAGGTAAAGCTGCCACCCCCATACCAGCACCGCCCTCCCAGCAGCCCCTTAGCAAGTAGCCCATGCCTGCTCACCCAGGAGAGTGGATATCTCCTTCACCCCAGGCACCTCAGGCCCTGCCCCAGTTAGCCCTGCTGCCCTGAGTGAGGAGACTATTGACCTCCTGTGCTCCGTGCTCCATCTCTGTTGGGCAGTCAACAATGTGAATGCCATACAGGGGCTGGCAGCCCAAATGCAACAGTCCAATGGATTTCTGGAGGGCATTCACACTGGCTTGGTGGCCCAACAGAGATCAATCCAGGCTCTGGCCTTCTCTCTGATGGCAGCCATTGTCCCTGTTTCCCCCCTCCCCCCTCCAACGTCGTCTACCCAATCCCATTCCCTTCAACCCCAACCTATTCCAAGCACACAGGCAGATGAGCATGCACACAAGACAACACACAAGAGTGGCACAGGCAAACACAAGCACCACACTTCATCCCACAGGCACTCACACAAACACCATCCAGATGCAGACATACCAACATCCTCTGCCTCCACGGTATCCCCCTCCTCCTCCTCCTCCACCTCCTTCCCAGTTGCGTCAACACTCACACCTGCATGTACTACATCCTCATCCACTACCTCCATCACCAGCACACCTATCAGGACACACACCTCACTGGCAGTCACCACCTCAACATCCATGCACACATCCCCTGTGTCCTCTCCCACTGTGTCTGTGCCCCCTCCTCCCAAAGTACACAAACGCAAGCACTCAGACACCCAACAGCTATCCACCTCACAACAGAATCCAGCCTATGCACCTCTACCTAAACACAGCAGACAGACACCTCCTACAACCACTCCCTCTTCCTCCACTCCCAGACCTTCTCCCTCTTCCCAACTCAGTGTTCCTAAGAAGCTTTTCTCTCCACCATTGACTTCTTCCCTACCTCTCCACCCGTCCTTCACGTCTGGCCATGGTATGTAAAACCCAGGCAAGCACCTCAGCCACCCAGTCCACAGCAACCCGTGGTGGGAAGAGATCCTGGGCACCAGGCAGCCACACGGAAAGAGTGCTTGCCCCAAGTGCTGCCAGGAACGTCAAGATGCCACTCCCAGCTGCTACCGTGATGGTAAAGGTGCACCCCCAGCTGCTGCCAAGAGGAGCAAGGAGCCATCCCCAGCTGCTGCCAAGAGGAGCAAGGAGCCATCCCCAGCTGCTTCCAAGAGGAGCAAGGAGCCATCCTCAACTGCTGCAAAGAGGAACAAGGACACATCCCCAGCTGCTGCCAGGAAGGGAAAGGGGCCTGCACCCGCAGGCAGAAAGGACAAGGGGCCTGGGCTGGGACTCAGTCAGTGCCCCCACCACCAACCATGGTGGTGAGGCCATCCAAGGCTGCAGGGAATGGGCAGGAACTTCCCCCCACAACCACCAGCAGCAGCACCAGCAGTGGGCAGCCGTCTGAGGCTGCAGGGGATGGGCAGGAGCTTCTCCCCAAAACCACCAGCAGCAGCACCAGCACCAGCACCACCACCAGCAGTGGGCAGCCATCCAAGGCTGCAAGGGATGGGCAGGAGCTTCCCTCCACAGCCACCACCAGCAGCAGCAGCACCAATGGGAAGCCGTCCGAGGCTGCAAGGGATGGGCAGGAGCTTCCCCCCACAACCACCAGCACCACCACCAGCACCCCCACCAGCAGTGGGCAGCCATCTGAGGCTGCAGGGAATGCGCAGGAGCTTCCCCCCACAGCCACCACCAGCAGCAGCAGCAACAGTGGGAAGCCATCTGAGGCTGCAGGGGATGGGCAGGAGCTTCCCCCCACAACCACCAGCAGCAGCACTAGCACCACCACCAGCAGTGGGCAGCCATCTGAGGCTGCAGGGGATGGGCAGGAGCTTCCCCTCACAACCAGCAGCAGCAGCACCAGTGGGCAGCCGTCCGAGGCTGCAGGGGATGGGCAGGAGCTTCCCCCCACAACCACCAGCACCACCACCAGCAGTGGGCAGCCATCCGAGGCTGCAGGGGATGGGCTGGAGTTTCCCCCCACAACCACCACCACCAGCAGCAGCACTATTGGGCAGCTGTCCAAGGCTGCAGGGGATGGGCAGGAGCTTCCCCCCCACACCCAGCGGCAACATCACCACCACTGAGCAGCCGTCACCACCGTCGGACAGTGTGTAGTCCTGCGTCCCTGGGCTGTTGTGTGGGTTGCCCATGCAACTCCTATGGGATTGACACCGACCTGAGAGACTGTGACCTTGCACTCTCCAAGACCTGCATCACAGGGTACGATGCCCCCTCCAGAACCAGTGGAGAAGCCATCCACTCACCCCATCCTCCCAGGACCAAGCACAGGGCATTTTGCCCCCTCCAGAACCAGTGGGCAAGTCACCCATTTGAGAGACTGTGGCCTTGCACTCCCATGCCAGCGCACAAGGCATGTTGCCCCCACTATATCCAGTGGGCAAATCACCCACTTGAGAGACTGTGGCCTTGCACTCCTCAAGACATCGCACAGGGCATGTTGCCCCCTCCATGACCAGTGGTGTTGCTCCATCTCCCGTCTGAGGTGCCCCCCTAAGGTGCCTGCTTATTTTCCAACTGATGCCCCTGCAGTGTTCTCTCCGTGTTGGTGCAGGAGACAAGTGTGGCCTTGGACTTTGTGATGTGGCCCAGTGGCCCATGGACATTGAGGACTGGGCGTTGTCTCTTGATTTGTGAATAAGTATATACTTTTAGAATGGATGCACGTATTACTACTTTATTTATCTTATTACACTCACTTTTATCTATTCGAGTTGTCTTTGAACTTTTCCCGAGGTGTACGGGGTGTATATGTAATGTTACTGCTTCTGCTTGTGTGTATGGTGTTGGAGGAGGGGGTGTTGTGTGTTGCGTGTGTGCGTGTGTCACTTTCTTTTGCCTCCCTTGTGTGCTATGCAGCTGTACTCACCATGGTCGTCTTCGCCGTTGTTGGTGTTCATGGTGGAGCAGGATGTAGAACAGCATTGGGAATATGTGCAGTTCAGGCTCCATGGCGGTGTGGTTCTTCCCTGAGTCTCCAAAGGTGAGTCGTTTCTCTTCTGTGCAGTGTTTCCGCCAGGCTTTTGATGTAATTGGTACTGCCTCGGAAAAGGTGGCGGATTGATTTGTCTTAATATGGTGGGCAGAACATTGATTTCCACCTGGCTGTAGGCAGCTACCGCCGTGGTGCCTGTTGATTCCGCCCTTCCGGTCAGTGTGTTAAAGTGGCTGTCTGTCTGAGTTCTTTCCACCATGGTCATAATTTGGCAGTATTACCGCCACTTTTTCACCGACTGCCAGGGTTGTAATGAGGGCCTAAGTCATCTAAATGAATAAGGCTTTGGACAATCTTTTCTTGGTGTGAAGAGTGCTGATAAATGAGTTTTTTTCTGTGAACTATGAACTAGCCAGTCAGAAGAAGGACAAATCAGCTAAATCTTTTGTGCCACTATCTTATTTTTGTACGTTTCTGTCAAGTTTGGGAGGACATTGAACACATGTATTAATATCATGACTGAGAGAAATTGGGTTACTGGTTGAGGGGAGTGAAACCCTACTCAAGTAGCAACTAAAGTCTTGACACGGTGAGACATAAGCAAACCCCAGATTAACCTGCACTCAATCCTCTGTTCGCTTTGCACTGGGCAGCCTGGTTTAACTTAGAGGCAATGTGTACAGTATTTATGCAGTACTTTAAACAGCAATACAGTGCAAACACAACACAAGAAAAATCACACACCAAGTTAGAAAAATAGAGCACAATGTAATAAATAAATAAGACCAAAACAACAAAAATCCAAACAGTTGAACACGAGATATGCAATTTTGGAAAGATTTAAGTTAAAAAAGCACCAAAAAAGCCAAAGCTCCATTTGTGGCTATCTGTTCATGCAAGACCGGGAGAAAGTCAAAAGTTGAGGCCGACTGTAATGAAGCGTAAGTCAGACACAGGGACCAGGTTAGTCCTGCTGAAAAGTGACCTTCTTTGTCCAGTGCAAAGAGTCCCATTCACAGTGGAGGGGGCCGCCAAGAGTAGGGAAGTGGCAGGTACAATCATCGATGTAGAGCAAAGAGGTTTCATGAATGGTCGTCACTGTAGCAGGAAGATCGTGTCATCCTGAATGGTCAGGCCGGAGCTTTTTGGTGGCACTCTTTGCAAGGGATCGTTGATGTACCGCAAACGGTCAGGTTGACGGAACTCCTTATTGGTGGGCAGCGCGAGTGACAAGGTTTTGGCACCAATGTGCCCGCTCGTGGTTGAAAAGAGCTCAAAAACTTCAATTCAGTTTAACTGAAGCCACATCAATGGCCCAGGCCCTGAGAGGCACCACTTGGGGCTTAGAGGCTTACTCCAGCAGGATCTAAATGCTGGTTATGCTGCTGTGGCTCTTAACAGGACATCAGACTAACCCTTGGAGTCACTTTGTGAGTCCTGGGTTCAGCTGCATGTCCAATCCCACTGACTCAGGCAGGTGGACAACAGGGCAGCAATCCAGAAGAGTGTCAGCTTTTTAAGTACTACAGCAGTCCTTCTTCCTGGGAGAGTTTCCACTGGTCCAGAAATATACTGAAGAGTTGGGGCCTGAGGTCCAATATGTTTTGCTTATCTTCCAGAGGTTTCTGCTTGAGGTGCACTGGTTTCTGGCCTTGTCTGCCAACATTACAGACTAACTGCAGGGGGTATGTAGCCCTTTGTGTGACGGCAGGAGACAGCCTATTCAAGTGTAGGTAGGGCTGTGACCAGCTCCATCACCCCATCCTGCCAGTGATGGCCCATCCAGGCTAACCTAAGCTCTCTGTATTGTTGGTGGCTATCTAGGACAAATACACAAAGCTCAACCATTAGCTGGACCAAGTCATGCAACCCCAGAGACAGTCTGCTGGCACTAAAGGGGTCATTATGACCGTGGCGGTGCTAAACAGAATCCCACCATTGGAGGTGAACACATACCCATCCATATAGAGATGCAAAATTCAGAATCCGACAAACATTTCCCTGCCACCAGTCACCGCCAGGATCTTGTCGGCGAAAATGCTGGACATCCCACCCTGCCATCGCCAAGCACACAAACTCTTTATCCTCCAAATTATGATGCACAAATCACAAATCACCCCAGCGTCAGTGGAAGTCGAACAACCATTGGCGGTACAGATCACTACGGCCAGAAATGGGACCCAACAGTAAGAATTGCACACATTGGCAAATTTGAAACCCACATACCTGACACACATCCACAACACTATATAACACTCACAGACACACCACACAATCCTTTGCACAGCCAATAGGACAACTGAGATTGAGAACTCCACAAGCAGGCACTGAACACCACAACACACAAATCACACACCCAACCACACAACAGCACCTTCACCTTGATCCACACAAGACACCACTCACAGCACACACCATGGCACCCCCCATGCACCCATGCTTCACAGAAAGGGAGCTAAGGTCCCTGGTGGACGAGATACTGAAGGTTGAGCCACAATTATTCGGGGCACAGGTCCAGCACACACCCATCGCCAGGAAGATGGAGTTATGGCAGACCATTGTCAACAAGGTCAATGCAGTGGGACACCATCCACACACGAGGGACGACATCCGCAAGAGATGGAATGACCTGCACGGGAAGGTGAGGTCCATGGCATCCCGGCACAACATTGTAATCCAGAAGACTGGAGGATGACCGTCACCAACACAACCCGACTACACTGACTGGGAGGAAAAGTTACTGGCCATCCTGCACCCTGAGGGCCTCACTGGACTCAATGGAGGAATGGACTCAGGTAAGTCATCTACAATTACCCCATATCTATCACACCTGTAATGCAGGCACCACCCCACCACACCAACAGCCACTAGGACCACTACCCCACCCAGGCCACAATCACAAAATCCAGTCACCCTGCATGCCCAGAATTCCACCAACAGGCCCACATACCTCCCCCTGTGCACAGCCACCAACCCCTGCAAGGAATCACAAAGGCACTACACCACCCACAATGTGCCTCCACATCATAAGCAAAATGCAATGGCAACCTCATGGCAATAATGCAATTGTAACAGACATGTCCATTCCCCACAACAGGCACCACCACCCATGCCACCCTGACGGACAGGACAAGGAGTGGCAGTGCCCCACATGGAGACAGAGGCACCACCCAGGACACTGGAGAGGGAACCCTGGACAGTGAGGCGTACCCTGGCCCCTCACACAGCCCTGGACTGTCACCATCCAGCAGCCCCACCCAGGACACCACTGACACCCCACCCACCCACCAACATTAGGCCAGGTCAACCGGCCCCACCTCTGTGTATGCAGGCCACAGACTGGTGGAACACAAGGACAGAGGCCACAGTCACCACCTACTAACAGGCTGGAAGATAATGGCCCCAGTACAAGTGGTACTACCAGGCCTGTGCAGGGGATACAGGCACAGGGGGCTAGCCCCAGTGGGAGGGCATCAGTGGCCCAAGGGGAAGGCCACAGGATGGATGCTGCAGCCCAGGACATGATCTCTGATGTCCTGGGAGCCTACCACCATACCCAGGACAGATTGGCCCAGATTGTGGCCACCCTGGAGCAGAGTCAAAGGCTGCAGATAGCCCAACACCAAGAGAACATGGAGCAGTGGAAACGGCACAATACCACCATGGCCACACCATAGCAGGTGCGCTGCTGCACCTTGTCCCAACCAAGTCTGAGACCCCCACAGACCAGGAAGCCCCTACTACAGGCCAAGATACAGACCAGACAACAACAGCAGCAGCAGGACATGTGCCACCATCTGAGGACACACAGGAGACCAGCACCTCAACCTGTACAGGCTAACACCAGGCACCCAAACGGTCCCTCAGGCCCAGATATGGCACTGGAACACCTGCCAAGACCAAGGCCCCCTCTAAGAAGTGACTCTGACAAGAACTGTCCCCCAAGTGTGCCACCGAACTGCCACCGAACACCATGCAATAACAACCCCAAAACTTGAAAATAACAGATGGGCATATTACCACTGCCTACAATCACTGAGACCATGTAGCCAATATGGACATCCACCAGTAGGCCACTCCCATCACTGTAAAGAGCACCATGGCATCCCTGACACCAAATAAAACACCTGTTCACCAATGTAAATGTCCCCTGTCATTATGTTGAATCAAATCGAAGTGTGCATGCAATTGTCATTGAAATCATTTATTCATATCCTCATTGCAGGAATGGTACCCCACGTATAACATGGGGTGGTGCCAACAGAAATGCCTAACAAGTTGCCCATAATGTCACATGTCCCATGCAAACCGGGTCACAGTGACAATGTCTATAGACCCAACACCCCTATAGAGGATAAGGCATACCGACAGTATGCAGCACAGACAACCACAGTCACAAATAGTACCACTTAGTTACAGGGAGTACAGTTGGATCAGTTGGTTCCTGGAGTGTACATCTTCCCCCTCCTCATCATCATCATCACTCTCATCCCCTCTCTCAGGAAGCTGGTCTGGATATACAGCCCCCTCCTCCTCCAAGAGGGGAATAGATTTCCTCACAGCCACGTTGGGCAGCATGCACCAGGCCACCACTATTCTACACACCTCAGACTCTTAGGCCAAGGATCCCCCAGAGATATGAAGGCAACAGAATTTAGCCTTCAGGAGATCTATTGTACGCTCTATCACCCTCCTAGTACGTCCATGGGCCTCATTGTAATTCCTCTCTGCATCTGTCCTAGGATTACTCACTGGTGTCAGGAGCCAACGCATGTTGGGGTAGCCAGAATCACCTGAAAAAGGGGGCAAAACAGGACTGTCACTGACAACCCTCAGTTGCAGACAGCCTGGCTGTCCGCTATGTGCCAAAAAGTGTCAGACACACTAACCTATGATCCATCCTCTGTCCCCTTGTAGTTGTTCTATCATGTGTAGAACACTGCTGTTCCTCAGCACAAAGGAATCATGGACTGATCCAGGGAACATGGCATTCACATGTGAGATGTACTGATCTGCAGTACACACCTATTGAATGTTCATTGAGTGAAAGTTCTTCCTGTTTCCGTACACCTATTCACTTACTCTTGGGGGGATGAGAGCTCTGTGGGTTCCATTGATGGCACCTATCACATGGGGAATGTTGGCAAAGGCATAGAAGCCTGACTTGATGGCAGGGAGGTCAGCACTTTGAGGAAACCTCACATAGGACTGCAGGTGTCATACAAATGCATTCAGGAATTTGGACAGTATAATGCTAAACATTGGCTGTGAAAAACCTGCACCCATGCCCACAGTCACCTGAAATGAGCCCGTGGCCAGGAAACAGAGTGGAGAGAGCACTTGCACTTCAGTAGGGATGGCATACTGACTGTGATTAGCTGGTCTCAGTGCTGGATCCAGTAATGCACAAAGTTCATGAATAGTAGCACGGTTGAGTCTGTAATTGATAATGATGTGACGCTCCACCATGGTCTCCAAATCAACAAGTGGTCTCTACACCGATGGGGCTCTCCCTTGCCACATGGGTCTGTACCTAGGAGAAGTTGAGAACACATGTGAGGAACACACATACATCTGGCCAACATGTTAAATATTCTGCACTGCTGGCATATAAGTCGATGACACATACTGTATGAATAGTAGGATGTAAAAGTGGAGTGACATGTCCTCAATGATACATCAGGACTGTTGTGGTGAGTAAATGTATATTTGTTCATGCCTATGGGGACTGGGGACAATAGAGCCTGCAGGGGGCAAATAAGAAATTAATAACTGTGTTGTAATGGCCAAAATGTCTGCCCCCTATAATCCAGAAATGTTGTAGTGGAAGTGACCTCATACCGCTAGCAGTTGTCATAATAGCGTAAGGCGGTGTTCACCGCCGTGCGACCATTCATTGGTTAACATGGTTGTCAATGGGGAATATGAGGGTATCATGATCGCCGCCAGTGGTGACGGTGCACACCGCTGCGGAGTGTACGCCATCTCGTCACTTGACTTGCAGGTTATGTGCATGCAGATACTCCACTGAGTGTGCTGCTGTGTCCTGACTCTGGTCCTGGAAATGGCACGAGCGGCAGGGGAAAGGGCCCCGACCTTCACCACTGAGGAACTGGACAAGCTCGTATACAGGGTCCAACCCCTGTATGCCAAGCTCTACGGTCGACCAGAGGTACAGGTGAGTAGGTGGTTTGGGGAGCATGGATGTGTGTAATGGTGGTATATGGCTGTAAACGTGTGCACGTTTGACACTGTACAGTCGTTGGATTCATGACATGCTGCGTGTGTGAGGTCCTGTTATGCTGTTGTGAGTGTCCGTCCCATAGGGGACATATAGCCAGCTGTATCTAATGGGCAATGTCTGACCTCAGTGTTACTTTTTTCTATGTGTCCTATATAGGTCAGCGCCCATCAGAAGAGGGGACTCTGGCATGCCATCGCCAGGGAGGTGCGGACCCTGGGGGTCTACAACCGGCGGGGCACCCACTGCAGGAAGCGGTGGGAGGACCTGCGGTGCTGGGTGAGGAAGAACTGCGAGGCCCAGCTGGGGACGTCCTCCCAACGAGGAAGGGGTGCCTGTCAGGCCTTGACCCCCCCAATGCGCCACATTCTGGCGGTGGCGTATCCGGACCAGAATGGGCGCTTGAAGGCTGCACAGCAGACACAAGGGAGTGAGTACAGAAACCATTGTATGCCCCCTTGATGGATGTGTGAGTGTGCTGTAGTATGTATACTGTCTATTGGCAGGGACTCTGACTGATGTCATTTTACATAATGGCCCCCATGGGAAGATAGGTTGTAAGGGACAGGTCTGCAGTACTTCAGGTCCTTCTGTGATGTAGAAAATGGCTGTAGAGCAGGGTTGTGGCCACTAGTCAGGGGCATAGCCATGTGTATAGCGGTAGGTGCTGCATGGTGGAATATTTGCAGGGTGGGAGTATGTGTGAACCAGTTATGTACCTCCACTCAGCTATTTACAAGTGACCCTCCTGTTTTGTCTCCTCATCCCTGTTCTCTTGTGTTGTCTGTGCACATCAGCATCATCTGGCGAGGGAGCTGTGGCACTGGCAAGTGGGGATGCAGCGGCCCATGGTTCTATGGAGGCAGAGTCGAGCGACGCCAAGGGGACCAAGTGGGTAGGAGGGTGAAGAGAGTACCATGGGGGAGGCAACTACCATTGGAGGTAGTGACTCTGATACCTCCTCCGATGCGAGCTCCCTGGTGGTAGTGTACCCTAGTGGGCCCAACCATTCTGTGTCATCTTCCGCCACCCCCATACCATCAACGCCCTCCCATTTTCTCCCCACTGAGTTGCCCGTGCCCGCTCACCCAGAAGGGTGGGCATCTCCTTCACCCCAGGCACCTCATCCCCTGCCCCAGTCAGCCCTGCTGCCCTCACGGAGGAGGCTGTTGACCTCCTAAGGACCATCTCTGTAGAGCAGACAACCATCGTCAATGCCATCCAGGGGCTAGCATCGGAGGTGCAGCAGACCAATGCCTACCTGGATGGCACCCATGGTGCCGTGTCTGGCCTATAGAGATCCTTTCAGGCTCTGGCCTCCTCTTTGATGGTAGCCATTGTCCCTGGTCATTCCGTCCCTCCTCCAACCAATTCTACCCCTTCCAGCACCCCACTCCCTTCACCCGTCCCAAGCACACATTCTGACAGCCTTGCACACACCTCAACACACAAGAAGCACACTGAAAAACACAAGCACCACACTTCCCACCACAGGCATACACACAGCCAACATACAAAGGCACACATACCACCATCCACTTCCCCCAGTGTGTCCACCTCTTCCGCCTCCCTGCCACATCTACATGCACACTCACAGGCACTGCACCCTCATTCACTGTTGCTGACCCCATTCTGGCAGTCACCACAAAATCAGACATACATCCATGCACTCCAGACTCCACACCTGCACTCACCACAACGACTTTAGTTGACACATGCAGCACACTCACCAAACTTGCAGACACACAGACAACATACATTTACACTGGCAGCCTGCCTTGTCCCACTGTGTCCACCCCCCCTCCTCCCAAGACACTCAGACGTTCCAAGACACCCACCCAACACACATCCACCACACCTCAGCATACTGTACAGTCACCTGCACCCACGTCACGCACAACCACACCTGTCACAGCCACTTCCTCTACCTCCACTCTCATACCTTCCTCCAGGTCCACCCCGATTGCCCCTAAAAAATATTCCTATGACCTATTCGAACCCACTGGCCCACCCGCTCATCCCTAAACGTGCCCACCTCCTTGCCTTGTCCACTCCTCCCACTTCACAGCCCGCCCCTGTTCATGCTTCCTATTCCCATGCTACCTCCCCTGTGAGCAAGAGACCCTGTGCTGGCCCAGGTACATCTGCCGCACCCCAGTCCAAGGCCGCTTCACCAGCTTCAAAGGCCAGACCCAAGCCCTCTCCGCCTCCCAAACGTAAAGCCAAGCCCCCCTCCCAGTCATTAGGCACCTCCCCCACCACCCCCTACCCCTGTTCCCTGAGGTGCCTGGATGCCCATTGTTGCCCATTTGGACCCTTTGGACTTTGAAATATGGACAGGCCATTGGCCTTCCGTTGGACTTCTGTTGCTCCTGGAGCTAAATAAAAAGTTTGTGTGGCCAGTGTTGGTTTAGGCACACTCTGGATCCGTGGTTCATCGTTTCTTTGTGGGGGAGGGTTGTGCACATGTGTGTACTTTGGGCAGGTTTCATTTGCCTTGTGTCGGGTAAGTAACTCTTGCTCTGGGGTGTATGGCTTGAGCTGTTGTGAGGGGTTGAGGGCACGTTGCAGGGTGGGTGGAGTGGGTGGGTATATAACTGTGCCCTTTCTTCCCTTTTTTGGTAGGTTGCGGTACTTACCATTGTTGTCTTCATCAGCAATCTCGGTCGTGGAGGTATATGGCAAGGAGCAGGACTGGCATGATTTGCGACTCTCTATCCATATCTGCTTCGGCGTGTTGTGTGAGCCTCCAGTGAGAGTTTCCTTTATTTGGTTCATTTCTGCCTGGCTTTGCGTGGCAGTGGTTCCTGCCCCGGAATTGACAGCGGTCTAGTGCTTCATTATTTGATGGGCGAGTTGGGCCTTTCCGTCGGCCTGTGGGCGGCCTCTGCCATCGGTGAGTGGTTTTCAGGCTGCCTGTTTTTCAGGTGGATCCTAATTTGGCAGACCAGACATCATGACTGTTGTCGGTAGTTACCGTCACCGCCGGCGGAGTGATGTTTACCGCCATGTTCATAATGAGGGCCTAAATGGCTAAAGCAGGAAAATACAAAAACAAAGAGGGTGAAGGAGGTTGTGGGGCTGGGGCTGTCCTCCTTACAGCCTATGTGACATTACAAAAGAGGCCCAGCTAAAAGAACTACCACAGAATAGATAGGAAAAAGGATTTTCCTGTTAGAGAAACCTTCACCCACTAGGGTTACCCCTTGGTGGCATGCTTCATCATTGGGTTTCTTCCTGTTCCGCTACAGAGTAGGGCGTACTATGACTTACGGGATACGTGGGAGCACTGATGTAGTCTCATCAACCTGACTTCCTAGCCTACATGGTTCAGAGCCTTACCCCTAGACTCCTCTTGAGGACAAAGGTGGACTCCCTGGTGCCACTCCTTGTTTGACTACCTCTAATGAAAGCATAAATAATCCATGCTCTGTGATATGGTGCAATTCACCTTACTAATGTGGTGTCATAAGATGATACCTATTGTTTATGGTGTCCGTTATTGATACCTGTGGAAATACAAGAGAGGCGTAGTTATTATAGCCCCCATTTGTAATGAGCCGCTATATATGTTGTTTGTGGGTGTAGTGCTACCTATTTGCAAATTGAACCCCGCTTTTGGTAAACGACACTCGTGAATATCAGGACTCAGAGACTAAAGTACTCTTGCAATCAACAGTATAAGACATACCACATCTAAAACTTTT